>NC_085053.1:14538525-14890400 GCF_963662255.1 Cinclus cinclus | reverse complement strand
CCGGTGTCCCCGGGCGGAGAGGGGGGATAAACCCCGGCGCGCCGCCCCCCACCGCCAGGGTGGGCGAGCAGCCTTGGCCACGGCACCTCTCGTTGTCCTGGGCACGTCTAAGGCTGGTGGGGAGTGCCGTGGGGTCAGCGGTGGCTCCCCGAGCCCGTTCTTACCCAGCGCTCCCAGGTAGCGCTGACACGTCTGCAGAGCGTTTACGTGTACAGTGCCGGGACTGGAGGGACATTTACAACAAAACAGTCCGGATTCCTGAGGACATTTTCTCTTCCAGCTGCTTGCTAAATATAGCGAACGGCAATGCGCTATCCAGCACCGTATCCTCGCTCTGGCACTTAAGGAAATTCAAAGTCGAGCTAGAGAAAAAAAGAAAGAGATAAAGACAAGACGCATTTAAGAAAATCTAAATTTAAATTAGCATCGAGTATTTAAAATCCACGTCTGCATTAAGGTCACCCGAATAGAGAGAAGGACCGACTAGTCGTATTTTAAACCAGCTGTCTTTTCTATGGAGACTGTTGTTTGCCTCCTGACCCATCGATAGCTTATTAATACAATTTAATTCTGCAGTTGTTTCTGTTTAAAGAGTGTTTGGAGCGAATTGTTTCTTTTGTTTATGATCAAAGAAACGAGGTCTGGTAATCTTATGTTTTATCTTCCTAACATATGGAAAAGCTATTTATCCGAGCCAATCACAATAAAGTGAAGAAAACCCCATTTTATGGAAAGGTATATATCACAAGTTTGTTCATCATTAAAGATATGATTACCAGTGAAAACCCTCCGAAAGTGGCACATTTATGATTCCAGGAACAGATGGGGACATCCATTTTCCTTGCAAATACTTTTGAAATTGCTCTACTGGTAGCAGTATAAAAATGATATACAGATGCCAGTGCCAACGAAGCCGGGACAAGAGGTCCAGATTTACACAGTAAAAGCTTCACATGCGCTCTGTCAGCTTTGATTGATCTGCGCCATACCTCAGAAACTTGTTGACTGGGAAAGGAAACAGCGCAAATAATTCACTGCAACAAGGCAGATAATTCACCCGGCCAATCGCTCCGCTCCGCTCCTCCGGGCGGTGACATACGAGTCCTCCTGCCGCACAAAGAAGCATCATTCTCCAGCGTGAACAGCGGTCGGTGTCACCGAGGGGGGAAGAGGGGGAGAGAGAAGGAAAGGTGGGAGAAGTGAACACAAAAGGAGAGGCGAGAAAGGAGAAGTTGCTTTTGGGAAATGGACACAGCCGTCTACCTTTTCCGTGCTAAGCACAGGCCGAGCCATTCAGCCCCAATTGTCATTATCATATTGATTAAGTTCATCAGAGAGCAATTTTAGGTTTAACGCCAGCGGATTGGGAGAGGGAGCAAAGAATTATCTAAGAAAAGCACAACATTCTTACCTCAGGGACGTTTCCCTGTTCCAGTTCATTGAGGGAGTTGATTAAGTTTAAATGAAGCAGACACTGGATAAAAGTAAGGGTATTGACCACTGGGCAGCGCGGTCTGCGCTTGAAAAGGCCTGATACATGCAGAAAAGCAAGATTTGCTAAATGCTCTAATCTTCAATCAAATCTTACATCAATACAGACAAAGTTTGGTAATGAGAGATTCAATGAAGCATGCGGGAGAAAGAATTAATCCTCTTGGTCTAAACTGGGTTCAACTTTGAAGCCCGCTCCGAAGGAAAGACAGTTATCTAAATGCTAAATAAGAAACTTATTGTACTTTTCATGGCATGCTAATCTTTTGTCTATTTCATCTCTATTATTTGTATGCTTATAGGCGGCAGTTGTCATGGTGATTATATCAAACCACTTCTGTGTGGATGGCTGCGAGGAATCAGGGCCTCCCTCCAGCCGTCCGCCGGGGCCAGCTCGCCCGCCCGCTGCTCTGCTCGCCCGCGGCAGCGCCCGCACCCGCGGCCGGCCCCGCACCAGCCCCGCCGCTCGGCCCGCAGGGTCACGGGCGGGACACAAATCGCCTCCCTGACACCACCGGCCCCTTCCTCCCTCCCCTGCATCACCCAAAATGCAGGGATCTCCCTCCACGAAGAGGTACTTTTTCCCCCCCTTTTCTCGCTTTTTTTTTTTTTTTTTTTTTTTTTTGTGAGCTTGCCTTGATAAGCTTTTGATGTCACAAATCAAACACTCGCCAGGAGGTAGATAATGGGGAGTGTGATCTCCTCTATTTGTACATAGACAGCGCTTTTGCACCGACGCTGCCTTGAACCAGTGTCAAACTCCCCGGGCTTTGTTGGACTCTGCCCGCCGGCCCCGGCCCCGAGCCCGCCCCGCTCCCCGCCCGCTCCCACCGGGAGTCGCGGCTGCCCTGGGCCCGGGCAGTCCTGACAAGGGAATTGAGATTCATGTTATGCAAATGCCGAGGTGAGTGCAGACAGTAATCGCGAAAGGTTTGAAGAAAGAGAAGAGGGATCGGAGGCAGGAAGAGCGCAAGGATTTGTCTTTTTTTTTTTTTTTTTTTTTTTTTAACTGCACGTTGCTGGCACCTGAAGGAGGAAACCGGACCAAGGGCAGCGCTGCGGGACGAGCTGGGTAGAGCTATCGTGGGAAGGGGTGGAAATTCCCAGGGTATCGGTCTTAATTTCTCTCCCGACACACATGAGGCTTTTTGCACAGCGCCTGAGGGGAGGGAGCCAACTCGCATAGGTGGGTGCGGGATAGAGGGGGCCTTCCCCGGTTTGTTCCCTGCGACATTATAATCTGAGCGCACAAGGGTGGCACCCGATCTTTTATGCTTTTTACAAAAGTTGCCAAATTAAGGTCGGATTAGGGCTCTATTCAGGATTCGTGGGCTCTTTAGAGGCTGGGAGCTGCCCACATAGCCCACTAGTGCTTATGAAAAGCTTAAAAAGTAATAAAAGGGGGAGTGATCCCGAGAGAAAGTAACATGTATAACTCTTATTAAAGGAGCAGCGAGCTGGGCTGTGAACTTGAATAACTGTTTGAACTTTAATTTGTTCATTAACAGGATTTGCCCCTGACTGTGAATGTTATTACTTCTCTTAAAAGCGGGGTGCAAATGAAAAGCCATAATGAAAGAGCCTGGCAAAAAGTTAAACGCCTCGTAATTACATCAGCCTCATTGAAAACTTGAAGTAACACAAAAGTGAAGAAAACGGAAGCCGGACTGATACTCTACCGGCGCCCCAGCCTTGCACAAGGGTGGCGTTGAGCTCCGGGCCCCAGCTCCCGACAGTTCACTGAATCCGTGCGCACAACAGTTGTGTTTAAACAAGTTTTAATCCCCTTAAAACATTAAAAGAAAATGCCGTGCTTTCCTGGGTTGGGGAAGCCCGGTTTATTCCTCTCTCTGACTGTCCTAAGTCTTGAGTGAAACACGGCGTCTGATCTTATCTGCATGTCTGTATCCTAAACAGGGCACATTAGCTCCTCACTACCCCATCACACCGATAGGAGACAAAACTCCGGAGCACCGGAATAAAACAAACTACTCCTCCTCTCAGAAGGTATCCGACTTTGTACCGATGCGTTTGCCAGTCAGCTCCGCGCTGACTCTCGTTTCATCTGTCAGTTATTCCTTCCCCGGGCTTGTCAGCTGCGTTTTTATAGATTCGCTTGTGATCTGCATCCTTCCTCAACAGGAACATGCAGCCAGGTCGCAATTAAATATACAGATACACGAGCTGTTAGCAAGATTCCACCCTCCCATCCGCAGCCGAGCCGAGGATTCTTCTTTCACTTCTCCTTTAGACTTAAAGTGCCTTAAAAGTCACCGGCGGAGCGCCGCGTTGGGTAGCCCGGCTCTTGCTTTGTCCGCCCCTGCCGGCCCCCGACGGCTCCTCCGGAGCCCTCCCTCGAGCGGCCGCCGGGCGGGTGCGCTCCTCGGCCGCCGCAGGGGGCTCAGCAATGGCTTTGGCCGGACCTGGGGGGCTCCCCACGCCGAGGAGACATGCCAAAAGCGGTGGACAAGGAATGCAGAGGTGCCCTGGCAAGGCCTAGAGCTGCCGGACAAGCGGCGCTCTGCCAAAGCCGGGCCCATGCGTTTTCCAGCTTCGGTGCATATGGAGACTTCCGATCGAACCGGCTTGCGGTCATGTTTAAGACCAAAGGAAAAAGCAAGACGGCGCCTCATTGAGGAAGAGAATGTGAAAACCCTTCTACTAGTTTAAAATGCTTTCCTACTTCTAGAGCTCCCTGCACCATAAGGAGATTATACTAAGCAGTTACAACTAGAGCCGCTTCAATTAGAACACCAAAACAAACACCTTATAAAATAAGTCTAATTTTACTTTTTATGCTTTAAGCGCCATTAAACTCATAACCCACTCCCCCCCCCCCAAAAAAAAAAACATAAAACCCCCCACCTGTTTAATCGAATTTATATTCAGAAAAAAATTACCATATTACTCACAAAGGACGTAACTTCAACTCTACTTGCCAATTCCAGCATGGACAGTCAGCACTGTTACCCCAGGGAAGATTTTAAAACCCGGCCAACCCAGCTACCTACTATTTGAGAAGCAATAAATACAGCCTAGGCTCGACCAAGAAGATATCAGGCAGGACGGGGATACGATTTTGTGTACTTCAAATCATTAAAGTCGTTGAATTAACTTGGAATTGGAATGAAACTTTCTAAAATAACCAGGTCCCAAGACAGTAACATCTTTAAAAAAACCCCACCCTTCTTCTACACCTGTAGATGAAGCAGCAGGCTGGGCAGGGCATGGGTGGAGCATGTCTCCTGCCAGAAACAGGACAAACAGTGCCATTCAGTGCCACATTTGAGTGGCCTTCAGCTCCCGTCGTCCTGTATAACAAAAACTCTGCGCACAGGGCGACAGGACATCTGCTAGTGTCCTTGAAGGAAGAGTCCCAGCCTTCTCACCAAGCAGACGAAAAGCGTTCCTGGCAAGGTTTGCAAAGTAATGCATGTCCAAGCTGTAACCTGGTTAGGAGACAGCACGAGAGCATCCTGGGAATAGGAGCCTCACCTTGGCCGTGAAATGGCCACACGCCAGTACAGGCTGCTGTGCTCCTATGGCTGCACTGCGACGCAAATACCCAGCCTATCTCCCGGGATCACGGCAGGAACTACCACTGTGTTGTTAGTTCCCTTCTCTCCCCTGTCTAGCCTCTGAGGGCTGCTTTAGATTAGAAGAAAATCTGATGCACCATAGGTATATCCAATGCTTGATCAGGCACTTAAAAGTAATTAAAGTGTTCAACTTCACCAAGTAGGCTTGATCAGCCACAAACTTGGAACTGGATGTGACCTTCATATGAACACCACAAGCCTACCTATGGGTAGGAAAGCCTACCTGCAGGCTGAGGGAGTGAGGCAAAACAGAGCCTGCAGGAGCACACCCCCTACCCCCCCGCCCTCCAGTCCTCCAGAGCCCCCCCGGGCACAGAGGCTACTGAAGCTTCTCAGAAAGCAACCACTTATGGGAAAGAAACACCCTCGGAGGCTCATATGCCTGAGGATGTGTCACCTGCTGGTCAAGAGCCCGTCAAAGTCAGAAAAGATTTTTTTAAAATGAGCAGGCGTCTATTTAGCTCGCAGGAGGTATTTTCACCATGGACAGGGTGCTTACCGCTCCCAGCAAGGCTGGGGTGAGGGGGTTAGGTCCTGGGGGTTTGTTATCGAGGTACAGGATTGCTTTGCCACAGCTTCTCCAGGCTGGAGTGGGTTGAAGATGCACCTTCTGCTCCCGTACATCTTTGGCACCTTCACCTTTAGAGACAACATGATGCTTTAAAATAAGCACTGGCAGATTAATCCTCTATGTATTTCTGATCATAAAATACATGCAATTCTGCCTGCAAGATTACAGACTGTAACACTTTTATAAATCAGCATTTTACACAGCACATCCGGCTTCTGTGAGCTAACCTTGTCTTCAGAGCTGACAATTCCCAGCACCATCGTTTTGAAGCATTGAAATGGTGAGACAGCAATCTATTGAGCCAGAATGTACCTCTGAAAATATGTATATAAATACTCTACAATGGATCTGGAGTTGATTTATTAAATAGTCAGGAGTTTAAATCTTGATATATTAGCAAAAATAACTAGACCTTTAAATCCAAGAAGCCCTTAGGCTGTCGTGAAAAATCATTGATCTAGGAAAAGCATCAGTATTTTGATGACAGTACTATCACACGCAGGAAAAGAAAAAAAACCCATAAAACTGTTTTTCCTTTCCCGTAGATGAACAGTAAAAGCCAAAATTCTTGCTATTTTGCACCAGCTGCGTGAAATGCTTCCTAGCGAAGTGTTTGCATTTTAACTTTCGCTTATTAGCGATCCAACTTTATCTTGCCGCATGAAAACGCCTGCTTCTTCGCAGAGAAAATAAAGAGAACGATAACAGACACAAGCAAGTCGCCGTCCGGCAGGGTCTACGGCCCGCGCCCCGAGGGTGCGGCAGGACCTGCCCGCGGTGCCGCTCACCTGCGCGGGCAGTGCGGGGCCCGGCACCGCCGCTCGGCGCTCAGCTACGGATTTACCCCAGCGCCCGCTGCGCGTACTGCCTCTTCATTTTTTAGAAATAAAATCGCTAATGCTCTCGGCCGTGTCGTTAATTTTTTAAAATGATTTCCACCTTGGGAACTGCCGTCCGCAGGTATCGTTAGCAGCAGGGCGGCACCTGCGGGCATCGCCGGCGCTACCTCACCGCCGGCTCCAGCGCCGTGGCTGCCGAGGTAGTGTCCGCGGCCATCCGAGCCCCCTCTGTAGCTCAACAGATAGACACATTTATATATGACAGGGATAATGAATTTACCTATCTAGCTAGCGAGGCTCCCCAGCAGGTTGCGAGGGGACGGGGAGCCTGGCGGGGCGGCGAGGCCGTGCCGTGCCGGGTGGTGTGGGTGTGGATACTCACGGTACTCACTCCCGGTATTCCCGGTATTCCGGCGCTCCGGGCCTGCCGAGGGACGCGCGGGCTCCAACGGGCGCGGAGCCGGCGCTGCGCGGGAGCGGCTCCCCCTGGCGGCCGCGGGGGGAGGCGCCGCCGCCCCGCCGGTGCCGGTGCCGGTACCATAAGCGGGTCCGTCCCGCCGCCCCCGGTGTCCTTCCCGTGGCCGCCACTCGTGCCGCACCGTGCCCGGGCTGCGGCGATCGATTGGCTCCGCCAGGTCAATTGCCTCTCGCCGCGTCCTGGGGCACACGCGCATCGGGCGCCTGGGAGGTGCCCCAGTGCCGCTGTCCCCGCTGCTGTCCCCGCTCCCCGCCGGGATCCTCGCCCGGCCACGGCCCGACTCACCCGACCCGCTCGCCTCCCTCGGCTCCGCTCGGCTTTGCCCGCTCAGGGAGCCGCCCGCTCCCTCCCCCGCATCTGGAATCTGCAATCAAGAGCCCAATTTTGTCATTTGGAAACACTAATTATCTAATCACGCCACGCTGCCGAGCGTACTTGTCTGCCCAATTAGCTAGGACAATTATTAAAATTCGGGGGCCTAATTATGTCTCAATTTAATGCTGGCAAACTCGCGCGCAGCGCAGTAATTAAAATCCTCCCCCTCGCCTCTGCCTTTAGGGCAGCGGCTGATGGGACCTGTCAGGGGCCGCGCCGCGCCGAACCAGCCGAGCGGATTGCGCTACATGACCCCGCATTGTTAAGTGTGTCAACATATTAACCTGAATTCCCTTCAGCCCCCGTAATCACATTTGGAAGGAGGACGAAAAGGGGCTAAAACATGAAGCATTTTATTAAAAAAACATAAATTCTTTTTAATTAATGCTATAAGAGATCTGACGCGGCTTGAGCTACCAAATGCTGCAAGTCATATAAGACTGGTGCTTCTAATTACCAGTAAAGGAAGGTTTGCTCTTCTCTGTTAAAAAGACTTCCCTCTCCTCTCATTTAAAGCAAATGATCTTTCTTTTGGGTAGTGTATTTTTTAAAACCCAGCTAGTTGGCTTCCAGTGATAAAGTTGATTACCAGTTTTTTGTTTGATGATGGAGCACAAGTGAATATTGACTTCTGTGAGAATCAAACAGACGACCGGAGGCATAAATAAAACGGTCAGGATTTAACACTTGAAAGAAGTTAATAAAGTTGAAAATTAAAAATCATAATATTGGGATAATTTCCAAATATTTATTTTTGCTCTGCTCTCAAATTTGATAGTAAGTCAGTGCTAAAACACAGAGAAGAAATTGAGTTAACCCTGTCATCTTCATTCCTGCCCACTGTAGCACAGGCACCTGCCCTGGACAAGAAGCCCTGAGCCCACGTCCCCTAGCAGTGGTCACTGCAGGGAGAAGGCTGCTCCTGTGGCCTGCAGTCCCTTTTAGCACGTCCCTTTCTGGTTGGAAAAACACAGCGCTGAGGAAGGTGGTACCTTCATCTCCACTTAGTGAGTTCCCTGGTGTTTGGGACTACAGCAACAAACCTTAATTCCCTGGGCAGGGAGGGGGAAAGGGGCCCTCTTTCCCCACAGTGTGTGCCCTACATCTTGGAAAAGGCCCCACTCCCAGCCTTCTCAGGTGGTAAACTGAAGTGCAAATCTGTGTTCTGGCTTGTTCCAGTGGCTGTCAGTGTGTTTTCCTTTTGTCAGCAGCAATTGACTGGTCAGGTTCACCCTTGTACAGCAATTGTAACAGCTCATTGACAGACTAGTGACCCAGCCGGACCTGATAATGGAAAACTATTGATTTCTGTGGGCTCAGCAGTTCTAAAATGAATGCCCAATATAATGTCATCAGCTGTCTTGGACTCAGATATCCCTTGGACTTGGATAAAGAGACAATTGCCTATCCTGACAATTTACTCACAAAAACCATACTGGATACAAACAATGAAGTGGTCTCTCTCAGTCTTCCCCTTCTCCCAGTAAGCAATGAGGAATCAATGTCCAGGAAAATGTCAAGAAAGCACAGCCCAGATGTGGTGGTGACTCCAGCTGTCCCTTAACCAAGGAGGCCCGTGACAGCCTCTCCAGGTTTTAACCCTTGCCACTGAAGAATAAGCATGTAGGTGAGTAACAGTGCATTCCACAGCCATCCACCAGCCTCCAGAGAGCAAGTAACACAGCAGGCACAAAGGCTGCCAGGAGATGAAACCCAACAGGGATGACAATTAACTCCCACCTGCAGGAAAGCAAAAATGCTTGAACAAATCTGTGATGCTTAAGTTACTCATAACCCCTCTTGTGTCTCAACAAGTGCTCTGAACTGAGGAGGATGTCAGGAAATAACAACAAATTTTGGTTGATAAAGATCCAGTGAGGCAAGGTGAAATTTTAAATTTGTATAGCAGCCCTCATAGAGTTGAGATGATTTGGGATAAAAGGTACTGCAAGTCCAACTGAAATTTTGGGAGGAGGGAGATAAATGTTTAAAGATTTGCAGAATTGGATGACTGTTTGCCATAAGCAACACCAATTTTAAAGGGAGAAAGACATGCGTATGGCAGCCTTCCTGGAAAAGGTTTAACCTGGGGGGGCGGAAATTAAGAGCTCAAAGATTCAAAAACACAAAGCATTTTTTGTTCTTGGGGAGCCAAAGTGTGGTCTGTCCTTCCTTAGCAGCTCACTGCACACCGATGAAGCAGCTCTCCCTTGAATCCCAGACAGAACTCAAACCTCACTGACACCCTGGCACATCAGGAAGACGGGGACATTTACCAGCACAAGGTCTAGGGAAATCTGGATCAGACAGGTACTGGCTTTTTATGGGATACCAAGAGCTTGCAGAAGTTCTACTGTGCCCCAAATCTCTCCCTCTGGGCTTGGAGCCTTCCAGAACTTAAATTCTTTCAGATGAAACAAACTTCCAGTAAGGGTGGGAGGAGGAAACAGAGATACTTACCCTGGCAGATGTCAGCAGACATTTTATTCAAGCTTGAACACCAGTGGAGATTAGAACAGCTTTGTGATCCTCGTAAAAAAAATTCAAGTGACCTTGGGAAACGTATTTTTAATTATGGACAGCTGGTCAGTTTTATCACAAAAATACCAGCCCTTCTTGAATGCACTTTCACCTTTTGCAGCTTTCTGCTCAGTGACTTCTCCCCATCCGTGCCTCAGCCCCTCGTGTGGTTGCTGTCCATGACATGCACACATGTGTGTATTGCCTTTGCCTTCCTCTGACAACAGGCCCAGCTTTGTGATGTGCTGCATACACTCGTCAAGAGCAAATGACTGCATGGATTATGCTGACATTCAGCTGCTGCTGAATACCTTTCAGTTTCTACATACTTTCATTTTCTACACTCTTCCCACTGCGTAGCCTTGGCTCTCTCTCCTGAAGACAGCTCCTGAACCCACCTATCTCCACTCAAGCTTTTACTTCATGTTCAATTTCCATATGTTGCTTTCAAGAATTTCTCTTCTTGGCATCCCCGCAGGGCCTGATCCTGTAAGAGTAACTGTGCTGCACCTCAGAAGTGCTAAACAAGGCTGTGAGAATTGCCAAGTATACTTTGGGGTTTTCTTTTTCAATGATCATTTTGAATTAAATTAAATGTAATTTTTTTTTTCATATCTTTGTTTTGTTTATCCAAAATAACCCCCAGAATTTTCCCATTAGCTAGAATGAGGAGCCTAAATCCCTCTTATTCACCTTGGAGAAGAGTTTTTCAGAGCACCAGAACCTCATGGGTGATGCTCAGATCCAGATGTCTTGTCCCTGGAGTGGCTCAGGTCTATTCTCAACTCCTCTTCCTGCCCATTTCTCAGAACCCCAAATCTCATGTTAGGCTAAGCGTGGATAACACCTCCACACTACTCCCTCCCTAAGTATCACGAATATGTTCAGGCCTTCAGATAAGAAGCTCCTGAGGCAGGGATTATGCTCTGTAGTATTACCGTTGTCATATTTCCCTGTTGTAATGTTCCATGTACATTTATGTCATTTATAAAATACAATTAACAGACATAGTGGAATCCACAATGGTCCAAAGAAGGGAATAACAGAGGCAGAGTAAGCATGTACATTTTCTTCCTACAACTGTGCTGGCTGTGGTGCCTCCCAGCCAGCAGACGAGTAGTAAAAATGAAACACAATTCTGAATATTTTAAAAGTATGCTAAAGTTGTCCATACTTCTTTTTCACTTAGCAGAGGCTTCATAATGATGCTCAGCTTTTCTCTGCCTGAAGACACAGATCTTGCTCTGTCCTCACAGCACACCTCACCTCTTTCCAATGACTTAGAGTAAGTCAGAACTCCTATGATATACTGTCTTGTCCAACCACCAGACAAGCACCCAAACAGTCATCCAAAATGATCCACAGGAAGGATTGTACCAGGCATTATCCTTCCCCAAGAAAGGCCACTCCAATGTGGATCCACCAACGCTTCCTGAAGAGAATCACTACGGGACCAGCTGTCACTTGTTTTCAATGAAAGGCATCAAGTAGGAATACAGAGTGCCTCTTATTCACTAAAGTTTCTAAATCAATGTAAATATATATTTTACAGTGTTCAGTATTTCAGTAGTGTGTACACATACCCATCTACTCACAAGTCCACTCCTATGGCACCACCTCAGTGAGCTCTGCTCAACTGGAAGGTATTGTCATTGGGGTCACAGTCTGCCAGTATAGGCTGAGATTTTGTAGGCAAATGTCCTCCAGCAAAGCCCAAATTGTGTTTTTTAACATTTACAAATTGGTTTGTGCTAATAATTGATTATGCTCTCAAGCAATGGAATGAAACTTGAGGGAGGAAAAAAAAAAAACACCTTTAGATCAATCTGAAATAATATTCTCTGGCTTTCTTTGCTAAAACTAAAACAAATCCCATACATCTTGCAGAGAGGAAAGTGCTTTGTTTCATCCAAAATGTTTTGTTTCAGGCACTTGCAACAGAAAGAAAAAAAATCCTCCAAGATATAAGAGGTTGGATTCACCACAGCTGCTGTCATTCCCTTCTTATCCCCTAACCCAGTAATTAGGGCAGTGACCCAGGATGTGGGAGATCCGTGTTCATTCCCTTTTCTGCCTGAAGGGATCTGAACCTCCATCTCCAAGGAGAGCTTTAGAGCCACAGCACTGGAGGGGCCCTTCCCTGCTGTCTCCTGTCAGCTTGTCCCTCCTGCACAGGTGTTGGCCATCACAGGACACTGAGGGTGCCCCCTCTCACCTGGCTACAGCTCAGCTCCCAAAGTCTGGCCTTACTCCCCGACCTCTGCCCTGTGGCTCTGTGGGGCCAGAGATGCTCTGTGCCAGGTGGAGGAGTTTCAGTGGGTCAGACCACTCTCAGTTCACTAAACAAAATGTTTTAGGTGCATCCATAACCAGACCACCGAGGTGGTCCCAGGTCTGGGCATTGATGCTGTAAAGCAGAATCTGAGTCCTTCCTTGTTCCATACCATGATACCAGGGCCTTCCCCCAGTAAATGAGAAATAAGCGAGTGTTAAAAAATTAAAATATATAATTAACATAAATATCATATTCCTCTAAGTCTAAATTTCTTCCCACATTTCTAATCACACTTTGCTACTATTTCAATTACTGTCCTAATGAATTTTTTTTCTATTATTGTAAATTGCCCATGATGCTAGGAAGGATCGACCTTAAGAAGACTTTAGTAATGTGAACTTATTACTTTCTTGCCATTTTTTCTTGTACCTTTTAACCATAATTCGCTTCATAAGCAGCTTATACTCACCCAGAAATTAATTGTACAGTATTGAGTATAGAACTGAACATGTGAAACATTCAGCCTTATGCATATTTTGCAGGGAAGCTTTGCACATAGTAGTTCACATGTATCATTTTCATGTCACTGGTGAGATCAGCCCAAGTTCTTTCTTTAATCAGGAAAATTTGGCACCTCAATACTACAATTTTGAAATTTTAAAAATTAGAATAATTTTAATAATGGTGTTTAAAATTATTTTCTACTACATATTTCTATTGAAAAGATTGTCCTCATTTATTTGGTTTTTGCTCTATTGTTTCCAGAAGATAAACAAATTATCTGGCACTTCTTAGGAGCAGTCTTTGATTACTGAGAAGCCTATAATTTCTTGATACTTGATAACCTTTTATTAGGGCTGACCTCTGGGGACTCTCCAGACAAGTGGCCACACAAAGTCACAGTCAGAGAAGGGGATTCACTCATCCAAGTGTGAGAAGGACTCCTTTGTAATGAACATTAAAAAAAACCCCTCTACTTTCATCTTGCTGTAAGAGCCTCTAGCACAGCATATTTACAGAATAATAAAACAGAGCTTCAGGCCTTTTCTTCTCATACATCAGTAACAGGATTCTCATATCATGCTTACATGCTCTGTACACTGCATAGTTTTTTGCATCTTGCTTCTCATAGCAAATAGTCTCAAATACACTAAATGAAATCAATCTTCTACTACTGTTCTCACACAAGAATTAAATCAGGGCAAAAAACTGGCTGAGAATATCTATCCCTGTGACAACTTCTGTCCCCTCCTTCCTCTGACTTACCCAGTCCTACCGTGGCACGCCTGCTTGCGTGACTCATTTATTGTTGCCTAGAACAAGCCATTGTGAGATTGCTATTTATTCATGCTATGAAGAAGAAACTTCAAATGAAATCCCTAGTATCAAAAGCTGTACAGATACAAAGCTAAGATGCTTCCCCTATCAAAGAGCCAATGCTCTAAAGAGATGGGAGGTGGGAGGAAGGAGCAGGGTGTTTTCAAGTACAGTCATCAGAGCCAACTGTGTGCACAAATAAAGGGAAACCACTGCTCCCAGAATTAATGCTTTTTCTCCTTTGCACTGATTTTAGAAATTATAAAGAACTGTGGAGTTAGTAGAGTTCAAAATGAAAATAGTGAATGAATGGCTTGTTCTGGGGAAAAGCATGAATCACAATCCATCAAGCTAAACTCAGACTTTCAACTCAAAAGCAAGAAACATCTGGGATTTTTATAACCACTTATGTTGGTGGGAAAATGCTTTTGAAAATTATCTGCATCTGATGTGCATGTGTGAATGGGTGTGTGTGTGTGTATGTATGTTCATTGTTTCATTTAAACTTTGTATCAATCAAAAATATATTGAATGGTACAGAAAAATGACGATATTTGTTCTCATGGTAATTTTAATTGGAGCTTGTACAAGAGCGGAAAAACCCAAAGTCTCATGCTATTTTGGATCATAAGGAGGGGGTAGATTTTTGGCAGTGAAGGTTCAGAGAGGCTGTGAACACTCAAGGAAGTGACCAAGTTCAGGCACCCTCAAGCACACAGATGTAGCCCTGGCCTGCAGACACCCAAAGCCCAGATCAAGGAGAGTACAGCACCCAATTGTCAGCCCAAATCCTACAGCCCCTGGTCTGCAACACTAAACCTACCACAGATATCCACCTGGCTCTCTTGAGTCCTCTCCAGTAAGGAGAAACAAGGCACTGAGGAGTCAGGGCAGAGATTTAGAGGTGTCCTGCTGCCTGTGCCCACCCTTGCCCAGGAATGCCAGGCAGGGCTCCTGCAGCAGTGCTGGTGCTCCATTGGAAGCTTCCCTAGCAAACAGTTGGAAAAAGGAAGGAAAGCCTCTGTCATTATGCTCTCCTATGTCTCCATCTATTAGCTCAAATACTGTTTTGAAGTGATTCAGGATCATGGCCCAGGAGTCCTTCCAAAGAATGATGGACAACGCATTAGTGTGATCCTTTCTGCTCTCCTGCTTTGCAGAGAAGTGTGAAATGATAACACTCTCATTGGCTACTGACAGTCCCTGCCAGGAACACCCCTATTCCTAAGTGGTATGGGACAGCACTTTCAGTTTAATCTCACTTGGAGCACCAGATGCTCTAATTACATCATCCTGGTCTTCTATAAGGAGTTTCAGATGAACAAATGTCACATCTGTAACAGTGACAAGTACTATTTTTAACCACATCCATGATGGTTTTGTTTCAAAGCTCAAGAATCCTTTCCCAGCAGACCCATTTAATGTATTTACATGACCCAAGAGTCTCAGTGAGGAACTCCTGAGATACATTCACTTGTATCTGTTTACCAAAAGTTGAAGGCACATAAGGCTATGAACATTTCTTGCCCATCTGCTCCATAAATTTTTTTTGTAAGGCTTATTGCAGAGTGCAGTAAATGAGTTATAGGCAGTCAGCTTCAGCTGTTGCTTTCCATTTTTGGCGCATTTGTTGCTCAGCAGGCTGCAGGTAAAGCCCATACCTGCATCAGCCTGCTTGATACAATCTCTGTCCCAGTGAAACTCTTAGATCCAGTATCCAAATTGCTGTACCTGCATCATCTCTTAATTAGTCATCTACCCTGGTTATATACAGCTGCTCGAAATGACCCTGAGGTCTGTAAGGTTTTTTATTAGAATATTATAGAAAACAGATGTTTTCCCCCTAATCCTGATGACATGTTTAAACACAGCCAGGGACAATTAGAAATACAATGCCCTGGAGACTAATTATCTATCACTGACAATTTTCCAGATTATCCTTTTCTGTTTTCAGATTTGATACTTGTATCATTACCTCCCTCCATCCTCTTAGAGTGTAAAGAAAACTTCTGGAAAGCAGTTCTCTCCCAGGTTGTTTCAACAGCAGCAGCAGTAACATCCAGCCTGGTGAGCATCTGTTCAGAAATAACAGATCAACTTAAATATTTAAATTAAAAATATGTAACTTACAGAAACTGTTTATGGAATTGTTATTTCTATAAAATATCTGGTTACATGTTTAGTTTACAGAATAATTTCAACTAACAAAACTGTATGGTCCAAGTAGAGTCTTACAAATAAGGCAACAACTATGCCTCTCTATTTATGATATGCAAGAAAAAATGCCAATTTTTTTACATAGTGCAATCAGGAGAGAGATGCAAGAAAACAATTCCCTTCAGAGCCAAGACAAAAGCAGAGAGAGAAGTGAACTGAGCTCAATTCTCAAAAAAGTTCTTTCCCAGGAAGAACACAGAGCGGCTTGGGCTAGGACTTCAGGAATGGGAGCTGCCTTGCCTGCTGTTAGTGACAGTGTCTGAGGGCCCGTGGAGATGAAACCATGACACTTTAAAGGACAATAACATGCACCCACACCAGACTTGGGAACACACAGTAGATGGCACATGTGTAGATGGTGCAGGAAGTTTAGAAGTGCCATGTCCTGTGTCCCATGTCCTGTGTCCCATATCCTGTATCCTGTGTCTCATGTGCTCTGTCCCATGCCCTGTATCCTGTATCCTGTGTCCTGTGTCCCATATCCCGTACCCCGTGTCCCATGTCCATATCCCATACCCCGTGTCCCGTACCCCATGTCCCGTGTCCCATAACCCGTGTCCTGTGTCCCGTGTCCCATGTCCCATATCCCGTGTCCCATGTCCCGTACCCCATGTCCCATGTTCAGTATCCCATGTTCCATGTCCTGTACACCGTGTCCTGTGTCCCATCTCCCATGTCCCGTACCCCATGTCCCATGTTCAGTATCCCATGTTCCATGTCCTGTACACCGTGTCCTGTGTCCCATCTCCCATACCCTGTACCCCGTGTCCCATATCCTGTACCCCGTGTCCCATGTCCCGTACCCTGTGTCCCGTACCCCGTGTCCCATGTCCCGTACCCCATGTCCCATGTCCCATATCCCGTACCCCATGTCCCATATCCATATCCCATACCCCGTGTCCCGTACCCCGTGTCCCATATCCCGTACCCCATGTCCCATACCCTGTACCCCGTGTCCCATACCCCGTGTCCCATATCCTGTACCCCGTGTCCCATGTCCCGTACCCCGTGTCCCATGTCCCGTACCCCATGTCCCATGTTCAGTATCCCGTGTTCCATGTCCTGTACACCGTGTCCTGTGTCCCGTCTCCCATGTCCCGTACCCCATGTCCCATGTCCCATATCCCGTACCCCATGTCCCATATCCCGTAGCCCGTGTCCCATACCCTGTACCCCGTGTCCCATACCCTGTACCCCGTGTCCCATACCCCGTGTCCCATGTCCCGTACCCCGTGTCCCATGTCCCGTACCCTGTGTCCCATACCCCGTGTCCCATGTCCCGTACCCCGTGTCCCATGTCCCGTACCCTGTGTCCCATACCCTGTACCCCAAGTCCCATGTCCCGTACCCCGTGTTCCATGTCCCGTACCCTGTGTCCCATACCCCGTGTCCCATACCCTGTGTCCCATGTCCCATACCCCGTGTCCCGTACCCCGTGTCCCATGTCCCATACCCCGTGTCCCATGTCCCGTACCCCGTGTCCCATGTCCCGTGTCCCTGCAGGAGCGTGGCTCTGTGGAGAAGGCTGTCCCACTGCACTCGGTGACCAGGCTGGCACTGAGTGCAACTCCGTCATGGTATTTAAATCACATTAAAGCTTTCCTTTATTACATATCCCCTTGTGATTTTGCCTGGCTACATTCTAATTACCAGCCTTGCTGCAGCACACGTGGGCTCCACTGCTCACTCCTCCTTCCATTTTATGGAAAATGGCTTATCTTGCACAATCCTAATGAAAATACTGCAGTGAGATAACTCTCTCCTTTCATCTTGCAGTTCCCACTCTAAAGTGTAAAATGTTTTCTGTGGGGGGAGAGACCACAAAATATTCAGGGTTTCATGCATTTTTAGAAACAGCAGATATATCTGCTAAGGCTCCCCAAGGCAGTTTAATCACTTTTACTATTCTCTTATGTAATATCTGATCTTGAATTATCAATATATTTTTCCACATCAGATGTTATGTGCAGCACATTAGCTGCACCTGTTTTTCAAAGATTTTGCAATTTTTTTTAATTTCTTAAAAAAAGAAACCAATTTGCTTTTCTTATGCCTCACCTATTAACTTTTCAAATAGAATATTTTAAAGGAGATGCATCTCACTAACTTCTCATGACTTACACAGGTTTTTTTCTAAGCAATCTTTTTAGCAGTAGGCACAAATCCTCTCTCCTATTCAATTAGCTCTCAGCACTAATCAGGTCAGAGATCGTGTGAATTTTAATGCAGAACTTAATAACGTTCAGGAAAGCTTAAGAACTAGGATGTGTTTTCATTTGTCCATGGCTCTTCCACCCTCCATTTTCCAACTACAGCACTAACCATACCTAAACAGCACAAAGTTTTTATACTGCCTTTCTCTTGAGTAAGATCAAAACAATTTTGACTGATAATCAAGGCAAAGTTCCCATACGGTGAAAGGCTACATTTTTACTTTCTATTTCATTTGATTTACAACAGTTCCAGACACAGACCCACAGTTCCTGAGTACAGGTCTGGAGATGGGTCTCATTAACCTGTGTGCAGAGACCACCTTTGGGCAGGGCACTAGTTCAGATCTGCAGAGTGAAGAGGGGTGAAATCTCACCTTTGCAAGTCTTTTGGAATTAAGGCAGAATTTTAACAAGAACCTTTCCAGTTAAAAACAACACAACTAACACTTTCCTGAGGGCACGGGAAAGGAACTGAGAGAGAAAGTGTTTTCAAGGAAAGTTAAAAAAAAATTGGGATAGAGCTTGGATTTGCTCTGACAATAAACGAGCTCCCTGTGACAGAAGCAAACAGCAGCTCTGGCTGCAGGCAGCACGTGCTGCTGTTTCCTGGCAGCAGAAACATGAAGCAGTTGAAGCTCTGAATACATCTGGTTCAATTTTCTGTAACAGCTCAATTTTTATTGTGATTCCAAACCTGTCAGGCTTTCTCTCTGTGCAACAGTAGAAAAGATTTTCAGCTTTGGTCAAATTCTCAGCTTTCAGAGACAGAAAGCAGAAATAAAGCACCTGTGGTGGAGTGACTCTGGCTGGACAACAGGTGCTGACAAAAGGTGCTCTGCCACTTCTCAACTGGACATGGAAAAGAAATCTAACAAGAGGCTTATGGGTCAGAATAAGGATAAATCACTCACCAGTGGGCAAAAGAGACTTAAGGAAATTAGTTGAATGTATTACCAATCAAATCAGAGTAGGATCATGAGAAATGAAAAAATAAATCTTAAACACCTTCCTCCCACCCACTCTTTCCTGGGCTTAACTTTTTCCCCATGAGGACTACAGTCAGTTAATGACAGCTTGTCTCTGCCTTTTCTCTCTGCAGAGGCAGGATTCCTCACACTCCTACCTGCTCCAGCATGGAGTCCCTCCCTTGGGAGACAGCTCTCCATTAAGTTCTTCATCATGAGTCCTTCCCACACGCTGTAGTTCTTCACGAACTGCTCCAGCATAGGTCCTTTATGGGGTCACAGACTCCTTCAGGCATTCACTGGATCTAGCGTGGGGTCCTCCAGAGGCTGCAGGTGGAGCTCTGCTCCACCCTGGACCTCCATGGGCCCCATGGTCTTCACCAGGGGCTGCAGGGGAATCTGCTCTGGCACCCGGAGCACCTCCTGCCCCTCCTTCCACACTGACCTTGGTGTTGGCGGAGTCGTGGCTCTCACATTTTCTCTCTCCTCTCTCTGGCTGAAGTTGTACAGTTTTATCCCAGTCACTACCACCATCACTCATGGGATCAGCCTCGGCCAGCGGTGGGTCCATCCTGGAACCATCCAGTACTGGCTCTATCGGACACAGAAACTTCTAGTGCCACCCCATGACCCCTCCTGCTACCAAAAGCTTGTCATGCAAACCCAACACAGCACCTAAATTGAAATGGAGCCTTGACTGCTTGAGTATGGGGAGTTCTCACATTACCATTCAGGCATCTCTCTCACACCAGGACTCTAGCTCAGTGCCTAGCATCAGACAGCCAGGACTGACATTCTCAATCTGTTAAGGTAGGAGGAAAGTCTGACAAGGTAAGAACCTCCCACTTCAGAAAAAAAAAAAAAAAAAAGCCCACTGTAAATCTGGGCACTACAGCAGCAAGCGTCATATACATCTAGATTGTAGATACTCTCCTGTAACACATGCACTGCTTTCAATTTCCCATGCAGCAAGAAGAAAAGCCTGGGCTATCATACAGCTTCCACAGCCCAGAACACAGCACACTTTGCAGCAGGAGCCAGTGGAAAGCAAGGCTGACCTGTCTTCTCCCCACCCTTTATGAACTCAGTGCCAAATGCTCCATAACACAGGAAATTACAGAAACCTGTAGGTTGCTGATTTTGATGCTGGTAGCAGAGAGGGCTGCTCACATACTTCTTGCACAGTTCTCCACCTAAAACTAAAATAACTGTTTAACTTCCTAAGAATTTCATGCTATCTATCACATTTATCTTTTATCAGTAAAGAGGCTGAGAGTCTTATCTCCAATGTTTTTAACAGTTTTTAATAGATGTCCCTGTTTTGCTTTGCTCAAAGAACCTAACCAGCTGTGTATTCACAAAAATCATTCAAGCAAGTGCTCCATTTTCTAAATACTTCTGTGATTTCAGGAAGACTGCCAGGGGAAAAAAAAAACAAAACAAAAAAGACAGTAAATTCAGCCCTGTGCAGACAAACAGGAAGGCAACTTATCAGTTCAGCTCCCAGCAGCAATATCAAGGGTTGGTACCAACTGCGTAACTTGGGATTTTTGGTTTGTGTAACCCAAAATCACTCTAAAATCTAAACATTTCCTCCTCCCTCCTCTATTTAGGTACAGAGAGCTACTGTCTTTATATAAAATAAATCATAAATCAGGCCAATAGCTACACTTTCAAGAATACTAAGCAGTACTCTCTCTGTTTTCACAGTAATACAGGGCTTTCCCAAAAAGCTTCATCACTGGTAGCCAGCGGTAAAATAAAGTCCTAAAGAGAGATGAAAAACGAAGAGAAAAACCCAAATGTGGATGTAAGCAAAAACTGAGGAAAGGGAAAATAAACCAAGCTAGGAATGAAGATAATGAAAACAGTCAGGTTAGCAGCCCAGTGAGACGCGGCTAAGTACCGTTCCCAGATGGGAACCTGGGCCTGAGGGCAAAGAAATGAGTTTGGGATCCTGCAAGAACACTCACATTCTGGGTCAGAGTCTTCAGTCATTTATTAGCACTCATGGTCAGTGCAGTCAGAGAACACTGGGTTGAGTAGTGGAGGTTTTTTTCCGTGAGAAGAGAATGTTGCAAAATAATGGATGTCAAATACTAAAGGAGAAAATTTTTGGAGGTAATGAATGGCAGTCTACCATGAACAGAAGCTTAAAAATCAGATTTCAGTAGCAAATTCATAACTGAGGCCATATATGGGAAGAACAGCTCATGTTCTTTCATGATTGGACTAAGTATCTATGGATTTACACAGAGCACTTAAAAAGCCTCAGTGAATGTACTCCAGATGGCAAAGGGAATGGGTACAGTTGACTTCCAACACAAGAAATTGGATTTAAAGCCTCTTTCCCCTGTCACTGCCTAACTAACAGATTTAGGTGAAAACTCCTTCCTTGCCTGTTTAGCTAAGAATAATATTTGCCCTAGCCTCCTCTGTGCCAGGAACCCAAAGGCACCCCTGAAGATTTGGAGGCACAGGAAATGCAGCCATCAGCTAGCTTCCAAAAAACAAGTGTCAACCCCAAGCTTATGCTGTCCTCTTTCCCATTTCTTTTTCAACCTACGGGTTTTAGTTTGTTTTTAGAAATTTTTCCCCAGCTTTTTTATCCAAATAAGGCTGTTTTCTTTCTCCTACTTTCACACAATTAAGTTTTTTCAGAGAAGAGACAGATGAAAGAATTATTTCTTGTCAGCAAGACTTGTACCTGGGTGACACACAATTCCTTATTTGGTTAAAACACAGACTAATGGTGTTAGTTTGCATTCTACTTTATCAGTCTATTATTTTCTGAAGCTGTTTCAAAGAGCACAATGGGATTCAGAGCTTCAGCATTTGTTGCTACAGCAGTGAGGATGGATTTGGCTGAGTTTCACAGAGAGATACAAACATGATTCACAGCTGCTGCTGACTTAAAGATACATAATCAAAGGTTTACATGTGAAGTTTTCAGTTTCTAATAAACAGATTTTTAAAAAGAGGTAGATTATATTTAGGAACACTTACCATGAGTAGCATGTAATCATGTTTCATGTTGCAGGTCTCTAACACAAAAACAGAAGGGTTATCATCACTTGGTACACAAACCTCAGATTTTACGAGTTAAAAGTGTACTTTTAAGTGAAAATATAGGATAGAAAGCCCTAAAGTGTTGTGATTTATACAACATAAGGAATATATAAGCACCTTGGGAACTCCGAAAAGGCTCTAAGGCTCCCTTTGTTCCCTAACTGGACAGTAAGAGTCAGAATTTTGGAACCTTTGGGCTCTCAGTTACTGAGGATGCTATTTGCTTGGGTTTTAATTGCAGTGAAAAGAGCATGGGAGCCTGCATGAGAAAGATCTTTCAGGGTCTTTGTAAAAAAGCTTGTCTCTACTTAGCGAAGACCATTTCCACAGGAATGCATTTATTCAAATTTTTATTTTTAGCCAAAATAACTCCATTTCAGTCTTCAGGCATCACGTGCAAACCACCCTCACAGGCAGTGAGACACTGCCCAGATCCCTCCACCTGCCTTTCTGGCACACTGGAGCCACCTGCACGAGCTGAGACAGCCAGGACCACTTCCCTGAGGGGCAAGCACTGCAGCTAGACACCAGCTACTGGACCACAACGTTTTTCTACTTGATGGACTTAGTTACTAAGCAGTTTCAGAAAAAGGCTGTTGGCTGACTTAACACTAAAATCTTAATAGGGGCACAGGGCACTAAAGTTACAAGGGATTTCTTAATTGCTTTTTTAAAATAGAAGCTTATTAGTCTACAGCACAACTAGAAACTAAAATGAGTAGTGCCAGAGCTCAACCTCAGCAAAACATGGAAGGGATCCCCACTCCAGCCCTTATTAAAACAAACACACCCCCGAACAGTCTTTTATGCTGTATTTCATCAACCTCTGCAATTTTTTCTTACAGTGTTTGTGAATGGCTGTGGTATGGCAATGAATCCTCTCATGCTGCAGAAGACCAGGACCTGCAGAGCACCAGGCAGATCAGGGTTTTCAGTGTGCTCTGCTCAGGTACATGTGGCAGACACTGTGCAGCCAAAGCTGCAGGGAAAAATTATTCTTAAGCAGTGAGACCAGATTGTAGAGTGAAAATTAGGCAGATGGGCACGGATGAGAGCCACTGTCACTTGGGATACAGCTTCAGATTTGGGCCCCTGGCTCTGGTGCCATTCCCTCCACCACCAATTTTCATCCTTACTCTCCAGCAGTGGAATGTAAATACCCTCCTCCTTTCCTCACCTCTCTGAACTTTCAGGTGGCTACAGCAAGCAAATCTGCCCTGTGCATCACCACACAACTGCTCTGGTTGGGGTGGAATTCCCCAGTTAAATGACACGTGCAGTGCAGCTCACCTCCGAGCAATGGGAAGAACACCAAGAAGCCTGCAGCGTTAAAAAGAAACATTTTATTGCAAGAGATTACAAACCTGGCACTATGGCCAAATGTTTCCATTACATCACAATTGCTACCCATGTTTCAGGCAACAGCACCTACAAAGCATGGTGGATTGAAGTATCTGAAATCATAATGCAGTCAGCTTCTTAAAGCAAGTACCACCTTAAAAAGTTTGGGGATTTCTTTAAACAAACTCAGAACTATATAAATCAATTTTTAAAATACGAAACTGGTGTTTAAATATCCAGGCCACTAACTACTGTTATAAAAAGTGGAAAAGTCTGTTAACCATAGTGCTGAACTAAAAAGGTTTGTTCACAGCCCATAACCATTTAGTTAAAAGCAAGTACTTGTTATTCACTACTAATGCTTCCACATTTGTTCAGCCCAATTTATCTTCTGTAGGTTTTCAGAATCAAGTAGATTTAATGCACAACCCCTCTTTAAAGCACTGCAGGAAACCTAGAACCATAACTAGCCCAGGAAAAGCATCACAGACAAAACAGCATTGCATCTTCCTCTCATCCTGTGACACTGACCTTTAGAAACTCTGGATGCTCTTCTCTGAGCCCCAGCTCACAACTCACGTTTCTCCTGTGATCACTTACCTCACAGAGCTTGGTGATTCCCCTGAGCATGGCTGAAACAGCAGGAATTAGCATAGGCACACAGCTCAAACATGACCCACCCGGCCCAGGACTCACACCAGACTGGCAGTGCCCACCTTGGCACGGGCACGTTCGCTCTCCCTCCCCACACCTGCGATCAGCCCCTCCTCCCCCAGCGGGAGCAGCCAGCAGCTCATTTCCTAACACTGACGCCTGGGGAAGGCAAGCCCTGAGGAAGAAGTTGGATCTGCAGCAGAGCTGGACTCCCTGAGCCTTTGGGAGCAGCTCACCTCTCACAGCTCCCCGAGCCACATGAAGCAGTGCAGGGCAAACCGCAGTAAATGCTCAGCACTTGTTGTCCGCTCACCTCCATTTTCCACACGTCCAGCCTGAACTACACTTGGCATCAGCTACTACGGGCACTTCAAATTCATCACCTGTCCAAGGTTCTGCAGAAACTTCTTCTCAAGGAATGAAAGCAGAGTTTTAATTTCTGAAAGAGGATTTGGAACTATCACTGGGACTAGGAAATAAAGGCCATCATCTTATGAAAAGTGTATGGGGGTGGTCTTCTATGATTTTCCTGAGGCTACTACTAAAAAGACCTTTCCCAGGAACTAGGATAACTTCAGAAACAAGTAGGACTGTGATAAAGAACCAAAATCAACCAAACAAAAACCACGGTGCCACTGTAGCCTTTACCCCAAAGCAATCTAAGCCAACCTGAACAGACTAAAGCTTGTGTTTAAATGTGCAACTCTGGAAGTCCAGCTCTTTAGCATGGACTGCCACAGAGCCCCTCAAGCCACATAACATCAGATTGACACCACAAAGTGACATTTAATTTACCTTCTTCTACCACATTATTTAGAATTTTGGTAACTCCAGAGAAGGGGATCTATATTTTCTTGTAGATAATGATAAAAAATACCTGCATTTCCAACAACAGAAACCAGGGAAACATATAGTCCCATTTGAGGACTAGAGGCTAAGGACAGCGAATAGTACTCTATTTTCTTTAAAATATTATTCCGCCTGCATCAACCATATATGCAATTAATTTAATAATCAGAAGAGTTCTAGAACTCCTACATATTTTTCAAACTGCACCACAAAGATCTGATGCCAGCAGGGCACACAGCCTGTCACTGAAGACCGCTCCTCATCAACAGAATCGCATTTTGGAAACTGATCAGCCCTAGAGCTCAGTGCTCTTCAGACAGAACCTTGCATTTTAGTACTATATAAAGTAGCTCACTATTGGGGTTTAATGAATTAAATAGAAGTAAGTAGGGTTTTAAAAATTATTATTATTAATCTAGTAAGAGTCTTTTGCTAACGCAAAATTCTGCACGGTATGGCTTCACCTCACAAGCATTCTTAACAACACTAGATAAATATCATTTGCACTTAATTGATCTTTTCATTTGCTAAACAGCCATAAAACATGGTGCTCTCACAAGCACCTTTTTGGTGAGAAGGGTAAACAAGCACTCTATTAAAGCATTATAAACATTCAAGGTGATGTGATTATTTCCCTCTATTCTGTTTCAACACATTGCTTTAAATCTTCAGTTTTCACATAGTATAAAAAAGTCCCACAAGTATCCACAAATTCAGAAATTTGTTACTCTGCATACACAATTTGTCTGCAATACACTTCAACATCCCAGTTATCTTTTCTAAAATCTCTAAAGCATGTATTCCTCCAGCCTTCAATTGTAACAACATAAATTTTCCACTTACAAGAGAATAAATCTCAACGAGAAAGCTAAACTTAACTGTAGCAATTTGTACAGTTAAACACCTGACAGCACTAATTTAATGATAACCTTGACAGAGCTAGGATGGCCTTGTCTGAAGCCTCTGCCTTGCACAGCTGTGCATTTTTACCCCATCTATTCTGTCAGAACATTAACAAGCCTCATGTGTTAACTCTGAGCTCCGTGCATCCTGGAAGACAGACATTTATTCATACTTTCCACCAATCAAATGTAATGCATCTGTGAACAATTCAGTTTATTGCAAGTAAATGTATTTTTACGTAAAATCATGAGAAGATTCTAATCTCAAGCAAGACAAATCAATTCCACAAACTTAATTCACACAATGCAAATAAATGCTTCACATTATAGGCATTTAGATTTTCTTTAAACCTTTTTATTTAGAGATTTTTCTGGTAAGGAGATATACCATAGGAAAGCAATTTCACTGGCAGTGAGGTATGTATATACTCTACCAAAATACTCCTCTTGCTTTAACTGCTTTTAACTTTATTTACATATAAAGAAAATATCAATGCATATCCTTGGCTTAACTACAGTATCTGTTACCCTATATGAGTAAAATGAAATGTTACTTGCATACAAAATTGATTTGTAGACGAATCTAATTTGATTTAAACAAAAATCATGTTCTGAAGACAGTTTAAATGAACAAACACAATTCATCATGACCAAGACACCTGCACCATATTTCCATCCTCACAGCACATTTATTTCAATAATTCTGTAAGTAGGTCCTTAGCATGAGCATAGTGTTACAGTTTTCATACATATAATCACATCCAAAACAAGCTCTAAAATTTAAGTTGTAAACATTCTCTTCATATGTAGAAACATTTCAATCTGTGTTTGAATTTTCTAAAATGATCAATCTCTTAAACATAATTATAAATGAAAAGCCTACTCTAACCGTGTAGTGAGCAATGCTTATTAGTACATTTCTACAGTGTTAAATAAAATAGTAGAGGCAAACTTCTGTAAGCAAGTCAGACTTTAAGTAAATTGTCATAAAAGTAACAAACTTGTTAACAAAAAGATGCTTTGTAATAAAGAAAGTTGGATTGAATCTAGTATGATACAAAACATAAGGGTAAATACCATCTTTGTTGACAAGTAGGAGGTAGCATGGATGCACCACTTTATTGTCAGTGAGAAATGCAACTGAAGTAAAGAATATTTCCTTACCACAAATTTCCAGTATTATGTACATATTTGTCTTAGAAATTTGTTTAAACAAGTTTCCCTCCACTTTTTAGTACAAAAAGCCTCATGTGATTTAAAAAAAACACTTACACACCTAGATAGAATAGTACTAATTGCCCTATTTGAACAAAACAGTCTCTTGAACTATGAAGTACATGGTATTTAATGCCCTAAGTTGAGTAAATTGTATTAGCAGTTCTTGGTATTATACAAAACACTACATACATACAAACAAAATATAATAGTATCTTATTTTACTATGTAATTCTTTTTGGAATAAACAGAATCTTGGGTAACACTGAAGAGAACGTGGTTTCTTTGTTTTATTAAAATCTGTCTTTGAAGTACCCATGTGCAACAATTTAAAAATGGCTGCCATACATATAATGGTCTTGTATTGATAGTGAACACAGTAACTGACAAAAACATAAAACCTTAAAAACACATCTTCCACCCTATATAAAATATAAAGACTACTTACTGTAACTGTTAAGTATTCAATTTATTTTGATGTTACTGTAATCCACTTCCTCTATTTTCTGTCTTTAGCATTTATAAACATAATTTAGTGTAGCAATTTATTTTAAAAAATGATTAAGTATTTCAAATTTACACCCAATTAAAATTTAAAATGTTTCTGTGTTCTATGATGCTGCTTCTGCCATCAGTAAAGAAAATGAAGTTTCAGTAATTGAAGCAGGCTTTTTAAGTAGTGATGTGACCTCAACCATGCCAGCTCCAGTCCGTGGAAGATTTGCGTTGACAATGTGTCGCTGCAAGTGCTTTATCCAGTCTTCTTGAACAGACAAAGGTCCTCGAAAGACCAGACCACAAAACCTGTGCAAATATTAAAATTAATCCATCAAGACACACTGATCTCTACTTAAAAAAATATATAAAATAAAGACGGTAAGAGGAAAGTCTTAATTTTCTTGAAGTTTGTTTCTACATATTTTAGCTGCTGAAAAATGTAGTAATTGAGTTCATCAGTAGTAACTGTGAGCACAAAACCCTGCAGCTTATACAACTCACATTCTCACACTTTCAATACCTGTAATAATAATCTGTTGCTCTTCTGTAAAGTTTCTTTTGAATGACAGAGTATTACTCAGACATGACCAATAAGATTTTAGCTAGAGAAACAACTGGCAATCTAACACCCAAGTGCACCTTAATCAAATTCTCTTATTCAAATTAATGAAAATGGGCAATTCTTTTCTCCCTATTATTCAATTTAATCACAAATGTTTATGGATACAATCACAAATTTTTTTATGACTACCATTAGTAAGCACTTAAGAATGTATTTTTCCCATTAAAGTAACACAATGTACCTGCATCTGAGTATGTAAACTTCATCAGCACTATGAGGTAACGGCAGCATTTTCTTCTTGCTCCCAGATCTTGACCTTGACTTCTTTTGCTTACAGTCTAAAGCTAAGAAGAGAAATTTTCATATGTGAAAGTAATACTTCAGTGAGTATTAGTTATTCAGTAAGTATTCCCTATAGCAATAATGCAAAGACATCTACTTCCTTGTTTTTCTATATTTAATTATAACGTAAATCCAAAACAAGTACAGCGTATTCTAAGAAATACACTGGCGAAACACGAAGCTGATTTTTTTAGCTTAGCATTGTGCTTGCTCTTTGAAAGACTAGATAATTGACATTCAGCATTAAACTGCTGTTTTAGTATCAGCAAGGACCTACAAACCTATTGCAGAATTATACAGAAGCAAAGCACCATTGGAAATTCCCTTTCATGCATAAAACACTGTCAAAATCTCAGAACTGGTTTTGTAGTTCAAGCACCATCATAAGACCACTCATGTTCAACCAAGTTACAACTTTATGAAGTTGCAGCTTTCAGCTAGTACAATCAGGAATTTCTAGTTTGAATAAAACACCTGCCATTTGTTTTCAACACAAAGCAAAAATTTGTCCTTTTGTTCTAAGAATTTCAAATGAAGCTTCCCCTTCACTCCTGTCTGAATTCTAATGAAGTTTATAAAAAGTATGTATTAGTCCTTGGCAGTGGGAGCTGGTATTAGGACAATCAACAAGGATGGCAAGGCCAATTTCTAAATTCCGTCTAAGCATTTGAAACTGTGTATGAAACTAACCTGTGTGAACAGGAAACACATAGCAAAGGAGTTCAGATAGCTTTGAGGTCTGTATCTCCCATAAACAAATGTAATGGGAATCTGAAACAAAACCTGGAGACCCTAAAAAGCGGCCAAAATAGGGAATTAAACTGAATTAATATTGTTATGATGCAAACAGCTGATAAAGCTCAAGAAATTTGTGACTGCTTGAAATGTATCTAGCTACACTCTATTCCAAAACACAAGACACTAACAATAGAACTCCAACACAAAAACTTTTTGCAAACAACCAGTTATACCACTTCAACGAAAACGCCACAGAAACCAGAAAGACAGGACCAGGTGGTATTCTTGATACCAAGAAGGCATAATGCTATGCTACTGAAGCATCTTAACAGTAAAATGGGGAAAAAGAAATTGTTACACTTGGCTAAAGTTTTGACTCCTAGAATATAAAGCAGAAGAATTAACTTCTTAGTGTTCTGAAGCATAAGACATTGTCTGGTGAGGTAAAACATGTTGACTTAAAGAACACACAGTCTTGATTGTATCCTTAATTTTTTCTCATGCCCTCCAAATGAGCACCTCTCAAGCTTATACCTTGTAGCCCAAGTTTCAACTTGGTAGACATACCGGATGTATCCCAGTTCTATCCCTAGACTTAAGGATTTCTACCTATCTAAAATTTAGAATGAATTTCTGAGGTTTGAAGGTATCAGAGAACCAACAGAATAAGTGGCAAGCAGACACCAACCTAGAGAGACTTCTTCAGATCAACATTAGGAAAATGAGGCTTTACAGCATTTTTCTCTCACAGCAACAACAAAACCAGTCTAGATTAAAAGGCAGTAACCCAAGGTGGCAGGGGGGAGAGAGAGAGAAATGGCCAAGATGCTTCTGGACAAGCATCAACAGGTTCTTAATACTTTTTTCTCTCACTAGAAACATATTCTTAATTTAATTAGGAAGAAAAAAGCTAACTATCGTATCAAGTAGGAACTACCACATATATAAATATTTTACATACCACAACTTCAGTAACACCACCAGCAATGTAAGTAGGTAAAATACTGGAACCCAGACACCCATGCTTTGAAGAGAACTGTTTGTACGAGGAGCAACTTATCTGAATTAGTTATCACAGCAAAAGCTTTGCCTCTGCCAGTTTTGTGGAACATCATGGGAAGAAGGGAAACACAAGTCGGTATTACCAGAAGGCAAACATGTCCATGAGCTGAATCTGATGACAGTTAGTTGATGTCAGTTTATGTGTGGGGAAAAAAAAGAAGCAGTAGTCACAACAGACCCCTCCTAGAGAGGCCAACCTGCATTTGGAACAAGAACTTGCTGACTTCCTTGATGGTAGCAAAGACATTCATTCTCATCAAGAAATCTGATTCTACTCACATACATCTGGAGCATTTCAGAGAGCTTTTCCTTTCCTATAAGACCTGGATTGGTCTTCTGCAACAGATTCCTGACACCCGATGGGTTTGTGTGTGTGTATAATCTTCGTCATCTTCTAAGAAAAAAACCCCCTTTGAACTACTGTGCAGTCAAACAACAGCAACACTCACAGAAATTGCCATAATGAACCAGGAGAGGTAGTCTCTACTTCCTTGAAAGGTACCTTTTCTATGAACAGTGAGAAAACAAGTAAAGCAAAAGAAAGGGTATGTTCTCTGAGCCATTTATGATGGAGGCTGAATATAAGGAAATTATAAAACAAAGAGAAGAAAATACCACCATAGAAGACTACAAAAAAGAATTCAGATTATACTATGAATTCTCAGAGCAACTCAGCTGAATTTGACAGTAGATTTGCCCAAGCAAGAAGCTGTTATAAAAGACAGAAAACACTAAGAACACTAAGCCCATGTTCTGCAAGTGTCATTTTTTGTTCCCTTTATCTTCTAAGATAGTGAGCATATTCTTTCACATTTTAGGGAACTCAAAGCAGCACCAATATGTTTAGAATTTACTCCAGTGAAGATGGAGAGTGAAGGAGGAGGCATATCTGAGTAAAGCTCATTGAAAACTACAATTCAAACAGCAGTTATGAGGCATGTGTAACCATAACCATCACATCAATTTTATTTTGTCTATCCAGAGAGCAGCAAGTTCAAATAAAGTCACATGCACACACTTGAGTACTCTGTTGATACGATGCTTACGAGTGGTTGCAAACAGTAAGTAAATCACACAGTTGCCGCAGCCACTGCCTCCCCATAAAGTAGCCATGTTCTGACCAAAACTCAGTTGCTGCTTTTTCTATGCCTTTACTGTAACAAAACATGACCTCCTCAGAAAGTGTATTATTATCACGTCTGGGAAAAGACCAAGGATAATTTAGCTCTAGTAAGTTGCACGGAAACTGCAGCAAATTACTAGAGAGATGCAGGAATTACCTATCCTCAACAACTACTTTGTAGTTACAACAGCTTCCAAACTATCATTCCTCATTCTCCATAAAGGCCTACTTCTTTTTGGAAGAAATCTCCTTTCAAATTTGACAGCCTGGTGTTTCCTAGTTGATAACTGAAAAAGTTCTTGTAAACAACCAGTCACATCACTTCCTCAAAATGCTGGTAGAACATGATGGAGAAACAACCCATTTAAAACATAAGACTATCAAACTTTGGAGGAATCTCCTTGAGATACTTATGGACAATTTCAGAACACACTACTTAAAAAAATACACGCTAGGTAAAAACACTGCATGCAAAAACCTCTGCAACGACTTGTCAAGAAAGATGACAAGCAGATGGACATAGGAGGTTACAATGAACGTGACTAAGTGAATTAGACACGTCACAATTATAGGCCCTTTCATGCATGACACTTGGTCTGCAGCTCCAAATTAAAATGCTCTGCTTCCTGATGTCTCACAACATGAAATGTTTCTTATTTCAGGAAACCTAAAGCTGGGTCTTTTATTCAGACTTCATTACTTTTGTTACAGTGTACGTAAGCTAAAACACGCTGAATAATTGGACACAGAAATGGAACTAATTTACCATTTGAAAACACTGCCAATTAAAAAGTAAAAAGTAATGAACTATCTTTCTTGTACATTTAGTCGCTAATTTTTAATATTCAATCACTTGTATATCCTCATCACTACTGCACAGTGAAGCACAATAAAAAAAACCCCTCCTATTATTTTCTCCCTATAGGATTTTATAGGATACTGAAAATTAGCTCATCATGCCAGTGGATTCATCATGACTGTAATAGCACAGAATAATGACACACAAAGGCAGTGGGTCTCAGATTTCTGCATACCTGATATGCTTCCACCACAAACATCCCAAAGCTACAAGTTCGACAAAACAACATTTGAAATTATTTGAATATGTAGTAGCCCTCATGAACTGCTACCTCAGTCACATTGTTGGCTTGAAGGCCAAACTCCTTGCTCTGTACTTTATTTTTCCCTCCCAAACTTCTGACAAAGCAGTCTCCACCTACAGAAGCAGAGACCAAAGAAGAAAGTGGTGATTCCCAGAAGATGAAAGCCAGTAAAAAGAAACCGAGTATGTGAAAAGAGTCAATAAAGAGAAGATGTAAAAAGCCAGGGTGCAAGAAAGAATCAAGAGACTTAGGAAAAGTCAGGGCAGGAGGGAACAAGAGAAGCCCAGAAAGAAAAAAAGAAAGGAAACTGAATATACAACTATAATGAAGAACAGTGAGATGTATTTTGAAGATTTTGTGTAGGTTTGACCCGTGGTCTAAAGATACTCAGAAGAAAGAAGCAAGCTGACCACCTGCTCTGAAAAACACCAATGTGTTGCTATACATCAAAACAGGTATAAAAGGAAATTAACATCTACTCAAGATGAGCAGTTAGATCATTACATTGTTAAAAGCTGGACAGAATAACAACAAAAAGGTTCCAGACACAGGTACTTCCTCTACAGTAGATCTGTAATGCATTGGTATAGGCACAAATAAAGTTTAATAAAGACTAACCTCATACAGCCAACAGCCTAGGAACTTTCACTTCTAGGATGTTTTGCTTGAGTTCATTCTCCAAAGCTACCATTATGCTTAACTATGTCTACTATACTGCCAGAACTGTCAAGTTGCATTTGAAAAGAAAAACAGGCTAAGATTTAACCAAGTATGATGATAGTACTGACTGAAGAAGCAGGGCATCTGCTTGAAGAACAATATTGTAACAGTCAATACCAAAAACACATGTAAACAAATGGAAAATCTGAGATTAGTACATAAGCTAATGTAATGCTCAGAAAGGTCTCACTTTGGTGGCATGCAGAGATCACATATTTCTCATGTATTTCTCCTAATAAACAGTAGTGTCTAGATAGGTCCCATAACAACTGCCAGACAAAAGAATTACAGTATTCATGTTTAGACACCATTATTTTATTACAGCAAGAAACTGAGATAACTATTCAACTGCCGTGGTTTATTTTTGGTAGTTATGTTTGCTTTAGAAGATATAAGAAAGGCTCAATGAAAAGGAACACTACCATCATTGTCTCATGGTCCCCATACAATGGTTGAAGACCACTGAAGGTCCAGTTGAAGACATCTCAAAATTGCTCTCAAGCACAACCATCTTCTAATTAGAAAACCCAAGATCTACCCAAGAGCAACAACACTAGTAACAAGTGTGTACTTGTGTGTACTTCAAAACTAGTGTGTACTAGTGAAATCTTGCATTAAAATAATTATCTTCACAAAACTTATGAAGTAGAATATCAAATAGAACAACTGTTTAAAGTGTATTTTTGGTCTTCAAGCCTTGCATTAAGCTTGCTTGAATGAGAAGCCAGTGAGCAAAGTTTACAACCTTCAGAGCTGCAGCAGAGTAAAGACTAAGTTACTACAAATATACATCACTGCATGATGTTATAGCCAGAACTCAACACTGACTCCTTCAGTCAATGGTTTTAGTGACAGGCCTTTATCCATGATATAAATTATTTATCTGGCTTAGCTCCACCTTCTGAGAGTGAAAGAATTTTTTTTCCCCCCGAACTTTTGTTTCTAACCTTTTATTTAAACTTTATTTAACCTTTTATTTAAACTTTCTAACCTCATTTTGTTTCCAACCTAATTCAAATTCAACTTCTAGGCCCAACTATAAAAGACTCATGAGTTTTCTTTCCATTCTTTTAAGAAAAGTGCTAACTCTTCTGACGACTATGCAACTACTTCACTAGCAAAATACATTTCTTAGAGAAAACAATCAAAAAGCCCTGAAAGTACCTAAACAAGCTTCCTTCACTTTTCCCACTTAGCAAAAGGGAAGCTAGGTACAAAGTGCCTGTCCAGGATTCAATCTCTGTGTACTATCCTGTTTGCCAGTGTCTCCTTCAGTGAATTACTGTTAAGTTATTAATGTGCAATTTAAATATATAGCTACTGAAAAATACTTCCTCAGTAGGTATAAAGGAACTTACCACAGGGCTAGTATCAAATCACAGCAGTGGTAAATGAAGTTCACTACCATCACCCTTTCACTGAATAAATATGAAAATTTTCAGAATCACTGACTAAAGGCATCTTCTTCTACATGTTAGGTATTACTTCATCTGCTGACTTTCTTCAAAATCTGCTTTCTTATAGCATTAATGAAGTGCAACATAAGACCAGGCAGCCACACAGGCCCATATTATAAAAATATTTATTTTAGCCTTCTACAGAAAAAGCCTGCTACTCAGTTTGTCTTTCTTAGCATAATGAATTACATTTGCAGATAAAAAAGGATTACACATGTTCCAAGAGCATTATGTAAATGTCTGTGCTTGTTGACACAGAAAACTGATAGTTGCCCTTCTTAATTATAGAATATTTCAGGCTTCATATCTCCAAATTTTCCTCATTTATTGCATCTCTGCTCCTCAATTTGCTGTTGATCATGTCAAGTCCCACTAATCTCAGCAATAATCCAAGTAAACTCAGAAACCACCTATAGCCAAGCAAGCTGCAGGTCTCTGAAAACAAGTCAAAATATGGCATATTAGAAGAATTTCAAAATTAAGTGTGTTTTAATAAAAATATTAATAGCAGTGCCAAATGCTGTACTACCCTCACTCAGTGTCAGAGCAGGTAGTTTTTGGGTTATGAGCCAAACAAGATATGAAACCAACTACATGTGTTGTTAGAAATATACCAACTGTAAAATTACTTGCTTTTCCTATTTTACTGAAGTATTCTTTGCAATTTTATGTACTAGACAGTAAAAATTTTTTGTTGTATCATTGCCTTTTTTTTCTCCCCACCACTCTCATTTCTGAGATACTTTAAAACACTTCATTAGAAGGCAAACTATCTGGTTTGGAAGTTGTGATATCACAGGAGAATGAATTTAAGCAACCATCTCTTAGTTTTGCTTACATACCTTAAGTGTTGGATCCAAAATCAAAGACTAAGAATGAAAATCAGACATGAGAGTGGACAACAGCAACATACGTTTTCTTACAAGTTGCTGAAGTTTTATGGCAAATAAATTGTTTACCAGCAGAAGCTTCAAAATTATTTTGAATTAACATATGCTTTTGTCCAGTCTGATGAAGAAAATGTATCATAGACAGACTTGCTTTTACATCTGTAACAAAACATACCTGTCCCAGTCAAAAGTCCAGCACTCTTCTTTCGTGCATAAGCGCGTAAGTGGTTGGACAGGCTAACAGCACTTGTAAACGTCGTATTGCAATGCACACACGTTCTAAGCTTCACAGGCATACCTATCATTCAAAAGAAAACTATAATCCAGTTCTCTCTTCAAAAAATGAAATTCTCAAAGCGTTGTAAAAAGTTTTCTGCAATAAAGATGGTTTAAAATATATTCACTGCATTGACGCGATTGTTTAGTATATTAGAAGGATCCAAGTTAACCGTTATTAGTTTTCCATCTAGTGCTTTAAGCCAAACCATGTTATTTGAAAAAGAACAGAAAGGAGGCAACTTGAGCCCAGTAGGCTACTCTGCATTTAATACCTACTATCAAGCTCCTACAGATCTCCACATAATGAAGCTCTAATTCCAAAACACAATCCTGTAATTTGAATAGCACAGTTCTGTTGAGAAATTTCAGAGCTTTCAGAATTTCCAATAAAGAGAATTTGAAAAGTCAAGTTGACAAAGCGGTAATTAAAAGTGTTTTACCCATAAGACCAAAGCACTCAATACTAAAATTAGGCTGCTCTTGAAGGCTCAGAGGAAAAAGGTGGTAAAACACACCACTGAACAGCTGTTAGACAAAACATTTTGTTCAGTGCATGTTCTATTCAATATTTTAGATGCACAATTGATAATGAAAGTAAATAATTTGAAGTTTTTTGCTAAAATCTTTGTGCTAAATAAATATAAACAAAGCAACATGCTATTTATCACACGAAAACAATGAAACAATACTGAAGTCCTCACTTACAGACAAAGAAACCATTATAACTTATCTCCTGCTCAACTTCACCATAATATTTCTCCCTCCATGTTACCAAAGACATATTGTTTTGGTCAACTAATATTTCAGGATCTCTACTAATAAATTATTAAAAGAGTAAATGAAAAAGCTAAAACTACTCAGCTGAAAAGTCTCTGCAGGATAAGAAAGAATGCTATTCTCCAGCAGCCCACAGAAGACATGCTGTTTTTTCAGGCAAGTTACAGAAGAAGAACACCTGGCTGGTAAAAGCCTTTTTAAAACTAAAACCAGAATTAGGAATATTTGCCCTTTTTAGGAAAACCAGAAGATTTTCAACTTGATGTTAAATATTTTCTTATTAAGTCAACTGGCACAGTGCGTTAGTTATCAAATTCTGTTACCTCAGCCACAGAAAACTATCGGGCCCCATTCAGAACTGTTAGTACTATGCGAGCATATGTTTATTTTTACTTGGTTGTTCATCAAAACCAAACAGGTTCTACCTAGTACTGAGCAGTAAATATTACACAGAAAGCAAAACAGTGTCAGGTTTGGCAAACTATTCCATGAGCATTGTTTTTCAAATCATTAAACCTGTCAGATACACTTCCTTTATTAAGCAATCTCCAGTCTTAAGGGACAACCACAGACGTACAGAAGACATAAAATGTAATTCTTTCCTAGTTCTACTATGTCATTTTAGAAAGCCACCTTTCTTAAGAGATTTATTGCCACACTTTTATAGCCCCCTAAAAGAACTTCTGAGCACATCAGATTGTTGGGGTTTTTTGTTTAAAGGAAGAAAAGAATATAGGTGAAAAAGTACTAGGCACTGCCAGTTTTACTAACCTGGTTAATAACAAGAAAAGAAAAAGCACCAAAAAAAAGTCAGGGGTATAAAAATAAGAACCTGCTCCTCAGTCTAGAGAATCCTGAAACATTGGTGGTGTCCAACCAAGAAACCAGTAAATGCAACCTCTACATACACATTAAAAAGGATGTTGTAAGAGTTCCCAAAGACTAGAAATAATTCTCATGTGACAAGTAAGTTAACAACATCACCCTAAGAGCCTGCTCTAATAGAGTCTGTATACTAGTAGTATATAGAGTAGCTAGGAAGTTGATTGTAGAATTGCCTGATTAGCACAATTCTCAGTGGAGGGACAATCTAGGTCCTTAATGGTCAGAGGCTGTGCATTGGAAACCTGCTGGCTACAACTGTATGCCAACAAAACTTGAACCAGCACAGGTTGTCACTCAGGATAGACAGGCCCTAACCAAGCATGAGTTTCTCACAGGAGCCACAATTTGCAACAAACAAGAATTAATCTATGTTGTAAGAGTATGTTGGCCTAAACCCATAAAAATTAGTTGATAGTGATTCACCAATTTGCAGTATTATGCATTTATAATGGTATCAACAGTTCTGTTAGTTTGAGCAAATGCTGCCTTGCACAAACCTTGAAGACCTAAATGCAGTATTCCCAAACCAGCTGTTTTAACGTCCAAAAACAGGGTTGCAAGCCCAAACATTTCAGAACTGTTAGTCTACCAAATATGCATGGACACTGCAGGATGTGCCTTCTTCCTCACTGAGGCTCACTTTGTGTCCACTTTCAATTTGCATGCCCTGTCATATGCAGAACAGGAACTATACTCCATGCAAAAACCCTTCAGCAATGCCGAGGGTTTTTTTCACTTTAGGAAAAACATGTCAGAAAAATTCGCTGTGCTACCTCTTGCAGTCAAGTGTCCTCTGGAAATGAAACAAGAATTAAATGAACAGAATCCCAAATAAAATGCTCTGCACTTGTACATTTTCTATGAATTATATAATTCTTTGGAAATGTTGTCAAGAAACACCTTCTTACCTGACTGCATAGTCAAGTCCATTTTTTGTGGCTGATACATCAATGGACTGTCTTCATTCAATGGAAGAACACATTTCTGAACAAACCTCTTTCTTGCAGTTTGATTATGAATCTTTTGAGGGGAAATATCAGGATTCCTTTCTTCTCCTAACCTCTTGTTTTTCAGAAGTTCTATCAGTGTAAGTGACTGATTTCTTTTTTCATCATGTAGTACTGCTTTTGCTTCATCACATTCATTTAGGAAACTCAGCCCTTCTTCCTCCGATGCAGACACAGATATATCTTCAGTCTTTAGGCCATTATGGTATGCTTCAAGAGGTATAACATTCTGAGATAAAAAGTCATCATTTGATGCAAATTTCTGAGCAACAAATGGTCTGGGAATAATACGGCGACTGTTCAAAGCCTTTAGGATTTTTTCATACTTCTCTTCATTTTGCATCATCTCATTCAGAACACAGATGGGAGACTTGTGTGCGTCCCACTTGGTTTTGCCAAGCCTCTTCAGGTGTCCTCGCACATGATTAGACAATCCAATTTTAGTATCGAACCAGCCACCACAGAGCTGACACGTATGCTCAGAGGAAGTTTCAGATTTCTCAATTGCTACAAAGAAAATAATTATAATGTTTTTTGACAATTATATACATTTAAATGTGACAACTGTGAATCACAAGACAAGACGCTTTACAAGATAATTCAAGCCTTGTTCAGTGCTCAGTAAACCCCTTTGTCCCCCCTTTACTTCGTACTCAAATAAAAAAACAAATCTTACCTTTTCTGACACGTTTAACAGGAGTCCCTGTTCCAGCTCTTTTAAAATGCTGCATTTTGTCACTTGTTGCTATCTGTTCTGGTGAAACAACATGACGGGCTTCGTAGCTTAGTCCAGCTCTGTGAAGATGTCCTCTGACATGATTGGACAAGCCAACACCTGTTTCAAAGGTTGCTGGACAGTACGGGCATGACTTCTTTTCAAGTGACAAATCAGTCCAATGGAAAACTGAATTATGCTTTGGCAATGCTGATCCTACATTTTCTAAATTCTGAGGATCATGCAAATCATGCAAGAAGTTACTACCCTCAGCATCTTCATAATACTCAAAATAAAAGCCATCATTCTGCTCATAACCAAGTGAAGATTTATCAGCAGCTTCATTATCTTCCATTTTACCTTTGAATATGGGGAATAGGTTTACATGCTCCTGATTAATATCACTGTAAGATTCATCCTCCACAGACTGTGTAGTGTAATCACATAGTTCAACATTTTCCCATGAACTTTCATCCTCCGTTTCATAGCTGTCTTTTTTTTCAGCAGAGTTTAGTTTCTGTAAAACAACAACAGTCATTTTATGCAGAAAATCTGGATTGCAATCCAAATTATCTCCTGTAACAGAGCCTTCCCTCTTGGATTCTTTAACCACTCTTTTTACAGCTACATGCCTATGATCTTTACAGCCTTCTGCCCTTTTGCAATCAAGGCTATTTGAATCCATGACAAAACAATTATTACTCGATGAAGAAAACAAATGTAAAGCACTGACAGATCTGGACCCTTCCTTTTTTAAATGCAAAGGGTAAGAGTCACTAGATTTTTTAATAATCCTGTAGTTTTCATATTTGTGTCTATATAAATAATTACTTTTTTTGGCACTAGCTTTCTGCTTTGCTGCTTGATGAAAACATTTACGTTTTTGGTCAATGCTACTTCTAATAAAAAAGTTCTTGTTTGTAGAATTTAGATTGCACACACTTACAGATGACTGTGAAACGCTTTTCCGAGCCTTCTGTATCCTGTAGGGTCTCTTGTGGAGTTTTGTGAAGTTACTGGACTGTGAAGTAGAGCCAAATGATCTTTTTACATCCTGTTTTAAAGCAGAGTTCTTTGGAAAAGTAGAAGAATGTTTGATCAACTGTTTTGTCCTGCTACGAAAATCTAAAGATTCCTCTATTATGCTGCCTTTTCTTTTCTCAAGTCTAAGATGGCTACCAAAGGGATCAATGCATGATGCTGAATGCAAATATGCCATGTGTTTTTTTAAAATGCTTCTAGCTGAAGTAGCAAATGGACACAGCTTACACATATACGTTGATGACTTTCTTGAGGATCCTAAATAAGGATCTTTCAAGGATGCCTTTTTCTGGGTTTTTCTCTGGGACAAGTCGCTACCAATAATTGAACATTTGACTACTGCTCCATGAGCAATCCCTCGATGGCATTCCAGTTCATTTTCTGTCACAGCCATGAAATTGCATTCTTCACAACAGTAATATCTTTTATCTTTTTCATGGGTCTTTGCATGCTGCACAAATGTTTTGGGACAATTGGTACCAAATACACACTGTGGGCATTGTAACCGTGCACTCCTACCCTCATCCTGAAGTTCTTTCAGCTCACGGATTTCTTCCATCAGTTTTTGCCTTCTTTCCTGGTGAATTATCATATGTTTAAGAAGTGAATTACGATCTCGAAATGTCCTTCCACATTCCCTACATGCATAGGGCCTGGGGACATTGAGATGCCGGAAATGACTGTTCCCATCTAAATGGTACATCATATGCCTATGCAGGTGCTTCTTCTCTCTAAAATTCACATTGCACTTTGTACAGGGATAAAATGATGGTTCATCAGTACTGAAAGTAGATGGTGGTTCAGAATCATTCTCTTCACATTTGTTTTTCAAAGTATTGGATAGAAAAGTGCTAGTGTGAACAGGAGAAGTATCTTCTGCACAGTTACTAGTGGGACTATAAATGAGCTGCTGGATACCATCAACTGTTTCCAGCTCTTCATCTGTGGATTCAGGCTTTACTTTACTCAACGAATATTTCTGTGGTTCTACTATTTGTAGCTCCTCATTCTGCTCTAAGAATTCAACATTTAATAGTTTTGATTTACTAGGAATACAACTGGTATCATCAAAACAGTCTTCGGTGTAACGTGTTATTTTACTAACATCCATTTTCCTTTTTCGCTTCTTTTCTATCCCTACCTTGCAGTGAATGGGAGACTTCTCTATTGTTTCTTCATTTGTCATAAGAAACTGTATAAACTCTTTCTGCGGATCCCAGCTAGGATCACATCCCGATCTGAAGCCACCTGTACCTGAGGAAATGCCTGTTAATGTATCAACACAATCATCTTTCAATAGTAAATTTTTATCATCCTCACAAACTTCTGCTTGGTCTACTAAAGTGCTGTCTACACTGTTTCCTACTGTTTTCTGTGAATCACAACCAACTGAAGCAGAGGTAGGTAGATTTTTAATGGAATGAGTCAGGTTCTTAGCATGTGCTACATCAGGTAACAAAAATAAAACTTGGTGCTGATTTGATTTCTGTGTTGTACTCTTTGCAGGCAGCTGAAGATCATGAACCACTGTCAAAGTTGAGCAGGAATCTGTGAGATGACCTCCAGGCTGTCCAGTGGTTAATGAAGCGCTGCCTTTATTCATAATGGAAGTCTTTGTTGAGGTGGAGTGTGAAACTGGTCCATTAACAGCAGTTCCTCTAGACAACATAAAGTTTTCACTAGAAACAGTAGGAGCACCAGTGTGTGTAAATAGAGAAGCCTGGCCTCCACTTAAGGCTTTTTCAGATCTGTCCCTTGATAGCTCCTCAGTCAGAGACAATGAGTTGTTCTGAAATGATGTGTCACTCTCTTCTGGTTTGGGAATGCCACCTTCTTCTTCAGATACAAAATTATCATCACATAATATTTCCTCTTCTTTAGCACCAGTGACATCAGTATTTATCTCTAAATCATCCATATTGCTGGTCTGTCCATTAAATATATTTATACTAAAAAACAAACAAGAAAAGAATTAGGCAATTGCAGAAATAAATAATGACAACTTTAATTTACAGCTTTGCTTCAGGATCACTCTTCACACTGTAATCTAAAACAATGTTTTGTCAGAAATCTACTTTTCATTCAGGATATCCAGGACATTTATAGTGAATCAATGAAGCAATAAAAAATTACAACTTTTTTGCTATGCAAGTAACAACAACCATACAGCAAACTAGTCACTGCCAAATATTCCAGTTTAAAGAAGCCCGACACCCACACACAAGCAAGATGGGGAAATTTAGATTGTCAAAACAAACTCAAATACATTCTCTATGTACATAAATACAGATTATCTTCAGCTGCGCACCAGAAGTAAAAGTAAGGAGTAAAGGCTACTCAGACACCTACTAGCAATTCTGGTTTTTTTTAAAAACATACTTTCTTTAGGAAACTAAAACAGTCTTTACATTTCTGAAGGTAGCACTTTTTTTGAAGTACTTCCAAACAATTGACCTGATGCTACATGGAAGCCTGCAGAAGGAAATAACACAATGAAGCTGATTTTGAGCATCCGATTAGTGACAGAGACACAGCAAAGGACCAAACTCACTGAGGAAACTAGATGTCTTCCTATTCCTATCTTACAAAAGGACTCCCCTTGCTTTAAAACAAATAAATCCTACTTGCTTGTAAGGTGATTTTAAATGATAAGCAAATTAAACAACATCTCATCAAAGGTGAGGAAAAAAATACCCCAAGAACAAAACATTTCATTAGGATTTACCTATCAGATGAAGTCACCATGCTGAATCCAGAGCATGACACTAACAATATCTTTCAGTATAGAGAACTACTGCATATTAATTCCCTGTGGGTGGCCTTGTCTTTCTACAAGTGACTCTTATTCATACATCAAATCATCTATTCAGTGCTTAGTGAGCACAAAAGAGTTGCCTACACATGAAAATCAATGTGTGACCTGGCATCCACTTTTCATAGGGGTCCTCAGAATAGTGAGCATAAGGAATTAAAATATTCATCCAGGAGTCAGGACATCTACATTTTACAGAAACCAAATATTTTAACCTTAAAGAGTACTACTCACTTTGAACTTTTGGGGGTTTGATTCCTGCAATCACATAGTTTCAGGTACTAATTAACATTTTGAATAGAATTCAGTTAAAAGGAGTTATTACCTAGACTCTTTGAATTAAAATGTTATAACTCACAACTAATATCCATGGCTTCCTGCAATGGTCCTTTATCAAAATCCAGGAAGACCACTTTGCACATCCTTTTTTCCTAAGGAGAGAAAACAACCTAGTTAAACACCACCAGTTTCACCTTCATACATTACATTTAAAAATATGTCTTGTATTTTCAATTCAACAGAATGACAGCTATCCACACAATTCAAAGCTAACTACGGCTTCAAGGAAATTCTCTTTTATTGCAGTTGTTTTGTTTCAAATCGGCAAAAGGAAAAAACAATTATTTAACCTCTTCTGAGTTTGTAAAAAAAGAAACAAACAAAAAAACCAACCTTAATGTAACATAACTTACTTTTGCAGATACAAGTAATTTTATTTGGAGTAGAAATACAATGAAATATTAAGCCATTAAAAATATATTTTCTTTGCTATTCCATCACTGAACTGGCCAATTTAGAAACACAGCAACGCTCACATCAGAGCCATAATAAATGTTTAAATCGTGTGAAATATTTTATTGTATTACTATCTGTAACATACCTTTACACAAATGTTTTACTAGACGCCCCAGTTTCTCATCTTGCCATTTCTTAGATTTTTGCTTTTCTTTGCTGTTTTGAGATGGGTCACTTTTCACTATAATAACGACTTCCAATAAGATCACATCCAAAGCCATCACCCTAAAATGGTGATAATGCACCACCCAGCAGGAGTCTTTACATCACCTACACAAGTTAGAAATGGGCAGTGCAAACATGCACTTAGAATCAGTAATGTACAAGTCAATTAAAAGAAGTGAAGCCTACAGTGATGCACAACAGCTCCAGCAATTTTGTAACTCAGTAATGTAGGCTTCATATAGTAACAGGCAGCAAAGTATAAAGCTCTTCACAAAACATTTATAACTGAGCAAGACAATTTTGCCTGGAAGACGTGCGTTTTCCTTGGTTTATTGCTGCAGAAGCAGACAAAAGCATGCTCAGTCAATCTGAGAGCCTGTATTAGCTTTTCTCAACAGGAAGCAGCGTTGCTAACGAAGTGGTAAATTCAGTGTTAATGAGTGGCTTCACTGTTACCACCTCTGAGGTAAAACCTTCCATGTTCCAAGTTCCACCCATCTGTTCTGGTGTGAGGGGTTCAGAGGAAGAACAGACGCTTCCCATTTAAAGCAACTTCACTGGTACCCCCTGAACAGCAGGGAGTCAGACTGAGAATATTGTGCTGCTTGGAGACTGCAATCCTCATTATCAGAATGGCTCCTCAAAACTTCTCACAGGTTTACAAGATGAAAACTATGTTGCTCTACATACAAAACCATACTGCTAATGAATATTAGTGTTAAAGCTGAAGTTAAGAAGGTGGCTGTGACACCCTGTGGTCACCATTAAACTGAGATTCTCTTCAAAGTCACCAGAGATATCTCAAGCATTACCTAACACAATCTTGTAAGAGACTCCTCTCCATACTGTGCATTTATAGAAATTGTGAGCTATACCATATGGGTATGATTAAGAAGCCTTCTATGAAAAATACAGGAATCCCTACATATTTCAGTCTTTGAATCAAGCCTGAAATGCTTACGGTATCAATAATATCACTGCTACATATAAAAAACTTTCAGCTAATGATAGTTTTTATTCTTATCATTATATATTATTATTATTATTCTTTCTAGCTATCAAGGTGGTACAATGCACTATTTTGTGCGCAGGACAACAACAATAAAGTTAACAGTTTTAACAGAGTGGCATTAGAGAAAACAGAAAATGTATTTTTAAACTACAATAATTTAGTCGTATGATAACACTGAACCAAGATGCAGTATTTCAGTTACATTATCCACTCCATGTGTCAGAATTTATGCAGTGACAATGAGAGGTATAACTAAAGACACAATGCCATGTATTTTAAGGAAATGTTATCATCTAACTTGTCTCTTGGGGGGAAAAAAAAAAATCCATCATTATAACTAAGATGCAACCAAGGCTATGCAATATTCTTTGCATGCTTCCATCAGTTTTAAAATTATCTTCTCTATACTATATCGGGAATACAAAATTATTAATTCTATCAAAACATATAGCATTTATTTGAAAAATTAAAAATTGAGATGAAACTTTTGATTTGTTGAAAGTACTGCTTATCATATCCACTACCAGGACTAACTTTTATTTAAGCATCTAGGGCAACACACCTTGGAGATATATACATGTAAAAATGGTGATGGAAAGCGTCTGGAAAAGCCTATGCAAGTGTACATAACCCCAGCTCCTACCTTTGAAACACACTTTATCTAATGGCTAGGTCAAATTCAATTCAGTTGTTTCAGTTAAGCCTAGAATTATTGCAGTGCACTTAATAGTGTTATTCTTGGTTTACATGCTATGCTATTTATTATACAGAAATTATTTCATATTCAAAAGTAGAAACCAATTATTTATCCAGCTAAGCAACACTCCACTCTCTATTAATTGATTTAAAATATAGCTAATTTTAAATACTGTTTTTACGCAAAGTATCAGTTTTAAAAATCGTATTGTGTTCTGCAGATATGACTGCCTGTGGCCAGAAAGTCTAAGCATTAAAAAAAGTGTAAGGTCAGATTTATCTTCAAGCTGACATATCATAATTTAAATGCCTTAAGCTAATCTTATTGTCTTAAAAAAATCTTGAACATCAGTATTTTTGCAAACTATCAGCACTTGCTGTAACACCCTTACTACACTACATCTTGAGGTTACTACAGAAGAAATGAGGTGATAATTGCATATTAACATAATTATTTGGTAATCCCTCCAAGCAAGCTTCCTAGGTCACTCAGTAATTCAGATTAGATGCAACCTTCCTGTCATCAGATCTATGCTGTCCACTTTCTGTTCATTAATAATTCTTTTTGATAGCAATGTACTTAAATCCATTGTTCTATGTACATTATTAATTGTATTTATTACCAGTAAGTTTACGACCTTTCCAAGTTCTTATTTCATAAGGATAACCTTTACTATGCAGTAGGGTCACACACCAAATTAAGAGCACTGCTTTCATGCAATGCTAGTTCAGTAAAGCTTAGACCTCAGTGCCAAGCACATCATGCTGCTGCCTACTAGCAGTTGTAGGCAAGAGACCTGTCAGCCTCTGTTGCAAGCCCTGTGTCATTTTATAGGGATTTACAATAAATTTGAAAGCACACTGGAACTGAAAAATTAAGACAGAATAATTTAGCTGTTTATGAAAAGCATGATGTGCCTTTATGTGTTCTGATAACAAGTTTCTCACTAAATTCATAAATATGAGCAAATGGGCTAAAAGCACAGAGAGACTATCAAGCAGCACAAAAACTTAGAAGGCATCTCCTAAATGCTTTGAATTTAGTCAGCTTAGTTAAAGAAACTGAAGAAATACAGTCTTGCAGCAGTGCTGTAACAAAAGCAAAACTGTACTTGTCCTGTGCTAAGCAATTCTTCATAGTCAAGTTCTTTAAGCAGATATGTGAATAACCAGGACATTCAAGGGATTGTTCAAATATTCAAGAGACAGGAGAGGTGCTTCAGGTTTGCACTGCTCCCATTTAGATTTTTCATCAAAACTTCGTAACATAAACAGAGAAAACTAACAAAACCTACCATTTTTTTCCCCACAAGTGTTCCATACTAAAGCTTTCTCAAGCGACAGATTGTATTAAAGGTGATAGAAACAAAGTCGCAGATTTTTAGGCAACAAACAGAATACCAGAGAGAGTTAAAGTACAATATGATACAGGACTGAAAATGCATCTCTTTCCATTTTGCCCCATCACACTCTATGCTTTAAAACCTTAATCATGGCAAACATCAAGCACAGAACTGCCAAAAGAGAAAGGTTTAAGAATCTCTGGAATATGAAGGTTTGTACAGAGTAATAGATGAACTGGTAATGGATCAGCACAAACCAGCCACATCTTGAGGAAAAAACCCAACCCTTAGAATACAGCTGCACAATATTTTTGCCTCTTCCATATAGTCATGCAGTTTCTGCCTCTGGAGCTTTGGGTGTTATCTAGCAATATTAATGCCCCAAATCAATAAAATCATGATACTTTGATCATTAGAATATCTTTTACTTGTTTTCCAGTTTATTTCTGTTTGAAAAGCTATCCCAATCCACCCTTCAGATCGAAATAAAACCACAAAGCCTGACAACTAGAGGACAGGTCAGTGACTCACCTTGCCTTCCCCCAGCTTCTATTTGTGTTTGTAAATTAAGTTGCTGAAAACACATTTCCTTCTGCACAGCAGAAACACTACTTGCAGACTGCCTTACTTAGCTTTGAAATCTACAAATGAACACTTCCACATTTTTTCAAACTTCTGTAGTGAAGAGACAGCTTGTTTAATATGCATAACACCATGAGTACTGTCCCCTAACACGTACCTTACACACAGTCCACAGTTATTAATCTAACTACAACATGAGGCGTTCCATTCAGAACTAGTTATCTTCAATACAACTTAAATCCACAGCTGTTCACACAACAATACGAACACTGTAAAACTCTCATAGCTAACTAGACTGCCATATTAAAAATATTTTAAAGCAGTATGAAATATTACAACACTTGTATTATACCTAAATAAATACAAACTTACTGCCACCCACAGTAAAACCTTTTTTTATACTGTTAGAAAGTTCACTGAGTTGCCAAATACCTGCAGAAAAAGCCGAGCATAGAGAAACTCTCAGTTATACAGGAGACATTACAAGAGCAGCTCATCTTTTCAGCAAGATAATAATTGGGAACATCAAACACCAAGCACACTTTTTCAGAAAGTTATTTTCCTTAAACTTAGCTCCAAATGCAACAATGTCTTCCTTTAAAAGCTCTCTGTCAAAAGCAGTAAGGAAACCAAATAGTCCTTAAAAATGTCAAAATTTCAGAAACTTGATTTCTGGTCTAAACCATCTAAGAATGATACATTAACTTCTCATGTGAAAGGAAACTGAACAAAACTTAAGAGCAACCACCATACAATTAGAAATCACAAAAGAGAATTCCATTACTGCCACCAACCATTCTTAATCTTACTCCTCTAGTATTGATTTGCTTGGGGAAATAAACCAGTTTGCCACAATTGGGGCATCATGCTAAAATCCAATACTGAAATCAATAATAATAAATGACAGTACAATTTAAGTGTGACAAGAACCACATGTATCACTATAAAAAATACTCCTCTGGTTTTAACTGCTCATGCAACAGTTTAAGATGGTTTCATCGGCAGGAGCCTTTCAAAATGAACTAGGTATTTCTAAAAGATGATTAGCCAGAACACAAAACCAAGATGTTGAATCTGGTAACTTTAGAATAGTCACACACTGTCTGGCAACTCCACAGGCTTTGTAACTCCTGCCCAGAATTCCACAGCCCTCTTCACAGAGGACAGCCAGGTACCTGACTTCATGTTCCTGCAGCTCTCTAGTTTGGATTTCTAGTAGCACAATGTAGTTTGAATTGTGCTGTCATTAGCTCTACTAGAGATCACAACTACAATCAAATATTGAATTGTCCTAAATACAGACATACATGGTAATGACTAGCAGTATTCCAAAAAAGACACAGAAGTATTAAAAATACAGAATTAATGCTCTGTGGAAATGCACACTATTTCTCTTCTAAACTGCTCCCTTACTTTTACATGCATAAATTCTCTTCCTCGATGCCATCTTATGCTTTCTCTCTAAAGAAAATGTTTGAGAAAACATTATTTAAATCACTTTCAGCACTATTACCATAGTTTTTCAGTGAAACACCTAAATTATTAGGAATACAGTAAAAGCATGCTCTCTCTATCCGAAGTTATGCACAATATATTGACAGCAAAACTATAATTTGATACTCCTTTTCCTTCTACCTCGCTTCCAGGGATCCTGTTTTCCCACGTTCTCTCACTAAATAAAATTACATTTTCACTAAGTAGAGTAGTATTATCACACTCAAATTTATAAACGTGCATTTCCCAAGTCCCACCTAATTTTCTAATTGTATCTCTACAATTTTAGATTTTACACAGGATGAATCCCTCTTCATATACTTAAATACCTTCCTGATGTATCACACCTCAGAGAGGTTTCTCAGTGTCGGCTCTTCAGGCAGTACAGCAAAAATATTTCCTACTTACAGAACCCACTGCCACCAGCAATGCTCATCTCCAGCCAAACTGAGACATTACACAAAGAGACCATGTTTAGGAAAGTATCTGCACTCTTACAGACTTTAAGATCACCACTACAGTCCTTATATGGGGCATTATACTAAAATTAAAGAAGCTGCTGACCATCACAGAAGATTTTGGCTTGCAGAAGAGGAAGTCTTCTCAACATGGCATCATATACTGTCAAATTACTGTGCTATTCATTGGAATTATGCTTTTCTTTGCAGCAAAGTCAGTTTAAATAACTGCTGCCTTCTTCCACTCTCCCAAGTTCCTTCTTTCACCCTTTATCAGCTATTTCATTATCCAGTTTAAAGGGCTGGGACCTAAACACTGCGGAATCAGCACAGGCGAGAGGCAACAACTACAGTAAGGGCACAAACTTTCACTAGCTTCGTTGACAGAAAAAATCCACTGGGCAATCTTTTCCTAAAATCTATATAAATAAATAAAAAAGTAAAAATGTAGAGAACATTTCATAAGGCAAAAAAGAAGCTTGGACAGTCCTCTATTAAAAAGCAGAATGCAGCACTATAAGGAATTCTACCATGAAGCAGATTTTATGTTCTAAAATTACTTGAACTAAACTACTCAACTGAAGCAAACTGCTGGAAGTAAACGCTAAAATAATTCAACTGGGGAACATTAAACACATCTTCTGAGAATACTGTTAATAAAAGCAATACTCTTAAATTGCATATTAGACATGATAGCTAGATTTTCCATAGAGACATACAAATGTAAATCCTTCCAGTGGGTTAAATAAAAAGTATTTTCATTTCTAAAACACATAACTAACTTTCAGAAATTTAAAAACTAATCTACTCCTCCTTAACCTATAGTTTTATAGGATCAGCCACCTCATCTGCTCAGAGACAAGGCCTTTTGAGGCCAGGTACTGCCACCAAGTGGTGGTGAAATTTGGATTTGTAAATCGAATTATTCCCCACGCGTAAAGCACACAGAACTGAAAAACGTTCCTGCAGCTGCCAAATATGAGCAATGCTCTGCTAACACACGGTGTTTAAAAATTAATCAAAGCAGAACCCAGATATCCAAATCTAAAACTGATATTCAATGTAAAACAAAGGTCTTTTCAACAATTTGGTCCTTTTGTTCAGACACTGCTTGCAAGCAACCTTTTTTTCCAATACAAATCCAATATATATAAATGAAACAAGTAATAATTAGGTGTTTTATGCAACTTTATGCAAATCCCCAATGATGATAACTATATCATCAGAGAGGTCTTATTTTCAGGATTTCAGGAAAAAGTTAATTCCGTAACTGACAAAAAAGACCTCTTAAGGTATAAATATCCAGCTGGTTATCTGGATAAGATACCCACTCAATCTACATCCATTAGCATGTGAAGACCACAAACAGACTGAGAAGAATTTTTAGAAATCATATATATCTATTTTACAGAAATATTTCACAAGCTAATTAAACAATATTGTTAGTTACCTGCATCAGCTAGTTGTGAAGTGTCAAATCCAAGAGATCACAGATGAAAACTTGAATGACAATAGGATGCTGCTGCATAATGGATTTACCCAGCAACTTTCTTAAAGATAATATTAAGAACCCTTTAACCCAATTAACACAACTTTTCTTTCAACTTCAGAACAATTCTGACTTTATTTACTGTTATATTGAATAAAAGTTGTCATTTTTTTTAATCCAGCATGAGCTGAAATGCATCTAGCAGTTTCTCACAATTTTTGATTTTCTGGCTGATAATCATCTGCTGTGCAAATGTTAATGCAATCACAAATTTTGATATTATCTCCTGCTAATGTAAATAGGCTTTTTAACTTCTAAAGCATGGTATCTTTCCCAGTTCTAAAAACACTGGCTGAAACAAACGCTCTGCTTTTACTAATTTAATTCAGAACCTTAGAATAATGAAACACATTAGTGATATTCACTCATCTGCAAACTGGCTCTCATCCTATGTTCTTTCTGTTTTCAAGGATTAAAAAGCTAGTAAGATTCTAAGTAGCAGTACCAGGTAAGGCAAAAAAAGCCATCTCATACCTTTTCAGATTAAGAACAAAAAAATTCTGTTGACTTGGTGAAGGTGATCGTGCTTGCTGATGAAAATACACAATCAGAGCTTTTAAAGGACTCAAACCTACGTAATACCATGCATGATCAGAAAACCGTAAATGGGAAGAAAAGCTCAGGTCAACACACTTAATACTTGGGGTTTGTTTCTTTATTTTTTTAATTCAAAATGAAATAGTAATCTCCTGAAGTGATTAAGAGTAGAAAACTCAACTTCATGGATAATGTGACAAAGATAAAAAATTATACAAGAGCCTCTCTGAACCAAAGAAATAAAAATCCCACATAAAACTTATCTTGTGCAGAATGCTGTATATAACCTATTATTCTTCAGGATTCATGGTACTATTATTCACTAATTACATCCTTTTACTTCTAGGTAAAGCAATACTAAATACTAATTCAAGGCAGTTTCTGGAAGCAAGTTTGGTTTGCCTGGTATCTAAAATGCTTAAAATATGACCTCATTTCACTGTACACACTTGGTTACAGGGAAATTCAGCACAAGCATGTAACTACTGCAACCTATCCTTCTACACAGAAGTGTGGCCTGTTGCACTTTTAACACGTTGAGACCAAGCTTATTTTTTCCTAACTTTCCCCTGTATTTAAAACAAGACAGATTCTCCTGTGGAATTCAGACATGCAGTCTGTAAATCAGAAATTTTAAGAACAAATATGGTTACCCCAATAAAGTACATTCACTGCTTGTGAACACAATCTTATACCTGTGTGTTTTAACTAGTAACAGATTTCTTTATTTATTTACAAAAGTCAGGATATGGTATCTTTTGTATTTGCCTTAGGAACGTGAATGATTTGAAATTGTAAGAACAAAACTTCAAACCCTTAACAAAAAAAAAAAAACAAAAACAAAAAAAAACAAAACAAACCTACATGGAAAGCACACTAGCACAGTCATCAGGAAATGCATTATGGTCAAGTGTACAAGTAAAATGATTAAGCAAATAACTAAATCACATTTTCAGCTACTGTTTTAAAAGACATAAGTTTACACAAAAAGACAAGTCTGCACAGAGCTGTAGGAGCGAAAATTATTGTTTAGAAGTCTCTGAGATGCTGCAGCCACTACACTCATGAGTGGAGACTGAAGACAGAGGCGGTTGGGAAATGCAGGTTGTTCTTGAAAATGAACTCTTTCAGTCATCCCTGCTGCCCCTCTCTGAACCTTCTTCAGCTCTGCTATGTTGTTTTTCAGACACCAGTCTAGAAGAAGCAATACGCATTGCAATGCAATGCAGCTACGGTACACCACTAATTTGCAGAACTGCATCTGCTTTTTGTTTTGTTCCCTAATAAAGCACAATAATTTCATTGATTTACTGACTATTCAGTTGTCATTGTTTACTGAACTCTGAGAACCTCAAGACTTCCTCCAAGCAATAGCAATATTGATCAAACGTCATTACACTGTTTCCATTTATTCTTTTACATATTTTTCTGTCCTCTTGCTGTGAATGTGTTCTCTACAGCATACTCCTCAGAGACAGCTTTTTCCTAAACACAGATAACTGCCATTAAGATGAAAGGTCTTCAGAGTTTCATTCAGAAGACTTCATGCTTAAAAGATACAGTTATTTATACAATAGACTTTTCAATTCATTTTGTGTATTTAAACAAGTAAAAGAAACAGAGCATAAATTGCAAGCTTTAAGCACTGAAAGCATCAGAAGGTACAGGGATCAGTTTGAATTTTACTGTCAATTCAAGTCCCTTTTCTAGCCATAATTCTTGTGTTACATTCATCCTTAGATGAAGTATTTCCTTTTGCAGCATTATATTCATTTGTTTTCCTCAAAGCAGCACATTCCAGAAACCAGCAAAGTCAGGCTAAGGCAGTAATCATCTTCTACATGTAAGTATATGCATAACACAGTAGTAGAACTTATTTTTAACTGTTCATAGTTCAGAAGACTATTCATAATCAAAGTTCTGAATCGATTATACATTATACAAAAGATATAGTAGAAGAGTTATTTTAAATTCCCCATAAAGCACTCTTCTATAATCAGTATTTTAAAGTTGACAGCAACAGCTCTGAAGAAGTCGTAGTGGAACAGAAGTTATGAACAAAGCAGTTCACGTCTATTTAAAAATGCATATATCACAGTTACAAGGCAATATTAAGTCTACATATTAATTGGAGCTTGGAACTGAGGAACACACTCATTTAAGCAAATGGGATCTCCCTCTCACCTCTTTGAAATATCAAGTCACTGCAAGCAGCTACATTCTGAGATGGCACATTAGTCAAACAGGAAGCAGGAAACTTGAGAACACAGCTTTGGTTTGTTAGAGGCCTCGGTAGCCGAGTCCATCATGCCATGTCTCCAAAGCAGAAAATTTACTGAACTGTGGGGCCTTACCTAAAGATTCTCTTGAAAGACTCAAGTTAAAACAAATTAAAGCTCTTTGTAACATGTTTCACCTAATTATATGGAGACAAGATTAATTTTACAGTTGAAATTATTCCTGAAGTAGGGAATAAATGGAAGAGAAAAAGATAAGCATCTTAATTCTTTTTCTCAAAATAACAGAGGAAGGGGGTGGTGGGGAAGGAGGAAAACAGTTACAGAACATTTTTCCTAGATGGACACTTTGTAATTGCAAATGGACACTTCAGTTCTTCCATCACTAAATCTCCATAAACTTTGTCTTTCAAATAGCCTGCAAATGGTCTCCTAAAGACAGAAACAGGGGAGAAAATTCCAACAGAATTTCAGTGTTTAACACTTGAAATGCTATTCTGATAGCTGGTAAAATTTCCCATGCAGTTATTTATTATTACAGTAAGTGTGAGTTCAATGATCTGATTTTACAGTGCAAAGTACACTTTCAGTATTTTGAAACCAGGTAGATAATATGTAGAGGACAAAGTCAATTTAAAGTGCTTGTAATTTTGGCTTTCAACAGCTAGCAGAACACCTTGATAGCTTTTTGACTATAATAACTTATGGAAGAAAAACGTAACTTTCATCATAATATTAAACAATGGGGGAATATCTTTTGTTCCTCTTTTGGTTTTGTATAAGTAACATTACACCATTACAGTACATACACTGCATACATCATAGTAATCATAGATTACAAAGATAATCATTGTAATCATAAGATACAAATTTGAAGAGAATTTTCACTGACCACTTTTCTGCAAGTTTAGCAGTATATGCAAATGGCATTTTTTGGAAAAAAAAACCCATCAACACAAAACTCCTACTTACCTTTGCTTGTAAGATTTACACTATGCTTTAAAATCCACTTCCACATTAAAACAAACCTGCAAAATAAAACAAGAACTTACTGTACAGATGTCATGGTTTTCTGGTTGTGTCCTACACTATCAGACAAAACAGGTAAAGCAGAGAGGTAAGAAATCCACAGCCATGAAAGCATTCTCTTTGATCTCAGGGTAAAAGTATCAACATTCCAGTGGTCTTCTTTCAAACATGTAATTTCCACATAACATAGCTACTGGCATTTCAATTAAAAAAAAATCTACCCAGAAGTTGTATCAAATACATACATGCTATTAAATTAAGTGGGCAGAACAGGGGAAAAGAAGTTGCATGGAAAGAAAAGCTCTGCATTTGCTGCTAGTGCCTTCAAAGTCGGTTATCTCAAAGTCCCTGAACAAGGAATGATGCACATAAAGGAAATAGTTACAAACGAAAGCTTTAAAAATCTTTTTAGCAAAAATTACCAGCATATCTGAGATTAAGTGTTGGAGGACTTTAAGCCTGGGCATTTCTAATTTCTTCCCTTTCCTAAGGCAAAGTTGCGCTTATGATTTTAAGGTTAGCTGGCCCACTAAAAAATTGTAATTTACTTGTCTTCATGAAAGCTGATCAATGCCAGATGAACTTGTTTTGCTCATGTATCTTTAGAACTAACTACACAAGGTCATTTTTCACTTCCTATTTGGAAATTTTGAAGAGACTCCAAAAGCAACTGAAGCTGCACAAAACCAAGAATGGATTTGGGTATGGTATCTCTACAGAACTGGGTATACTAATGAAGACACAACTACTAGCATAGAGCTTTACAGAAAGGGTGGATTGTTCTTATTGAAACTAAATGTTTAGGCATCATCAAAATTGACTCTGAATAAAGTAATAATCTTCACACACTGTCCTTACCTCATTTTATTCACACACAGCTTTTTGATTCAGAGTTCCCCAATGAATCTGCAACTTTCTCAAAGCCCCTTGCCTAAATTACAAAGACAGATAGTAAGGGAAGACAGACCTTTCAAAAAGTCTGACTGGATAATAAAAAGTAACAGAAGATATGTATTTGAGCTCCTCTTCCTAGCCCCAGGATTGTGTCCCAGGTATCACATTAAACTGTAGCTTTATACGTGAATGTTCTTCAGTACACATACTCATTTCTCAAATAAGATCTGTTACAGAAAAAAATAGAATTCTTTAGTCAGATTTTAAAGTAATATTCACCTAGAGAATCAGAAGCGTTCTTTTCAAACAGCAGCGGAGCTCTACTGTATGTATGAAGTAATTGTAAAGCTACAGCTATATGCCCCCAAAAATAACAGCCTCCATATATGAAGAGCCAAAATACCTCTCAAAAAATGAGGAAGTCAATGGTCATGGCTTTACATGATCAAACACGATGATGAGCACTAAACCAGATACCTCAGTAAGCCTATGCCTGGCTGGGGACTGACAACCACAGTCTAACACTTCTCTCATTAAGAACTACAATGACTGTCCCCTGTGCAAAATGGCCTCAACACCCACATCCTCCAAGCTTTGCAATTAACTAAACATTAGCAATAACTGTTCTCAATATAGATTTCCTGGCTCGTGACTCAAGTGCAGACAGAATCTTTCCATCAAAGGACTGATCACTGGGGTGATAGAGCAGTACAGTGCCATATACCCACTTCTCCCTGTAACAGCCTTTCCACAGAACACCTTACTTTGGACCAATGAATCGACTTAGTATAGGGTAAGACTTCCCATTTTATGTGAATAATCTAGCTAGAAGACATGTACTCTTGTACTCACAGAAGGTGCACTTTGCTTTTGAAAACTCAAATGCAAGCACTCTTGCATTTTAGTATTCCTGCATGACAGGGAGCCCATAAACCACACTGGGGATAAATTTGGGATTATTCTATGTCTGGCATAGAGGGAAAGAGAAGGAAAAAGAGAAGATGGGCCATCATAATTTGGATATTGTCCAGCTGAAGGAGAGGTGACAAACTTCACAAAGAGATCACCAGCAAGTAAACTGCTGAAGGACCAAAGGCCTGGTCGCTGTAGCCCTGCATCAAAAACAAAGGGCCCTAAAGAAATAACTCCCCTTTCTGAGATTTCAAACCCCCGATGTACAAAGCTCGACCCAATGGGAGATGGTACGCAAAGTGTCGTGCAAACATCTTCATGAAGGCAACACAATCCACAGGACACCAGATCTTAGCCCAAACTATTGACAGCATTGAGACTGTTTAAAGACACTCACCAACAATGCTGAACCAGCACTCAGGTTCCCTCTTAAAGGTCTTTCCGTTGTCAAACAACATTTTCTCTCACTCAGTATAATCAAACTCTAACACCTACTATTAATTTCAAGGGTGATGACATTTGAAATAACTAAGTGCCTAACATTCTTTACCAGCAGATTCAAAAAAGGTAGCTCTCCAAAAATTTCCTTAGGGAAAGGCAAAGATGTCAACATCATGTAAGTTTTTGCTTCAATTTGCTTGTCTTAATTTGCATTATCAGGAAAGGAAATGAGAATGAAAGTCACTCTCCCATATCAGGTAATAAAAGAGGGCATGAAAAGGGACACAGAATTGAGTAAGATATGTAGTTACAGAACACTCACCTGGAGGCCTCAATATTCAGAATGAGAAGGGGCACCACAGCAGGAAAAAAGGACTGCTGCAAAATGGTCATGTTTCTGATTAGTGATAAGCAGCTTCCTGTTCTGACATGGGCACTGAACAGGAAGTGAAAAAATTGAAATGGTGGAGATGAAAGAGAACACAAAAGCAGCCCCAGTGATATTAAACAAAAAAAAAAGATGGACTGAAAACTGTTGCTATAATGAAGTATCTCCTAACAGAACACCCTCTCCCTCTTTGGGAAAAAGTTTAAGAAACACTAGAATACAAAGGTGTACAATGACAAAGTAAAGTTTGCTGTAATCCTAAAAGAGTATTTACTATGCAGCCCTTATTCCATAACAGATCTGCATTACAACTGATATTTCTACATCTATCTGGGAAAAGACACCACCACCTCTAACTACCACTGTGTCCTGGAATGACTGCAGCTAGGAATGTAGTTCATATGGAAGCTTTTTAGGTGGTTTATTCGACAGCTTTTATTTTGCTGTGTGTTGCTGTTTAAAAAAAAAAAAAAAAGTTTTTCCCCTATAGCTGATAATGCCTGTGTGGGAAGAAAGAAAGAGGAAGAAGCAAAGACTAGAATAAGTATATTATACAAACTATTTTTGTTGATATAAACTGTGGCTAAACAGTCAATTCCACCAGCTTGACATAACATAGCAAAAAGGCTTGCAACTATAGTCTTGACTTCACAGCTTAGAAAATTTGATTCTTTAGTTCAGAGTGGCAGCTACATTTATTAGGATATGACCATCCCAGCATTAAATTCAAAAGCAGGGTGTGGGGTGTAGAATAAATTTCATTCTAATTTTGGAAAAAATCTATAATCTCACAAAAATCTTAAGTATCAGTGCAGGAAAAAACAGCCAGCAGAAAGCAAAAATTACTAAGAAAAGGATACTTCTGGCTACAAAAAAACCCAGAAGTTCCTGCCAAAATTGTACATGCAGTATCAGGGATAAAGTAATTTCAGAAGACAACCGAAAGGGCAAAAAGTTAGCTGATGAGAGTTCTACATCAACTGATACAGCTGAAAAGCTCTTTAAATACAAGCCTATACTGCCATTTTCCAAACAAGTAGCTAGCAATGACCTTGTCTGTACAAAATGTAGTTTCCTGCTTTCTATTTGCAGGAGCTTTGATTGTCTTTGATTTCTATTTAAAAAGTATAAAAACAACTTAATCTACATTCAGTACCCACAAATATCTAGAACTAACATCTAGCGTAGATTATTTAATCATTTGAATTTAAACATGAGGTTGTCTAAAACCACAAAATTAATCCCTTTGAGAATTTGTAGAACCTCTCAACTTATGCCATTCCAACTACAATTTAACCAACTGAATTACATATGCCACAATCCCATTTACCAAAATTAAATTTGTAAAGAAAAAAAATAGTAATGACTTCTTAAAATAGTTAATGAGGAGCAATACTTAAGAACAGGTGGAGCCTGAATTACCCAAGTGCCAAATTAAGCAAAAGCTTAACACTTTAAAACATGAAGAGACAAAACTTAAGTCTTTTTACTGGAGATGCTCCTGACTTCAGATCATCTGCAACAAGTGAACAAAAGCAAGCAAGGGACTGCAAGAGATAAGACTGCCTCTTGTATTCTGAATCTCCTGCTAGATTTTGAGAGTCATCTGAAAAATAGTTCAAAGAAGTTACAGTTCTTCCTTTGTCTATTCATCACAGTAAAAGCCACACACACAGTTCCCAAAGCTGTGGTAGGGCTTTCACGTGGAAATGTTGAAATGTCTCATTTTTCTACTCATAGAAAGTTTAGCTTTTTGACAACTCTCCATATGGGACAGAGAAGCACTTCAAGGAAACATGTGACAGCATAGGAAATGAACACAACTGATCATACCTCAGACTGGGAAACTGTTTCAGTCCAAACAAGATTACAAGTATCCAAATGCAACATAAGAATATCAAGAGTCCAACATTAATAAGAGCATCACAGTAGGGAAAAACAGTAGTCTGAGACAGTAGCTTGAATGGAAAAAAATAATCTCTGTTTATACCATCAATTAGGTTGAACAAGAGATTTAATTACTATTTCAAAAATGTACATACCACAAATAAAAAAAAATAAAAAGTCATCACAGCAAAAAGTACTCTAGGTAGGCAGGAGTTTGGACTAACAAAACATACTGGTTGAAAAGGTTATTTTTCCTCTCTATCAGTAAACAGAGCAGATGCAAATATTCAAAGATGTACACAATAGGCACACAATAAAGATGCAAAGATGCCTACAGAAAAGCAGGGGGAAACAAACAATTTGAGAGTTATTTACTCTGAGCATACATTATCCAGTAAGCAAATGTGTAACTATGAATACACAAATAAAAGCATCATAAAGACATTAAACTGAAGAATCAGTTTCAAGATGGGAGTCCTGCAAACATTTAGAATTTCAAGACCTTAAGAGAAAATACTACCAACATGTTGTTTCTGAAGGTTACTTAGTAATGCAGTTTCTCCCCTCAACTAAGATGGGTGCAGCATTCTAAGTATCATTGATATTAAAAAGTTTACAGCCCATCCATACCCTACTAAATTAAATGGCATTCTTTACAATGAGATCTACCATAAACAACAAGCTACAGAAAAATAATTTGTCTTTATAATTTCTCTGCCTGTTTAAGCTACAATTCAACCTACCACTTGAAAATAAACATCCATACACTTTCAGTCACCCTTCAGCCTATTCATTTTGACCACATGAACTAGCTCTTCATTTGCTGCACTTACATAGCTTAAATATTACAGCTTTCCTTAAACAGGGAAAGCTTAAAGCACAGAATGACATCATCCCTCCATTCCACTCCAAACTACTAAAAGGCACTGTACACACTCTTGGATCATCCTTGACTCTGAATACGTCTCCGTTCATTATACTGTCAGCAAAATCTCATCAGTACATTACCTGGACAGGAACTGCCTCTACCCTTCCAGTTATACAATCACTCTGTGCCCAGTCTGAAGTTTTACATTTACACATATATATTTTTTCTTCACCATACATCATCATGTAAGCTTTACACATAACACCTCAAAATACAGTGACATACCCCCTATGACTACAAGCATTGCAAAAAAGCATTCCAGAAAATATTTACACAAAATCTTCCCTACCTTATGAGAAATTTCATTATGGTTCCTTACATATTTTTAGGCCAAGTTTGCACCTTCCATTTCTCAGCTGAAAAGTAACTGAAAATACAAACCAGGAAAGCTTGATCACTGAAGTGCTTTCTAAGGAACCAACAGCCTTAAGCAAAAAAAAAAAAAAAAAAAATGCATTTTGTGTCTTAAAAAAAGCAAACTTTTAGAAACATCTGAGGCAGCCTCTTATATTCAAAGTTTGTTTCTAAAATACTAAACTGCACAGTGATGTTACACATTTCTAGTGTTGTCCTCTCCCTTTCCCAGAACTACAAAATTTTAATAAAAACATGAAGCAGGCCAATTTAAGCATAAAAGTAAAAAAGTTTAAGCTAAGATTGTGTCCATCAAATTAGTGCATCCTCTTTAACGTACCACTAAGCAACACCATTCCACAGTTCAAACATCTGTCTTCACATACTACTCATTTTTCTACAACTTCAAAGTTTTATCTTATGTGCATTTGGCACACATTACTGTAAATAGTTTATCACCTCTATTGAATTAATCCAGTGCCTTTTTAGTCAAGAAGTCCGACAGAGAACCAAAATCCCAAAAGATGAAGAAAATACAGAAAAATGGGATCTTCTCTAGGTATAAAACACACCACACATACGGGACTTTGATGAAGAGCAGACACAGTTTACTGTCTGACCATACCTGTCATCAATCTGCCACCTGTGGAATCTTGACAGAAACAGAAATGCATCAATTATTCTTCACACATTCACTGAACTTGACATATCCCTTTCCTGATGTACTGCATAAAATAACTCTGAAATTCCTCAATGTAACTGCAACCTATTAATAAAAAAACTGCAAGAAGTTTACTACACAGTGCATACACTTATGTCCTTATGAAATAAAATACAATACAGTTTCCCAAGTAGATTCCACTCTATAATGCCCCTTATTCATATACCTTGATCCTTATTTATAAAGCTTCAACCAGGATCTAGGTTGGGCATATTTATTTCAAACTCAGAATATAAAGTAGTATTAAAAAAAAACCCAAATCTTTGCTGTATGCAGAAAAACCACTCATGGCTTCATATCAGAAAACCAGAATTATGTTACCAGATACAACATATTTTGCAAAATAGTATCTCTGTACTGTTTTCTTCCCTGCAAATTGTTTTATAAGGACATTATGTTTACTATTAAAATTCAAAACCATTAAGTAATTTTTTTAGCGTAGAAAAGGCAGTAATGATGTTTTAAAACATATTTACTAGAAATTAGTTTTCCACTAAATAGACTGGCATTCTAAAATAAGAATGCCTGATGATATCCATTACATCTAAATGGATTAAAATATCTGTTCCCTTTAAGGACACTTTTACTTCAAGGCACTGTCTCACACAACATTTCTAACAGTAGCTAAAGCAGCACATTAATAATCACGCCATGTTCTTACTGTAGCAACAATAATTTCTGGTAGCCATTTTCTTTCCAGCTTTAACACTGTTTCAAAGCCACCAGTCCTTCCTGCAACCTCTGTATAAACCCAAAGGCAGCAAAGTGGCTCAGCAGCTCTCTCTGGATACACTCCTCAGATGCCTCCCTGCAGACCATCTTCATTCCAACGTACTTACCCATCAGTATTCTCCAGCGCTGCACTCGACTCAGTTTCAGTTTGCACTACTGGAAATGTAACAGCATGGCTGTTCCCTTTTTCAAAAACCCCAAACGACCGATCCCGCCATTTAGGAGACGGAACAGTTTGCTACTACAAGATACTTTAAAGGGGAGAGCAGCGCTGCAGTTCACTATTTTCACCTGCAGGCGCTGAGAACACAGACCCAGCGCAGGACCGCCGGAGCAGGCAGTGCCTCCCTCGGTCACCGCACCGACAGCAGCCACCGGCCCTGGCAGATCACAGACTACAACACCAAAGCCAGTGCTGGAGCCAAAAACTACTTCTTAACACACTTACTCTGAATATCGCTAGATTTTCTACGTTAAGACAAATTAGTGTAAACGTTAATTCCCAAGTTTTCCTCTGTGCTTCTAAAGTCTTACAAATGGCAAAACTTGAAACACTTCCCTGAATTAAGACTGCAAAGCAGATTTTTTTTTTAAAGTTGAGCCTAAAATCCTCCAGCTCAAAATTAGTGATAAATTACTATTTTCTTCTTCCAAAAAAATAAAAAATTCTCCTTCTTGCTATCATGACAGTTTGAAAGAAAGCAGTAGAGAACAGAAAGTGAATTACATAAACATTTGTAACAGCAATGGCAGGAAATGGTGCACTGGTATTAGCACTAAGTACTCCCTACAAAACAGGATCCTAATCCCAAATTCAGTTCCTCACAAGTTTGTTCCAGTTGAAAGGGTAGCTATGCTGGGATCACGAGCTCTAATGCCTGCTGCTGTCTGTCTAGACAGCGTTTCTGACATCTCCTGAGCATAGCAGGAAAGGGAATCTCCTGTTCCTACCTTCAAAGGAAGTTCATTTTCTGTGCCCATGAAAATGTAAAATCTAACAAAAAATGCCTAGAGATTTCATCCACGCTTTTCATAAGTATCCGCAAAGCTTTGCTCATGAAGTGCTAAGAAATGGCTCATATATAAGGGCTTGCACTTAAAATGAAGGTAGGCTTATGGGGAACTCTGAATTGGTGTGGCAGAGATTCTATTCTGATATCCCTATGACAGTACCTTCCAGCAGAGGAGAGAGTAGACACTCAAGGGTATCATTCCCTGTAAACAGCACTGCTAACTCTCAAACAGCCTTCTTCCTTATCAGAGGACTAAGCTGTGACTACAAAGAATGTTCCAAGGGGAAGAAAATAACAACCGCCCAAAAAATACAAATTCCAAACCAATCACTTAAAAATTTAAATTCCAGCACTGCCATTCTTACAGCAAAAGCTTTTTTCCAAATAAAATATACACGTATTTCATACAATAGGATTCAGCCACCACTTAGCAGATTTGAAGTGAAGCTACAAAAGGCTTCCTAATTGGGTTGCCATACAAGCTATAATCTTTACAATCTAAGAAAAGAGCACTTTGGGGAGCCACATATACTTCCCTTCACTATGCAGGAGCCTGCTTTTTGGTGGCAGAGGAACGGTTTTGGTGAAGAAGGAAAGTTATAATATGCTGTCACCACTATCACTATAGCCATTAAAAATGTAAAAATCCATTCCATGCTGAGCTGCTCAATGTTCACCTTTGGTTTGGTGACACCAAGTTTCCAGCATTGTCTGTGGCCTACATAAATAGGTAAAAACTACTTCCTACCTTAGATAAGCTGTAGCAATGCAACAAAATTAAGTCAGCTGTGTTATATTTTACACGCCACGTTATATTTCATGCCTGATAGTTGCATTAGTGTTTTCTGAATAGGAACAACACACATCTTACAGCTGAGGTCATCCTAGCAGACCCGGCAAGCAAACTGGCAAATGTTTCCACATCCCTCTTTGAAATGTAGTTTGTGACCACCAGTTACTATCAGGAACACTCAATCGAGCCAGTCACACACCACCAGCACCACAACCACAGTTCAGGTCTGACACAGCACCCACCTCTCGTCACTAAGTTCCTATTCATGGTCCCGTGTTCCATTGGACAAGGTCCACGAGCTTTATTATTAATATTGTCATCATACAGGAAGGCTTCCTATAGTAAAATTTCACGGAGTTTACTAAAGCTACTGCCTTTGCTACAAAATTATTCCATGAAAAGCATTTTGCTAGGAAGCAGGTGTTTCAAGATCTACCCCAAGGATTCTACTCAAGTTATGCAGTATCTTGAGGTCTACTTTCTAAACTGTTTAATAAACATCTATAGAGTCTTCATGCAAGATTGCAAGAAGATGAAGCAGTTCTATGCAGGCTTCACTTTGAGATCAGGGTTTCATTAATCTTTCTCTTTTCAGCCTTGAACCCTTTAAATGCTTGTGGACTTGTTCACTTCCTTTTGTTTCAGGCAAAAGCTTAAAATCTTTGATTCTTTTGCTGTTTGAATTAGTTCTTCCAAATACACGAAGGCAAATGGAAAAACTTGGTATTTCCAACATGCCACACCAGTTATCCTCACTTGTGCATATCTAGCCTGTTGGCTGTCCTTAGGTATTTCATCCAGTTGGAGCTGAAGAATCCATATATTCTTCATTTGTCAGTTTTCCTAACCAGAGCAGGTTTCCCAACCGAACTTTCAAAAGTAGCTCAAAAAACAGAAGAGACAAGACAGATACTCCAAGCCTGTTTCATATGCTTTACAATTGATTACTGGGATAGCACTGAAGAACTGGATCTGCATGGACTAAGACTGCATAAAATCAAAGAGTATAAATGGCACAAGTCAGTCACATCATTACTGTTTCAGAATAGAGACACAGTTTATTAATTGAAGCAAAGAAACCCACTCTAAAAAGGACATAATTCCAAGACGAAAATATTTTCTTCTAGCAAGTAAACAGTATTTGCATTAATAACAAAACTTCTTAAATCAAGCCAAAGTGAACACCAAAGATAAAGGAAACTTTGCCATTGTCTTGGACATTCACAGTTAAAATAAAACGCTCCTGAATACCTTGTTCAAAGGCTTCATAAATTCCCAATGACTAATATGTCCCAAAGCTCAGTGCTCTACATCAACAGAGGTTCTGTGCCTTCTTTTGGGCCCATAAATAGAGCTATTTTCCTACCCACTGGCCCCAGAGCTACTGTGTTTCCTCATTATTGGGCATTTTGTAAGCATACAAGTTAGATCTCAAGACCTCATGTTTGTTTTCCACTGAAAAAATACAACCAACACTTAAACGTTGTGAGAATATGTATGAATATGAAATCCAGTTTAAATGGATAAAAGGAGCAAGAGTAACTTTTCCTTAAGTTCAAAAAGAACATATAGAAGCACACGAAATTAAAGCGATTCTGATAAAAAGGTTCAGAACTTATTCAGTACCTACTTAATCAACCTTAAATAGCTTCAGAGAAAACAAGAGCCATGAAAGACTCTGCAGAACTCTGATAAAAGTTCAGAAATACATAAGGTATTGTTACAAATTTGAGAAATAACCTGCCTTTATCCTCAGATTCACAACACCAAAGAAATTCCGAGAACAAATAAAACAGAAAACAAAGGAAGTTACACCACAAAACAGGTTAGCTTCTCCACAATTAAGCCTTCAGAATATTCTAACCAAAGCTCTTCCTTGAACTAGAAAACTGTTTGGAATTTACAATATTTAGAGGAAAAATGTGGTATTAGTATCTTTGACTTTTTAATGAGATATAGGCAGCCACAAACCACTCAGATTTGTACTTTAGTCTTGAAATGCCAAGAGCGTTTTGGGGTGGAGGGTTTTTTGTTGTTTTCTGGCCAGCGTTTTTTTTTGGTTTTTTTGGAGGGGGGGTGGAAGTGAGGTGGGTTTTTTACACTAACAGGATTGTCCTGTGGAAATGTATTGGCAACTTTAACAGTTAACATTCTTTCAAACAGCTGCCTATTTAACATCGTACAGGTTTGGTTTTTATTTCTGAATATTAAAATCTCCTTTAAGGACAGGAAGAAATGCTAATGAATATACTATGACAGAAAACATGAAGAAGAGCCTCAAGCAGGTAAAAACCAGAGCACTGTTTCCAGCTGAAAAAGGCATTCTGGAAAATTACTTTTAAAAAATGAAGGTAAGTTAAGGTAAAACTGCCTGTCAGAACAAAAGTGAAATCACAGAGATATTACTCTGGACAAAAGCACCCTAGCTTCCCAGTATTAGCATCACTAAGTTGCAAGAAAACTTTGATCAAAGAAGACCATGGAAACCACAACACAGGTGATCACTAATTAATCCACCCTCCTTTTTATTTACACCCTTTGAAAATAGTATGCATCAGCATGCTTCAGGAGCTGCTTACCAGATGGACCTAAAGCCAAGTTATTATAAATATATTAAATAGAACTTCATTTAAAATAGCACGCAGTATCCTAAAGATCAAAGTGATCACCTTGCAGAAGTCAAACAAACCTACTTTTCACTAAAAGGCTCCACAAGAAAAAAAATCCCAAAAAAAGCCAAACCCAAAAACAAACTCATCATTAATGCCCCAAATGACGTGAAGGAAGATCCTGCTGTGATACTGCAGTATTTCTTATTCAAAACTATCAACTCATCTCTCTAATTTCCTAATGGACATAGCTGAAATTCTCAAGAGACTACAGAACCTGGATGCCTTCAGTTTTATTGAATGTCAGTACATTATCCTAAATATTGCCTTCATTTAGAACTTTGTATGCTGTTCCAAAATACAGATTTCCAACTTTTAACTGTTCATCTATATACAAATATTGATAAATATCTGTAAAGATATACAGACAAAGAAACACAACTGCTTATTTGTTCTTGATGTAACTCCTTACTAGACAAGTCATCATCTCTGTTCACCTCTGGTAACACTTCACTGGACTAAAAAAATGGAAGGCAAATTCCAAAGTTGTTTTCAGTGTCTAAAAGATATTTCTAAAAGTGAATTATCCCAGCACCTGTATGATATTTTTAGAAATACTGCAGCGTTTCAGTTATATAGGAACCTGGGTGGCTTCTCCAAGCATCATTTCTATTTTCTGCATTCCCCTTTGTGCAAAAGTATGTTATGCTTTCAGTACTGCTGGCAGAACACTGAAAAGCAATAGCAGTCTTACCACTGTGGTAGAGAGGTACCTGGAGAACAATTTTTTTCTGGACAAGCCGTTCTTCTTCCTCTCCAAATTTCACACATGCCAGGAAAGAAACAACCTCTCTCATCCACCAACTCTTCCAGTCACATGTACAGCAGTGAGAATCACACTGAAATTCCACAGTAAGTCTCACCACCTCCAAAGTTTGGGAACAAGGGCCTGGCATTTAGGGGAATGTGGCACAGAACACTACAGATGTACCTACCTTACTCCAAAACACTAACAAAAGGAAAGGTCTCTAAGAATCCATGCTAAAGCAGCTCACCAACAATTCTACTACTTTTCATCACTTCAGTCACTACTGTCCAACACAGGCAAGGCTTTACAAGGACAGAAAAAGACAATCACTATCCTAAACCACTTTTGTAGGAGAAGTCAAATAAAACAGACATTCAATAGTTTCCTCTAAGTAAAGATCTAGAAAAAAACCATGGACAGTACCTACTATCTTTGGTTTATGTAACAACACAAGCAACCCTTCCACCTCAGTTTCTGTAGCATTTCAGTTCAACTTGCATTCCAGACATAGAAGTTCTATTCCCTCCCATTCTGTAACTGCCCCAAACCCTTCCAATTTTTTCACGGTGGCTTATCTAGGTTAATTTGCCATCACATTTCACCCCAACTTATCTTTCTCCTTTTTATCCCTGAAAAGAAACTGTCACAATATAATATGGTTTTTTTGTTAATATCTACCTGATTAGGGAGTTCTAACTGCCATTTTGTTCCCAACTTTCTACAAGATGAGAAACTGTTTTAGAAGTAATTTCAGAGTGCTAATATTCATTACAACTCATACACAGTGCAGTTATTTTCATTACATGCCACAGATTCTCAGTTTCAAAGTTTTGCCCAAGAACACAAAAGATCAGGTGATTTCAGTATGTCAATAAGCATACTAAGAAAAAGGAAGCAAGAGAGGGAAGAGTACTCACTTCAGTGTGGCAGAGAACTGTGAGAAGCCAGCTGCAGAACTGCCTCTTCCCACTCCCTATGACAGCACACACAGTCAAGACTTTCTCACATGAGAGACACTCACAGCTATGGTATTAAAACAAAAAATTCAGCACTTCTATGTGATTTATATATTGGAACTTAGCAGGCAGAGCTTGTCCTCTATTGAAAATATTGTTTCTAATACCAAGCTAAGTAGCAACAACAAAAATATACCTCTGTTGGAAAAAAATACTCCCCTTCCCTGCCCTCCCTGCTAATTATCACAGGGGAGAACACAGAATCTAGTGTCTTTGGTGAAGGCTCCAAAGAACATTCATAAGAATACACAATATTCTTATATGCATAAACAGAATAACCTACGTAAGTATAAACACAATAGTAAATGCAGTAACCTAAAACCACTGTTTTGGTTGTTGGGAGCCTTATTTTAGGATATAAATTCTATAAATTTCCAAATTCTTCTGACTGAAAAAGATAAATTCAGAAAACTAAGTTAATATCAGATACAGCTCTTGAAACTCTACAGTCACAAAACTGTTGTATATGCCCACATCTGAAAATTAAGCAAGGTATCAGCAATAAACATTATAAATATTGAGGGCTTTCCAAAAGTAAGTATCAAAAATTATGTCACATAGTGCTCCTAGGAGAGCTGAGTAGAAGCAGAAGCAAACAGCAGAAATATACAGAGGACAACCACTCCAGAAAAAAAAAAAAAAAAAAAAAAAAAAAGAACCTGATGCTAAAATAGAAAAAAACCCGAACAGCCAGAACACTCCAACCAAACCAATGAAAACCCTAAACCAAAACCACCACCCACCACCCACTGACTGCAGCCAGGCAAGCAACAGACACCAGCCACTTCCTACCAGAAGCAGCAAGGAGCAGCTTCAGAGCTGCCATGCTTTAGGAGCAGACATAATGATCAGTTTTCCAAAAGCAGTCACTTAGCCTCCTGTTGTTTGCCTCTTCTGGAAAAGTCACCCCTGTCCCTACCAAAGAGCCACAATGGGAAAGCAGATGGAATAAAGCACAACTCAATGCCAGCAATGTACCAAAATATTATTCTGTGAAAAGGCAGGCAGAAGGGACTCACCACTACGTTTTAGTGACTATATTTGCTAAGGAATTCCCTGTCTTTCACTCAGACTAAACTCAAACTACCAATGGATCCATCAGGTAAAAGTCTGTAAATAAAGGTAAATTACAGAAAATATATTTTTCTCTGGAAAGTATTTTTAGAAATGGTGCTTACAGTTGGTCCAGAAAACAGGGGAGGTACAATGATCTCAATTCATACCTTCAGCTACAACTGGACCAATCAATAAGGCATCTGTAATTCCACCCATCCTGTTTCCCAAAATGCGCCCTCTCCTGTCCCACTGCTTTGTGAAAATGAACATTATCAAGTAGCCATTTAAGGCAAGCAAAAAATACTCCAAAGCATCCAAATACTCACAAAATAGGGTCCCTTAATGAAGAAAAAAGAGCCAATTAAGTATGTTAAATATCTAACTTGTAGTATTCAGCATACTGAAAAGTTACAACACTAACAATGGACCTGAAATATTTCTAAACCCAGCCATCTGACCTTTATTCTGATTTGAGCATGAACTTCACAAACTGGATTGATTTTCAAGAAATAGTGAATTACTAAATAGCCCCTCATCCTTAAACTAGTTAATTATTTGTAAGACAAAGCATTCAATATCAATCAATAAACATCAACTAGAGAAGTCCATTTCCAGTATCTGGATTTAATATGAACCATCAGTTCCATACCGATAGCATTACAGTTACTTCTACTAGAGTGAGAGCTCTCTGTAATCCCAAATTTGCTCAAAACGATTGTATCACTTAACATTTAGTGTAACCAAAACATACATACACACTGTTAAGGCTCTGTCTTCCCCCACTTAACCTCACTGGCAATATAAGGGCATGGCTGCAACATTTTGTCAACCTAACAGCTGCTTTGTACAGTTGAACAGAAAGGCAGCACAACTGGATTTAAAAGAAATTATTTTATAATATATTTCATTATGCAATTTTTAAAAAGCTTGCTCTCCTTCTCTAGCACTACAGGAAAATCCTGTAGATTCTGCGTAGACTTTGTACCAAGATGAAATATTCACTACAAAACACTGAATTGCAGACCAGGTAAGTAACAAACCCTATCATGTTTTTTCAAACTTTGAAAAACAACGCATATTAGAAGTTTATGCAAACTCATTACATGGTCTTTCTTGATGGTGAACTGTGATTTGAGCATCCCACAGGATTACTGAGTCACTGCAGAGGTGCAGGGTATTTGTATCTGTTTTTATGTGGCCGTTTCACATCCTTGCCATCAAAGAGCTTGGGCATACCTTCTACCATCACTGCTTGCATGAAAGGTTCCTATTAAGTGATCTAAGGGACACAATGCATACAGGCATTAATGTTTATGTGAGCTTTCTGTCTGGGTTTTTCGTTGTTTTTTTTTTTTTTTTGTTAATTGGGCATAAAAGGATATTTCTTCGTGATACTACAAACTTAGGAAATCCTTTAACTCATTCTGATAGTATCTTTCTGTATATCAGACAGACTGAACAACAATCACAATTTCCACAGGTAACTAAAGCTCTTTATGCAGTACCAATATGAACTACATTGGTTAAAAATGAAGCAAGGAAAAATGTTAATTAACAAAAATCAGCTTTTAGATTTGGCTTATAGGCAGAGTGCTCAGGAAGACCAATTAATATATTTTCAGAGAAGACAAACTGGTTTTGGTTTATTTCACCAGGGATTCCTTTACACTCTGAAGTAGGGTGGACGTTATTTTCATCTGAACAAATCCGGTTTTGGAGGTTATGCCAAGTTTACTCAGCCTCAAAATCAATTTAAGTGAGTGCAACATTGTTTAATTTTAGTGTCATTTTCCCAGTCTCTGGATACATAATACAAAATGCTCTGCAATCCAGAGCACAAAGGAAAGTAATTGAATGTGGCTTGTAGCAACTAACATTGGAGCAGTGCATTTGGTGCTAAAAGAATAAAGGGAATAAAACAAATATATTAAGGCAGCTCTCTGATAGCCACATCACTTGAACTTTGCTAAAGATAAAAAGTTTCTTGAGAATGTAAAAATATGAGGGTGGTGTTACTGACATAGTAAATCAGCAGCTGTTCAAAAACCTTTAATTTCAAACCAACATCAGGTGAACCTGCAAACCAAGTGACATAACTTTTCTGTATTTTCTCCAGTTTTAAGTTAAGAGCTTTTAAAAGCCTGAAAGTGTTTGAAACTGATAACTGTGTGAGCACATGTGTGCTTTATTACTACTGAGAATTTTATTCCTTTTCCAATTCCATTTTCTCCATAAGTGACTTGAAAAGCCTTGAATTTAATAAGTATACACACTAGTAGGCTGTGGTAATACTTGCAAGCAAAAGCACAAGCTATTGCCCAAGATATTCCACTGGCAACCCTTGACTTCAGTGTCCATATGAAATTCAGTTATTTTAAAGTCAAAGGCATTGCCATTCTGGTTTAAAATCCTGTTTATTCAGCTGCTGATGCTCCTATGTCAATCAATCTTTTCTGTATTAAATAAGCTCACAAAGATGCTCCAAAGATGCTTTCTCTCTTACTAGCCAGGTCACCTGTTGAGAGTTCAACTCCCTTTTTGCATTAAGAACTTTCATACTTTCCTAGGCATATTGCTCCTAGTGATACCAAGCATAAATCAAACACTAGACTTCATGAAACTTAAAAATAAAAATAATAAAAAAAAAATGTCAGAGTAGTGCACCCTTGACTGTTTGGTTGGTTTTTGGTTTTTTTTTTTTTTACAGTGATATTTGCCCAGGACATTTTTTAATTAAAAAACAAAAAATCATGCAGACTGAACAAAAGGAAAAAAAAAAGGTATATAAATACAAGTCAAGTATCTCTGGTGACATTACAGGTGTTTTCCTCCAGAGAACTACTGTTCCTTGGGTTGGTCTTTCTGGTAAAAATGAAATCTGTTGGAATGAATATTAGACATCAGAAGAAACTATTCTAAGATATTCTGAAGATTATTAATTTCAATTCTTACTGTAATTCTTGTATAACACTGCACCATATCCCTCTGCAGTTACATTATACAGGTTTGCAACACCAGCTCTGACTCGAAGTCAGTGTAACAGGACTGTCACACTGCACTGCTCTTTGATGCACTCTGCTTAAACTCCTCTGCAATAAGAAAACTGCTGCATTTTCTCGTACCTGAGTGACCCACTAAAAGCTCTCCTAGATTTATTCTGCATTGTCTCATCAGTCCATTTATTCCATCCTCGAATCACCAACCTTGCACAAGTCAGGTAGTAAAGAATTCTACACAGAAGAATCACATTAAGTTACCAAAACAAGTGCTCTGAAGCACTTCACCCTCCACTGTGAAGAATCTTCCCTTTAAAATTTGTTTTATACTTTGAATCAAAAATTATGCTGCAACTTGTATTAAAAAACACTGTCAATTAATTAGTGCGTTCATTCATTACTCTATACAACATGAAATGACTTCTCACTCTAAAATCTGGTGCACATTCATTCCTCATATGCGTTTGAAAGCAAAGCTCCATGACACAATCTTCATAATTAAATTATGCGCTGGAAAGGGGGGCAGGAATCAGAATATCACCTCAAATGAGGTTTTGCTTAAAGGACTAGAGCTGCAAAGCACTGATGGAAACCTATTTTGATATATCATACTTGCTTTCCATTACCACTTGATTTGTCAGTTTACAGACCACAGTACCACGACAGAGGTATTGCCAATAGGCTGAAGGTTATACACAAGCAATAAGAAGATAAATAAAAACTTCCTACATTTCACACAAGTTCCATTTGTCAAGACGATGCTCATCTCTGCAAGCTGGTAACACAAACTTTGTCAGAGAAACTGCCAGATCCTGAAGCTGCTGGGAGCCCGAACACACGACTTTGATACCTGAATTGGTAACTTTTCCCTCGCTGTTGTAAACCACCTCCGCGCCAGGAGCTCTACCACGGCTCCCGGAGGGCACACCGGCAGCGCCGCGGCGGGCCGAGGACTCGCCAGCCCTTTGTACCGACACCAGGAGTTCCAGAGCCCCTCCGCTTCACACCAAGCAGGAAGGGAACGAAGGGGAGAGCGAGGAGCGCACGCTCCCCCTTGTCCTAGGACGGCAACACAACCTTTCCCGGGCTGGCCGCCAGCACAGGGGGGCAGCGCGGGCGGGACCCGCTCCAGGAAGACGCGCGGCGGAGCAAAGGCGGCCCTGCGGGACCCGCCGGGACGGGCGGCGGGGCACGGACGCCTGCGGGGCCCCCAGGGTGACCCGGCCACCCTCGAAGGACGGCATCGTCCCGCCCGGCCGCCCCGCCCGCGGGGCATTACCTGGCTCCCCCGGCCGCACCGTCGCTGGCCCGGCCCTAGGCCCCGAGCGGCGGCCCCGGGTTGCCCAGCTCCTCCGCGCCTGGCAATGGCGGCGGCCCCACTCCCCCTCCCCGCTCCGCGCTCACTGGCTGCGCCGCTTCATGTGACCGAACAAAACCCTCCTCGACACAGCCCTTTGTGTCCCGCCCGGCCGGGGCACCGGGAAAGCCGCTCGCCGGCTCGGGGAAGTGGCGAGGGGCGCTTGAAGGGACGGAGAGAGGCGACGGGCCGGGCTGGAGAAGGGCGGGCCGGGGAGGGCAGCGCTCTGCCGCGGCCGCTCGATCTCCGCCACGCCACCGCCGCCCAGGCCTGGCCACTTACCGCGGCGGGGGCGGCTGCGGCCGAGCCGCGGTGCCGCACCAGGTCGGAGGTGGCCGCCATGTTCCCGATGCGGCAGGATGGGGCAGAGCCGCCCGCTCCGCCACCCGCCGCTAGGGCGGCCGGCCCGGCCCGGCCCGGATTGGGTGCCCTCCGCTCGGCCCCGGGCCGCGCCCCCCGGCCCGCGGGGCTCCGCGCCTCCCGCTCTCCTCCCTCGCTCGGCGGCCGGGCGGGGGCGGCGGGGGCGCGATACGAAAAAAATAAATCGTAACGGGAAACTCACGGGCTCGCCGGGCTGTGCGTCACGCCGGGGTTACGTCCTGCGCGCGCCGTCCTGACGTCATCGCGCAAGCCTCCCGACCGCCCCGCCGCTCCGCGCGCGGCTACACGCACACGGACACACGCGCCCCGCGGCGGGCGAAGGGCGCACGCGCGCGGCGTCCCCTCCCTTCCCCCGCAGTGAGCGCGCGCCCCGTCCCCACCGCGACGGGCGCGCGCCTGTCCCGGTCCCGGGCGCGGCCCCGCGGGCTCGGAGGAAACGTCCCGGCGGGCGGCGCCCCAAACGCGCGGGGCGCTCAACACCGGCTGCCGGCGCGCCCTGCCGGCCCCCCCTTCCCACAGCCTGGGAAACCAGGTCAGGTGCGGCAGGATCTGCGCCGGAGCGCTGCCGAGCCAGCGAGGAGGCAGAGGCAGGCTCAGGCTGCGGCTCAGGCTGCTGCGGACGGTGCCCCGGGCGCGGGGAACCGGAGCGCAGCGGGCAGGGCCCGGGGCACGGGCGGCCAGGAGGTGACAGGAGGACACGATCGGTGCCATTCTCTCCTCAGGTTAATGCTGCTGAAGCAAACCCCGGCTCGCAGAGGGAATTCTCCCAGAATCGGGGGAGAATGCTAAACGTGTAGACATTGCTCAGAGCAGTTAATTTTTTCCCTTCAGACTTGCTGGGCCCGGGAGATTTCACACTAGAGAAGCTGATAAACACAACGTCAGAGGTGTGAGCGGTGGTCAGAGGGCTGCGGGAGACAACAGATGTCAGGAGAGACACATATAATTCAAAAGGGGGGATTAGGTAGAGCCAGGCACTGTCAATCATTCCGGCCTCCATTCCCAGAAAAGTACTGAAGCAAATAATCACACATCTTTAAGTACATGATAGTTAATGAAGTGATAAGTTACAGCCAACACACATTTGTCAAAAAAATCACATCAAGCCAAACTCATCCCAAGCTGCGACAGGGGAACAGGCCTTGGATGTGAGTCGTGCTCGGTTGGTTATGGCTTGACTTAAGTAAGGTTTCTGACACCACCTCAGAGAAGTCTTAATTGAGCAAGCATAAGACACAACATAATGAAATTACTTCAGTGGTGCAAAATTACATCAGCAACGTTTCGCCGTGATAAATAGCAGGACAGAAAATACGGTTCCCTGGAGGTGGGTATGTCCTGAGTGTGATACCAAGTCTAATTAAACAAGTGACAGAATACAGTTTATACGGATTGGATTTGCCAACAGTGCCAAACTGGCGGAGCTTGGAAGTGTGTTACAGCACAAGAAAAGAATTCAAAACCTTCCTGAAAAAGTAGTTGCAGAAATATGAAGCAATTGAATAAATACAAGTGCCAACTTCAACATTTAAGCAGGAAAATAACAATTGCACAATTGCAAGACTGGGAACAGATGAATAAATACCAGGTTTACAGAAAAGGGGCTGGGGATCAGAGTAAATAACAAACTGAACATGCATCAACAATGTCACACCATTGTGAAAAAAGCTGCAGTACAGAAAGATGCATAAACAGAACTGTCATATCTAGGACATAGGAGGAATTCCTCATCTTTAATACTGGTGAAGCCTCATCTGTATGTTCAGGTTTGGCCTCTGCATTTCAAGAAAAATTTCTTTCAAAACTTCCAGTAGAAGACAGTACAAGGAAGGGGGGGGGGGGGGGGGGGGGAAATTCACCATTTAAGAAAATGTGACCCTAATTCAAAATAGGAATGTGTGAGATTATTTAGTCTAGAGAATAAAAGACCATGGGCAGAAAAATCCATTGTTCACTGAGTCCACTGCAGACAAGGCTAAACATAATAGCTTTAAACTGTACTGAGAAATTTCAGTGAGACATTAGGAACAGTTCTGTTATGATATGGATAAATAAAACTGGCATATATTCTCTACAGGATCCTGGAAATGTTATTAGTATGGTTTTTAATATTAAATTAAATACCTGTAACAAAAATACAGAAGCATTTGACTGCTGTGAAGTAATGGAGGCACACTAGGTAATAACTGTTTTCAGCATAATTTTCTGTAGCTGCAGTTACTATCCAGATACCCAGATATCTGTTCTGATCCTATTTTTTTTCTGACAAAAGTGAATCCCAGAGGCATTTAAACATTTAATGTGTTGTCATGATATTATGCACAGGTGTAGATATCCCCTTTGGGAGTCTTTGTCATGTTACAATCAGTATAGCTGTGTGGCAACATGTCACATGCTCAGCTAATTTGCTAATTTATAAACTTATATATCACTATACATTGCACATTTTAAAATAATGTGTGTGTTAGTGCTGGTGTAACCATCGTCTATCACAGCTTCTGCTTTTCTTTGCTTTTTCTCCATGGTACCAGAGGCTAATTTTCCCCAAAATCCATTAAGTTCAGTGGTTTCTCTGGAGTTTGCCAGTTAGGAGAAGGCAGCGTGAGTAGTTTATGTTGTGGGACTGAGACCCACCAAACTCAATTCATTAGAGATGACTAAAAGGCCATTAAATAGGCCAATTTTCAATCTCCACTGAGTTACACTGAATTCAAACTGACAGCCCACAGGCAAAAGGCTATGAATTTCATTAACAGTACCCCAAAGCATTCAGTCCCCTAATGAGTGCTAATATTATTCTTCTGAGAATTAAGCTTGTTTTCTGAAAATATACATTTCTAAAATTGAGTTCTAATTATTTTGGCGCTTGTAAGGACAGTTTTTCCCCTGCTCTTAAACACAAGAAATATTATCATCTTGTGCAATCCACAGATTCCTTCTAAGATTCTTACATCATATGTGCTCCATGCTAACCAAAATACAAACAATAAAAAGGTAAAAAAAGCAAACATTAATACTACCCTTAAGTTTCCTGCTGAGAATCATATATTTTATTGCATGCAATTATTGTAAGGTCATCACACTTACTTAAATTATTTTGTCATGTGGAAGGTAAAATTTGAGGAATAACAATTCTTGCTTCAATTCTGCAATTAATAACTGAAGGAAATAATCAAATTCCATAAAAGTATTAACTGATAGAAAATGCAGTGTTTAATTATATTTCACAGCTATTTGTGAACAAGTAAAATGCTTAGCATAAGAAAACCCAAACTTCAGTTCTAATGCTGCCAAATCCCACAATTTATTAATAGTTTAAAGATATCTAGCAATTTTTTAATCTCTCAACTTAATACTTGATCTAAGAGGCCCAATTCCATTAGCACCAATGGACTCTTAAAAATGCTTATGATTCACATAATCTGTGGATCAAAAGAAAAATCCACATTTGGTGTGAATGAATAGAGCACATAAATGCAATATTTCATTAAAATGGCAGTGTGGTAAAATATTATGTCCAGTGGTGTCAGGAATCTTTTTTGATTTCTAATTCCACTTCTATTGCCATGTGAAACGTATATGTCTGTGAAAAGTAGTAGATCATCTTATAGGTTGCCTGATGGATTAGGAAAACCTGAAAAATGGACACAAAATTGGGATTTCATGTCTGCACAAAATAGAAACTTCAGGACCAGTGAAGCATTCCAATGTCACTAAAAGAAAATGTATGACCAGTAGAGAACCACACAATAGGATTCTTGAAAATCAAACCAGATACTACACAGCTGGCTTTCTGTTTGCAGAATTCTGGCTGTGTCCTGTATTATTTCTCCACCAATGCAGACAAGGCCTAATAATGGTTAAAACAGCATTTGAAAATCTCTTGAGAGAATGATGCTGCCTAGTTCCTCCTGGTCTTCAACAGGGCTATAAAAAGCTTAAACCAAGGCAGGTTCTTTCAAGTTAGCAGCAAAGTATGATTAACTGGAACCATTTTAGAAACTGTTTCTTCATATAAACGTTTTTGTAGCTGAAGCTGCAGAGGGAGAGTTGGAACAGGTTTAAGCTGAAGCATTTTGAAGGAAAGAAAGACTGCAAATGCCTCCTTGTAACACATAGCAAAATCCCAAATGCCTGGAGGGAAAAACTTTTTAATGATAATTTCTTACATTTATATAGCACCTTTAATTCCCTAGGACCCCAAGCACTTCATTAACTCAATGCAAAAAGCTTCACCATGGAAATATAGCCACTATATGCATAATTCCTTGAAAATTTCATATTCTGTTGACACATACTCTGGTTATCCTGTGTACAGCAAACAAAACAACAACAGATAAAATATTAAGCTGTATAATTTTGAGTTGTAGAACAATTTAAGGCTGTATGGTTTACAAAATGCTGTCATGTAATAGATACATCACATTTAGCCCATTCATTTTCCTTCTCCATTTGCTATTTCAATCTCATCTTTATACCATAGCCCTTGGTAGAAAATTTTGTCTTCCATAACATTTGCAAAATTGAAATGATTCTTGATGTCTGAATTTCAGACAAAAATGGTCTCTATAGGAAAATAGCATCTTTTATTAAATACACTACTACAATCTGAAAAAGTAGAGTTTTTGAGTACCTAAGATATAATGATGAGATTGTTTTGAGATAGTTGTACTAATAAAATCCCTTAACTTCACGGATAAAGCTTGTCTTGTCTTTGCCTTTAGACCCTTGTAACTACAAAAACAAGCACACAGAAATATGATATGAAAGATATCTGTGTTTTATTGCTCAACCTGCCACAGAGTTTTTCTTTACACTCTACAGAGATATTTTTGGTTTCTTGGCCTTTCTTACAATGACATAATACTGATTTCCCTAATATCCACAAATTTAGGAACTCAATGTACTGGTCGTTTCAACAAACAGTAATCAACATTATTTCTATTGAAATATTAGAAGAACTAATAAAATAATTATTTGGAGCAGTTTGATTTATATCAACATTATAAAACCCAAAAGGGGGAAAGTGACTTTTCCTAATATTTTTGTTTTTTGCTGCTTGAGCTGTTGATTCATGTTTTGCTGGCTTGCTTATTTCACAGGCTCTTTTGAGATACAGTTGTCAGTGTTAATTAAAGAGGATTGTCTCATCTTGTCTATTTTTCAGACAGAAAAAAAAAGTATTTTATTTAAAAATTTAGTCTCTGCCATAAGTCAAGATATTCTAGTCATCTTTGTCAACATGAATTAAACTTTTACAATTGCCAGTAAAATAATAAGAAAGCAGTAAGAGCATATAGGTAAAATTAAAACCATTGACCACTAAACCTATGTCTTAACAGTGATCCCAAGATAAGGTTAGTCCTGAAATAAAATATTTTGCAACAGAAGGGTGTTTAGACAGCACACCTAGGGAAACATTAGTGCTTGGCACTGTGGATTGCCTTTAGAACTGTCCTACTGTTGTGTTTGAAATCTCTAAGCTAGGAGAAGATTGCTCAGATTACATAATAAAGACAACTGCCACTCTGTTTTGTCACTGCTCAGCTTCTGTCCATAGGCAATGGTAGGAAAATTTCTGTGTCTGTTGCTTAGACCTGCTCCCCTTGGCTAGGCCTGTGCTTGCAATTACAAAACAGCTTTTGTCAGGACAGCAGCTCATTCCCAGCTTCTCACAGTCATCTCCTGTTCTCTATGGAGTGTTCCTGTCATCTGCCACTGATCAGGCACTGCCTGCCTGGCACACCAGTCTCCATTCTTAGCTGTTCCACAGGTACCACCACAGTAAACATTATCAGTTACAAATCCTGGATTAATTATCAATAGTCATTAATTAACCTTAGTCCTTATGCTAATTTTATTTCATCAGATATTGCTCCAATTCATCCTCCATTAAAAAGACAATAGCTAAGCCTGTATCTGTGTTCCTTTCAGGAGGATCTGCCATCTCTCTTCTCACGTCTGAGTTACTGAGCTCGTCTCCCAGATTTCAAAGATCACAAGAAAGCAGATTAGTGTAGGAAAATACCACCATACATTATAGCACTGACCTTCTTAAAAACAATGCATTGCCTTGGAGAGTTGCCATTTGCATCACATACAGGAAGCATTAATATATGAAAATACACTATGAGCAACGAAACTATAACAAGTATCTTCCTGAATCTGTTGATTAATTATAATTTAGTGTGAGAGGAAGAAAGCAGTGGCAATTAACTGGCCTTCAATAGATGATGAAAAAGGACCTAGATCTAACAGGTATGAATTATCATAGCTCCACTTAACTGATGATTCAGTTCACATTATAGTGCCAAAATGATACACAGGGAGAAGACAGAAATAGTAATTTCAAGATCCTTGTTTCAAGTGTCACACTGGTAGCCTTAACATCCCCCTGCAGGGGTCAGAGCATGAATGAATCCAGCTTCTACCACTATGGGCCATGTGCCAGACCTTCACCACAACTGTGCTATGCTGGCAGAGTGATGAGAGGAAACTGCACTAGGCCTGAGAGTATCATGTTCTGTCTCCTTCAAGGTGTGTCACCCCACTTCCTACACCCACCTCTGTGACTAGCATCAGGGTCACACCCATGGCTGCAGCATGTATTAGAGACCAGAGCAATGTCAATGTGGAGAATCAGTGACAAGAATCCTTTCACGCACACTCCTTCTCCAAAGTTGTGACTTCTCTAGGAGGGAGGACACAGGTGGCACAACATGGCAAAGTCCCCTCCCTCAGACAAAGCCTATTTCTACACCCTCCCCAAAAGGAAAAGGCTTTGCTAGCCAACCCCCACCACTTCTGTATACTTCAAAGCCATCTGGCCAGATGGAAGCCAGGACAAAGACCCAAGTGAAGACATTTTCACCAAAACCCTTTGCCTCTAGAAGCAAGTTCCATATGTTTTAGCAGCGCTTGGAAAATGAATGCCGTCTCTCAGTTGTCAAAATCATTGCCAGGCAGCATTTCAAACCACCTTCTTTTCCCTGCAATTTCCTACTCCTCTGCCTGGTAGGCAATTGCTACATCAGCATTTCTGATTTCTTGCACCATTAGACAGTGAGAGAACCTTCTTGTCTTTATGCTTGACACAATTACAAAATCTTTATTATTGTTTGTTTGTAAAGTGCAGAGGTTTGTGTATGGGAAGACAAAGCAATCGTTTTTAAAGAAGAAGTAAAGAAAGAAAAAAACCCATTTTACTACTATTAATGTAGAAGTACTGGGGATCTTATTTTGTGTTTAGATAAGATCACAGCAGCAGAAAGTCTGTTTGATATGCTATACCTTCTGTTTGTTTCTTAATTGTAAGGAGTTTGGTTTTGATCAAGACAATTAATTATGAATATACCTGAGCTTTCTAACATCAGAGATAAAGCTTAAAAAAAAAAAAAACTACAAAAGCTTTTTTAGACTATATTGTAGCATATGGATAAGTATATATCTTCAGGGCATAAAAACAGACATCTTTGTAATTGAATCCTGAAAAGGAGAGGGGGGAAAACTACATAAAACTGTGATAGTTCTACACAGTCTTAGAGTTAATATGCAATTATGGAAAAATATTTATTAAATTTTGTGGTTGCACACAATCAGCGTATGGACTGGTTTGTTAACAAAAAATAAAAGACCGAGGTACAACCTAGGATTATTATGACAGCATTGTTACCCAGTAACTTTTTCCTTTCCAACCTCCCTGCCAATCCCTTTTTATACCTTAGCTCCTCCTTTTGACCACGACCATTACCACTCATCTGCCAAAAAGTTTATTCAGTGCAATGTTCAAAAGATGTATTAAAACTTTTGCTTCTTTCTTGTTCATCCAGTATTTCCATATCACATCCCGCTTAACTCTCAGGTGAATTATTTTGAACAGCAGTTCATTTGCCATAATCTCATTCAGGAAATACTGTCAGGTTTAGGATTTCCAGGCAGATCTTGTATTATACCACTACTGGTTTTAGTGTGAAGCTCATATGAACATAAAGTGTCTCATTATAAGTTCACTGAAATAACTGCAAAGACTTTGATGAGTTTTCAACCAGGCTCTAAGAAAGAAAATTCTAGCACTAATTTTCCCAGCAACAAAAATGTAGGTACTTAAAATAACTGTAAAATAGTTATTTCAGTATCCTGGAATGCATGCTGAGTAGAGGTTTCTCAGACAAAAGAAAGAGTGAGGAAACTTAGAAGAACAATCATGTTCAGTTTTGAAATTTGTCCCAGTTTCACAGGCCTTGGCCCTAGGTTCCAACAAAGTGTGTGGAAATGGACTCAGGTAAAGCTTTGGAAGTGTATTTTTAGTTAGATCGTGCAGATCATAGAGTAAAAATGGGGTACCTGTAAAAGCAGAAATAATTTTGGGAATTTCAGCAGAAGCTGCTATATCTAAGCACTCAGGAAGCACTCAAATCTGTCTATTAGTGTGTCAAATGTGTCCCCCTAATTCCATCCCAACCATATTAGAATTTCTTCTTAAGAAATTATTGTCATTCAAATATACCTCTGGCTTTTACTTAGTACATTTATATTCTACTCTAAACCAGCACAGAAGTTTTTACTTACTCTGCACAAAAGAGAATCCTGATTCTGAATTTTAACAGAAGCCAGATAATGGCGGTTTAATATTTCATGTAGATGTCTAAATCTGCAATTCATTTAATCCAGTCAATGTAAGAGAGTACTTTTTAAAGTATCCCATTTACAAATAACCAATAACCATGTTTTGTCACATTTTATCAATTATGCTTTCCAAAAGAGGAGGATGTTATCTCATTTGTGATAGTTTTAGGAAGCAGAGCTCTCCACAGTGACTGCTAAAATGACACATGCTGGGGAAAACAGTGCTTATTAGGATTAATTTAAGACAATGGGTACTCACTAAGCTTGAATTGTATATGATCACTTCCATCATTAATGCATTACAGTTTAATTCACCCTTTAAAAATAAATAATTACATATTGAAAATTCCTTTTATACCCTGACAGAGCTGACAGAATTTAAATCTCGGGCCCAAGGGAGGAGAGCAGCGGCTCGAGGTACGCAGCATTCCTGTGCTACAGCAGGACAGTGCAGAGGACAGTTCAGGCCAGCAAGGGCTACAAGGAACAGTGACAGCCCATCCTTTTAGGAGTTTCAAGCAGTAGGTTGTGGAAAATTAATGATGCCTGACTGTCAAAGCTTGTGTTGATCAAACAGCTCTGCAGGCTGCTGAGAGCAGAGAGGCTGAAAACACCTTCTGAGAGCACATCCTGCTTTTGCTGCATAGGACCCAGAAACAGGAGATCATAGTGCTTCACAGCAGTTCAGGGAGCTGATACCCGCTGTTAACAAGAGGCCCAGGCTGGAAACGAGGGTGAACATTCAGGACAAGGAGCCACCATTTCTAACCACAGGCATATGTGAACACTGGCCCCTTTGTACCTCTTGTGCCAAAAAGGGTCACTGTAAAGCACAGCCTGGGGCAGCAGCAAGTGGGGGAGCTCCCGAATGCAGAGATGTTGGGAATCAAGGTAGGGCAATCATAACACGTTCACGGGGCCATCCCTACACACGGTGTTAGGTCTCCAGATCTCGTGATACCACGTGAGGCCTTTCCAGTACTCATGTGACATCAGTACACACGTACCACACACAGCCTACACACCCCTACCTTTAGGTCACATCCATGACTGGCTTCCTGATCCCCCTTGGTCTCCTCCCTGGGACGGTGAGCACCTCTGTAGTCCCTCAGTCCATTCTGAGATGACCCACTCAGACCTTCACTTCAGAAACAAAGTCTGTGGCACTCTCTCCTTTGCTTTGTAAACATTATTGAGAAGGGGGGGGGTGGTTCACTCTTCCTGCTGGAAGGGAAGGTAGCTGATCCTCCTCTGAGTTAAGAGATGCAGAAAAGGTTCTGCTTGTAGCTGTGGCCTCTCAAATGTGGAAGAAGACTGTGAGAAGCCCAAAGCATTTTCAGATGGCAGCCCAGGACCAGGTGGAAGGGGATGCACTGTGGGTGATGAAGAACACACCACTGTTGGGCCACATGGCCAGCTGGTGCTGAACAGGTGTGGGCAGCTGTGGCACACACACACACAGGTGCAGAGCTGCAGTGTAAAGGCTAAGCCACATGGCTCTGCTGGACAGATATGGGGGTACTTCAGGGAAAGATGCTGAGTGGAGATGATCCAGGTTCTATGCATGTGGGGGGGAAACTGTGAAGGTTTCTGAGCAATTTTCCTGTTGCATTCCAGCTGGAGCACTCTCAGGGAGTCCCAGAGGGCACATGATGCTCAAGCAACACTGCCTTAACGGTAGCACAGGAGCATTTTTACTAGACAGGACAAAACTAGTTGGCCTGCCTACATCTGTGTCAGTTCTTTTGTTCTGAGCAGGATGAGGATATTTTACTTGCAGGAAGGGGAGGCTGACTGAACAAGTCCCATTTCCCAGAGGAGCAGGAAAATTAAATGCCTTGGGGAGTACCCCACTGGAAATGTCATGTGAATGATTACCTGTGTACCTAAAAGGAAAAATAACCTAATATAAAATGTAGTATGTATCAATCTCAACTTAAAATGTCTCCTAGCTTTGGCATCTCAAAAAAACCCCCACAAACTCAAGCTTTGAGTTTAATTTAATTTATAAATTAAAATTTTGATTTTTTTTTTTTTCTTACACTGGGCTGTGTTTGAAAAGAGACTATAGAAAAAAGGAACTACCACAAAGGCACTTGCAGAAAAATCCAAAATTTCTCCATGTATTTTACTTCAACAGAACTTTAAGTATAAGAAGACTGGCCTAGTCCAGATTTGATCATTCTTTTCCAAAGCCTGGGAGACTTGCAAGAATGCTTGTGCTTTACATTCTGCTTCATGGGAATATTGTTTTGATTTTTATTTTACTAGTATTAAAAAGCACTTACTAGAAGTTCCTGCAGCTGTTTGGCCACATAATAACAGACAGCCTCTAATTCCTCATGCATGCACTCAGCATGGTATAATCAGAAAAAAGGCCCCAACCTGTTCCTGCATTCTAATAAGTGTGTGTGTCACTTTGTAGGAGATCAGAATCCTGTCCAAATTCTGCCAAGTCTAACAGAACAACAGTTGCCAACTGACAAAATCTATCAGAAGACACAGAGTAAAAAGGCACATCTTTGTTTCTGATCTTCACAGTGCCAGTACTGGCAAGAGAAACGTCAACGTTTCCAAAATAAAGCCAGTTAACCATTGCAATTGCTATTAGATATAAAAAATAAAAGTAGGGTCCTTGGAAGCCAGTATGAACGTTTGAAATAGTAGCTATGTATACAATTACTGCTTTGTGAAATATTATTTACTCCTGGAGCTGTGCAGCTCCACTGCCTGTGCTGGGAACACAGGCACAGACCTCTGGGACCTGCAGCAGGAATCCCAAGAGCAAAATATTTATGCAGCCACACTGTGGAGTGGTGGGAGGAGAAAAGGGACTGCAGAGAGATGCAGCTTCTTCCAGCAGGCAGAACACATTGAACAAGGAAGCAGCAAGAGTACCTTCACTGTCCTTCTCCGCAGTAACTCCCCTGATCTTAATAAAGGCCAGCAGGACAAATTTATGACCGCAGCTAGTTGTTTGTTTTAAAGGCTCTGCCACTGTGGCAGTGAGAAAATATGTACTGGCAGCCTAAACCAGGTAAAATTACTTGGAAGATAACATAAAAGTGAGAGCTTAATAGGTATTAATTAGTATGTTAAAAATACAACCATTTTTCTTGCCTTGACACAGCTGTTCAATAAATGCACTGTTCAGCACTGATCACCCATATGATAAGGTAAATAAAGATGGCATTTTCCTAAGTATGAATTATGGTCTTGTCTGCACACAAAACCTGCATCCATTTAATTTACTTGGTAAAGAAATGGATGCAGTTCTGCAAACATGCAGACAAAATGCAGGGGGTAAAATGACATTGTATGGGTCTATTAAATACTTACAATTTCAGCAGCCTTGTTTTCTGCAGGTACAATGCTAGCATTTTTCAAATGAGCACATCCTATAATGATTCAGATTCTGGATGTGAGGAACAAAACTAATCCATTATGCACTGGAGTAGAAGCATAAGTTTTGGGGAACTGCTAGAAGAATCCAAAGAGAACTGTTCGGGCAGAATTGCACTGAACTACTCTCCAAGACACGGTCATTATTGGAGTATTCCTAGTGCTTCAGTATTACAAAAGAAATACACTAAAATAATTAATTGATGTCATTAAACTGCTGTGGTGTTGAACACATATTGCACTCAAACGTCTTGAATGTTGACAATTTATTATTTCAGGTTTTGTGACAATGCCTCTATGGTGATATTTCTGCAAAATGTGTAAGATATAGGGAGGGGAAGTCTGCACACTATAAAGTGCCACAGAACTGAAGACCTGTCAAAACAAAATGAGCTATAAAAACAATAATAGTCAAGCAACATCACTCTCATTAAACACCTAATGATGCCACAGGCATATTAGTGAGGAAATGCTCATGAGGCTCATGAAGAATTAGGAGAAAAAAATAATAAATAAAACCCCTTCTAAAAGCGCTTGCCAAGCTGTTTGTACATTGTGCCGCAGGCAGTTTCTTGAAAAAGATGGAGACAGGCAGTGACTATTAGATGCTGAGGATGGTGAGGGCAGCAAAACTGATGCTAGTGATAAAGGGCTGCATTTTGCTTCCAGTTGTCTCCCCTGTCCCAGCATTTCATAGTATTTAAATGAATCTGTTACGTAAGGTATTTCTCCTGTCTACACCGCTCAGCAGCCATATTCTCCTTTCTGCTATGGATTGTCTTGGGAAACTTGCCAAGCTGTGACAGAGCAGTGCATAAAAGGAAATCATGCTCATAATCTGGGGGTGGGGAGAGCTGCAGGTGAACAGATTCAGTGCACCAATATATGTACACTCTCCTGTCTCACAAATGGAGGGTTTAAATGAAAGGGGAGCTACAGTGCTGCTTTAAGAAAGTGCATAGGGCTGCTAAAGACCCCAAACATCCCATTCATTTGCTCCAGGGAGGGTGTGAGCATAGTGGAGCAGAACTGCTCAACACTGCACTTGCTGCTGCTTTGGCAGATTAGAAGAACAAATAAGTACTTTCTCTTAAGACCCAAAAAAAGCCACATCCAGTTTTGAAGCACATTCATGATACCCAACACCTCCTTTACACTAAGGAAGGATCTAGATCTCTTAAAGACAGAGGTAAACACAGATGGACACTGTCTCTTGTAGGAGTAAATTATTACCTGCCTGCAAGGTTTAGTATTGCCTATAAAATTCAGGGAATGCATTCGATGTTAAGATTGATTATTTTATTTATTAATAGTCAAGCTCTCAGGTAGCAGTTGGCTTTTCATCTCTATGCCTTAAAATACAGGCGTATACATTTGGGCTTTGGCATGGAAAGAGAGTCTCAGTTCACCTGCAACGTTGCAGATTTGCCAGCTCAGCTTTACTCTGGCCACCTGCCCTGGAAACAATTAAAATATTGGGGGCCAGTGGAAGGATTCATAGCTGAAGCTCAGTAACACAGCAACAGGAGATAAGGCAACCTACACAATGTTGTGCCTGGCTAGAAGATGTGGAGGTCAAGGAGACTCTCAGCTTGACAACACTGCAGCAACCTCCAGGCATCTCCAGATCATTATACAAGGTACTGCTGTGGATTACTGCACTGAACACTTTTAACTGCTCCAGCCCTGACAAAGATTTACTGTCCTTTCACCATTTTCACTTGTTGTAGTAAAAGACAGGTAAAGAAATGTGTTTGAGCTGATAAATTTTTTGGCAGTTGTGCACAGCACACAGACTAGGGGTTTTTTATCTTAATGACCTGCAGCTGAAACAGATGTTTTGCTTTAGTGTCTTAAAGCACTTCACAAAACTTAACACTAATTTATTCTTTCACAGTGTGTGTGGGGGGGAAGCTTGATATCTTTACACAGAACAATGTGAAAAATGGAAACAGATGTGCCTCATTTAAGCATGAATAAGAAGGAAGTGAAAGAAAAAAAGATGATGATGATGTACTAGTGATTAAGAGAAACACCACGGCTTGGTTAAGTCAGGACAGTTTCTTATGGATCGCCAGTGAGTCCCGAAAGATCTTCCTGACAACTTGGTCCCTGATTCAGCAAGCACATGGAAGTGCTTAACTCCAGCTGTGGAGGTTGTTGCACATGATTCATTTATAATACTTTTAAAAGCTGTATAGCCAAATGAATGCTTTACAGTTAGGAGTTGAGGGATCAATGGCATTGTTCCTGAAGACAGAAAGGCACTTGGTGTTTTCACAAGCTACAGACATCAGAATTTGAATATCAGAATACAAATAAAGCCAAACTCAAAATACATTGCTACTGAAACATAAACGCTTTGATTTTCTGCAGCACAGACAGAGAACTGCAAGATCCATAAACAGCAGCCAGGGATTCACTGAGAGCTCCAGCCTTCCCCCTGAGGGGTGCAGCTCCTGGCTGCAGGGGTCTGACCTGCTTTGGCAACTGCCTCTCACCAGAGACTGTCCCTGCGGAAAGAAAGGTCCAATTTCAGCTGCAGGCCTTCCCCTTTAAAAGTCTTTTGTAAACCTTCAGCGACATGAGTTTCACTGAGGGAAATGCAACCCTTTAAAAATCCACCACTGAGAAAAAAATTACTTGCAGGGATGCACTGAACCTGGGCAAGGGGTGTATGTAAAGTGCCCCTCTATTTCTGAGTCTGGTGGGATTCGGGTGCAGACAAAGAACCCATCTTTCATTGTTGGAACTAATTTTGTCTTAAGCCTGCCTTGGACAGTGAAGGATCCAAGGCAGACCATCAGGCTCAGACTAGATTGTTCCCTCCTTCCAGAGTAAAACCCAGGCCAAGAAATTTGTCCTTGTCCCAGAGGCATTCCCATGGCTCCCAATGGCCTCCAAGGTGCCCTAGGGCTCTCACCACTGTCACAGCCAGGAGTGAGGTGTAGAGATTTTGTCCACCACAGGAGATCCCTCCTGGTATTTCCATTTCATCAAATGCCTGTTCAGACAGTTTTCAGTCTTTATTACCCCACAGCAAATGATCCTCTCTCCAGCCTAACTGAATTATTTTTGGTCCATCTGCAACTACATGTCCTTCCCCAACTGGATGAAGTGTAGCTACTCCTGCTGCTCCCAGCAGAGAAAAAAAGGCAAAAAATGTTCAGATTCCCCATGAATTACAGCACTGTTAAAAAAAATTAAATCCTTTAGTTTCTAGACTGTACCAATGTATTAGGAACCACTGGGTAGAAACATAGAGCATTATAAAATTCCTGTTACAAACGAATTCTTAGAAGGCAAAAAGTTGGAAATAAGGCTTCAACTATTCTTGTTTGACTTTCAAGGACAACATTTTAATTCTAGGAAACTGCTACTTTCCACTCAGCATTTTTAATATGAAAATAATGTTTCTGATTTTGTCACCAATTTCAGCACAGTTGCCAAAAGAGATTTGGCCCTGTGTGCAGTCCACAGACTGTGCATGCAGAATTAATACTCTCGTTAACATTACTATATGCAAATGCTCCCAGGATGCAAAAAGATTTGTATTTCAGATTAATATTTTATGGGAGTTTTGTGTGTACATGATAAATGAATAAATGGAGGGACACAAGGGGACATGAAGAACATGTGCATCATGTGTGAGAACTGCATTAATTCTTAAATGTTTGCAATGGCCACAAGATGGTTAGGGAACAAAAAAGATTTATTATTGCAATTACATAGGCAGAGAGAATAAGGGAAGAAAAATGAGAGATCAAGGGAGTCGTTTCATGTTACAGTTTCTCCAGCTGCAGAGCTGGCTCCAGAGGTTCTCCAGACCCTCCTGCCCCCATCCTTTCCAGCCTATGTGCCTTCCCCTGGCTACAGATCACCATGCCTTTAATTCTGCCAATTCAACCATTTGCATGATCAAACTTTAAACCAGCTCTTAATTACAACATGGAATCACACTCCTCATTTACTTGGTCTCTCTTTCCATTCCATACTGAGGGCCAGTACCACATAAAATCTCAGCACTAACACAGTGCTGTGGATATGAAAAAATAGGCATGTCAGGGAGATTGAGAAGACATCTCAGAATTTGCGGGTCAAAAAGGGGAGTTATGTGGGAAAACTGTCCCTGATTTCCTCTGTTTCAGCTTCTGCATCACCCCTTCCCCACCATTCCAGTTGTCCTCATTCCACTGAAGCTTTATTGGAATGACATGAAGCTCCCTCACACTTTAACTATAAGAAATGTAATATTGTATTTGTCCAAAAACCTACATGAGTAAAAGAAGATCCCTGAGGGGATATTATTAACTGCCTGCTACTTATCATTGATGGTTATTCTCTGAGACAACTCTCCTGTTTAATCTTTATGCTCTCGACAATAACCCTTCTCTCTTTTTGATCAAGTGTTTAATTTTCTTGAAAGATTTTCTCCGACTTTAGTTATTATTGAAGGGGATTTTAATTTTACCCCAACTCTTTAATGGCTAAATCTTGCATATCCACTATTTCAAATAGGGGTATTTCAGTTACTCTAAGTAAATAGTTCAAGGATTTGGTCTTGATAGGTAGCTGGAAAATTTCAAATCAAAACAAAATTGAAATTGCAGTTTCTTTTCCACTTTAGAACAGCGTTTTTTGTCTCCCTGAATGACCTGTCAGTGTATTGGAATAAGAAATGGATATTGCTAGACTGCTACAGAGCATACTCCCATGTCAGCACAGTTTCATCAGCAGGAGTGGCAGCCCTGTATGGGAAATCAGTTAGCTGGTTATTTCATCTGCAGCTGATCAAAGATAAACAAGATAAAAAAGACAAACAAAGGAAAACAGTGATGTAGAATGTATTCTTACTTTCCTAGCCTCCACAGGCAATATTATTGCTAAATTTCCTCTAATTGTTTATAGTAGAACTTTAAAGCAAAAAACAAGAGAAAAATAAAGGGAAAGAAAAACAAAACCGAAAGAGGTTCAGAAGAAAGTAAAGCCCAGAAACCCTTGAAAATTTCTTGCTGCACCTTCTAACAAATATTTGCAATCCTTCCCCATTGTCACTGCATTCCACAGCACACTTTAAGTCCAGATCATTGGTAAATATCTAATATTGGTAAATATCTAATAATACAACCATTATATTTAGAGCAGCCCATTAAGCATGGAAAGACTGCACCACAGGACTGAAAAGTCCTTTTGGGAGGCTTGTTTTGTTACCCTGGGTACTCCTGTTTCCAATGACCTTGTTGTCTGTCCTAATTACAGTGTACAACATTCTCCTGTTCCTGGAGCCAATAAATTATTAGAGGGCCCATGATTTTGTCTGTATCCCAATACTGGTTCACTGTCTGCTCTTGTCTGATCTGGATGTCTGAGAATGGAAACACAGAGCCTCAGTCTGCTCCCTCCCATGCAGTCACTCTCCTTCCCTGGTTCCCATGTTCAAAACAGGAGCTTGGCACATGTTTCTTAGAGCCTGAAGCAAGATAATCATTCACTTCTCTTCCTTGCTCCTTTTCCACAATAATCCATCCTCATTGCTAACCTCCCTCCCAGCATGGGCTTGCTCCCAGGCTGCAATCAGAGAGGTGCCAGGAGCTGCACAGGACACAACAGTTCAGGTGAGGAAAGACTTCAGACTGGAGTCAAAGTAAGCAGGGCCAAATGCTAGGTAGCAGACATTAGAACATATAGATCTACATTTATACATCTGAGCCTTATGAATCCAGTCTGTAAAACCAATGTTGAAATACATCCTTATTTCTCAAGGAAGTTACTAGGGTTAATAAATGAATGCTCACATAACACCATACTGTCAGAAAAATATTTTTCCTAAAGCAACATGTTTTTAAATATTTCAATTGATGATAGAAAGTAATTTTACAAACAGGTACAACACAGACTACAAACAGTGACTAATAATAGCAAAACAATCCCCTTAAGACTCTTCTAATATTGCAAAATCTTTCAGACTGAGTATGCAATTCCCCTGTTGCATTTCTGTTAAGGCAGCTGGACTCAGCAGCCCCATTTGCTTTCTCAGCATTAGATGCCAGAGCACACAACAATATGGGTGGAAAGAACACAGGAAGGGTGAGGTGTAATCACCAAAGAAATGGAGCAACAGATTTAAGAAGAGCATGATTCTCACAGCAGGTCAGCTGAAGTGGCAGCTGTGCATTTCTGGGCTAGTATCAAATGTCCACTACCATCTTATAAGAGCATCATGGCTTTAAATTTCATCCTGATTGACTCAAATGCATACATACTTTCTAACAGTACCATTGCTTTTCATGAAGTACTGGTTCTGCCCCAGCACATTTCCTACCCTCTAAGGCTCAAACAAGAGATGTGTGGAAAATCTTTGTGTGCTGCCCTTCACACTTGGAATCAAGTCTTCCCTGCTTAATGTGCCATTGGCTGCTGCTCTGAAACAGAGGACACTAACAGTTCAGAAAAAATAAACTCTTGCAGATGAATCACCTGGCTTCTTCATGGGCCCAATTCCAATCAGCAGACAGTGTGAAAGCAGAGCATCTCCACGTACACTGCCTGACTGATAAATATATTAGCTGATCCCCATGCCTGGCTTTGACAAGCATATTGCACATGATTCTTATTTCATTGCTTATTTCAAATATATACCAAAGGTCTCCAAATGTCACTGTATTCACAGAAATTAACAATATGAAGCCATTTCATGATTCACCTAGTGTTCCCCCTTTCTGCCCCAGTAAAATAGTATCTATTTCATGCTTCTTGATTTTTCAAGTGAGTGTTTTATGCTTTCTGAACAGCAGTTAACTGCTAGGTTATCACTTCTGCATCCACCATGCAGCAATCCTTGCAGAGACAAGGGCCTCAATTCATCTTGAGAGCTACACTTTGCTAGAAGCTGCCCCCTGACTAAGGGTGTCCCTGCTCCTACTGGTAAATCACTAATAGTTTTATTGTTACTCAGTCTGACCACTGCATTTTAGTATAGAAGCCATAGTACTAAAATGAAGCAGGATTAAGTGTTGGGCAAAAACACGGCAAACTCACCAAAAGCCCTTTGCCAAACCTTGAACATAGCATAGGCAGGACACAGTGCTTAATTTGCTGGAAAAAAACAGAGAAAAGAAACAGCCAAACAACCAGTTGTCTTGTCAACACAGTTCCCCCTATTCCACTGTAAAGTAAGCTCAGAAAAGACTAACATGATATGGCACTAAATAGTTAAACAGACTTGAAATGCTCCAATTTATGTAATGACAATACCCTTCCATCACCATAACCCACCTCTTCACCCCTGCCCGCCCCAGCTCTCCATGGTTCAGGAGCCTTTTTGAACAGAGTGATTCTAGCATAGCATGAAGGAAATACCAGCTTTATCTTTTCATCATTTCTTACTCACCTCCTTTCTCTTGCCGGGTCAAATCTCAGTCTCACCGAACTCCTGATTTAGCCTATAGCAGGTAACAGTGAACCCTCATCCTCATTTCATGTATCTATGAGCTTGTTTCCCATGCTTCCATTTTTATAGCCCTTAGAAGCTGCAAGAACATGCTGCTTTGATTGCTTTTACCTTATCCTTCCTATGGATCATGAGTCAGTGGCACACCTGAAATAAACTGGGAATGTTATTTCTAACTTCAGTCACTCTTCAGCTGGAAGGCAGAGCTCTGTCAGCAGGGAGACTCCAGAGCAAAGCAGAGGAAAGTGGTGTCCTTAATGGTAACTGTGTACTTCAGCTCCCACCTGTTAACAGGTATCCATGGGCACCACTGTTCCCCTGGCTCTGCTTCCATCTGATCATGTTGTGTTGCTATTGGAGCATTCAGTAAACAGGACCCAGAGCAGGGTCTGCCTCTGTGACCATGCACCAAGGCCAAATCCTCCACAGCTGAAAAATCAAAAAAGCTGTGGTGTTCTCCTGAGCTGAGGATTTGGCACTACAGTATTAATGTTACTCTGCCACCAAACAGGGCTCTTTTCACACGAGACACTGAACAGCACTTGATTAAAGCCAATATGAGTAGAGTGTGCACAACACCACAAATTCCCCAGAAATGGCCCTTTAGGAAGAAACACCTGGATGCTACAAAATGAGCCATAAATGTGGAAATCTCATAAATATAACAGCACTTCAAACTGGACATCTTTGTAGCCCTTCAGTGTCTGCTGGTGTGACAAGCCCTGGAGCTGGGCATATTAATTCACCATATCTTCAAGGAGGCAAAAACACTGCTGAGAGGGATGCAAACATGTTTGGTTTATAATGACACGTAAGGACTCTGCCTGGAGTCTCCCAAACAAGCCTTCCCTTTCCTTTAGTGCCACGAGAACAGTGCACACTACATGCTTTAAAAGGGATTCAAGTCACTTTTTCATTGCTACTAGAGCAGGTACTGCTGGAGATAAAAGCAACTGTCTCAGAAGAGCAGGTATGACATCTGGTACATAGCACCAAAAATAAATCTTTAACTTCCTCTCATACCTGCCAAACCTGTTCCAAGGAAATAAGCCTGGGAAATATTATGAATACACAGTTCTCTATGATTTCAAAGGAAGAACTAACCTATTTTTTCTTTGCCCATTTAAAACATTTCCTATGAGAAGATCAGTTTGCTAAAAAAAAAAAAAAAAGAAAAAAAAAAGGCTATACTTAGAATAATCCCAATCATAAAACAAAACTGCATGCATATGAAAAGGGCAAATGGCCTGATGTTTGCACTGGAGGTAATTCAGGCTAACACCACTATTTATAGTGCAGCAGTACCTTGGGGACCCAGTCATGCTCAGCACACCCACTTGGTACACACTATACAAACACGAAATCTGATAGTCTCTCCCCTCCAGTGTACTCATCATACTGGTGATTTATGGAAACTGGTTCTGTAAAGCTGTATAATCTGGGAGTGGTCCTTTATGAAATCATTTTCTCTGGTCATATTTGTGTAGTAAGTATTTCCCATATCCTTTTCAACAGCTGATCTGGCTTACAAGAAGACAAGAGATTTGTGTATTGGTGAAGATGACCTACTTAAATCAGGAGCAATTAAAGACCCAGCTCCTATTTACAGGCTTGTGTAGGGAACCCCACACACAAATCAAAATGAAGATGCCAGGAAATGCTTCAGTGCTACAATTCTGGTCATCCAGGAGGGTCTAAGATGGGGGGGAAACAACAAAAGGAAGTGCTTGTGATTCATTATTACCAATGTAAATAGGACACATTTGGAGCCTGTCATCATCCTGATCGCTCATCTGCTTTTATTAGTCCTCATTCTTTATTCTTATTGTCTTTTCTGTGCTTGTCGTTAAAGTTAGTTATACTATAGGCATCTGTTTAGCATATTCTATACGAAAATGCAAATAGAGATGAAAACCACCCGTTAAATAAATATATGCAGCTTCCATGTCATGTACGTAACTGACTGTAGCATGTCAAACACAAAAGAATTATCACTTCCTAAGTGTGCATGTTCATTATGTGCATTACTTTTTTACCAGCAGATGGCAGTTTACTATTGCTTCAAGTAGGTTATTTTGTTAATGTCAGATGTTTCCAAGTCTTGTGCAGTTGGTAAAAGACTTTCAGCTCATTTCAAAGCTAACTTTTAATTAAATTTCCTTCTGCATCATCCCCTCTAGAAAATGTAATCAGGACCAAGCTATTCGTTTCAGTTTACAGTCCCGCCGCTGACCAATGCTAAGCACTACCTGAACAGCAAGTTCATGCAGCACCAGTGTGTATTACCCAGCCTCAAACACTCTCTGCTGCTACCAGCCCCTTAAGGCACACCTCACACTCCCCAGCTCCCTGTCTGCGCTTGGGAAATTACACAAAACATTATAAACAGTGGTGGCAGGGGCAACATGGAGGGATGTGACTGTACAAAGAGGCCAGTGATTTATTTGCTGCTGTGTCACTTTGAAACTGTCTGAATTTTAGGTAAGAAAGGGTTAAAATTACCACCCGGGCAGTGCTGGCTGCCTCCTGCACTGCAGCCAAGAAGGACCAAGGGCAGCAGGGAGTCTGTGCCAGGAGATGCAGCCCACATGGGCTTTCAGAAATCCTGCTGCTGCCCAAGGCCATCCTTTAACCCAGTCAGAGCTCAACTACGAGCCCATCTTGCTCTCCCTAAAAGGACTGTAAATGCAAGTTTTCCTAGTGAAACACTCCAGCAGGGAGCACAAGCACAATGAAAGGATAGGTGTAACACTGCTGTAACACCTTGGGCATGGATTTACCCTGGGCATCAACATGCACAGACCTCACAGGCACAGCAGTGCCATCCACCTCCTAGAACCAGGCACTCAGGCATGCTCCAAGAGCCTCTCTCTCCACTGACCATGAAGTAACATTGCTCAGTTTATGTCAGCCCATCTTCCCTTCCTGCCCAAAATCTTCCTCCTTTGTGTCAATACCAGCATTCAGGTCAGCCCCATGAGGCAACGTGGTGGCTTGCAGTTGGATTTGTTCCCTCATCCAACTCCGCCACCCACTACAACAAATGCTCCTTTTGGCTGCATCAGCCACAGAGATTTGGGCTGGATTAAAGCAATCACATGAGTTCTGGCTTTCCAGAGGAGCAGAACTCCTCTCACACCACAGGTGTGGCCCTTACTGTGTAGTGGTATTTCAGGCACACATCTGTAGTAATTACACTGAGACAGACGTGACTGCCACCAACACCAATCTTTTATTAAAAACTTTTCATGCCTTCTCTCCACAGACTTTTCCCAGGCAACTTCACATAGCATTGACTCCTTCTCTCTGCAAGCTTCTTTCTTCCTTCTGCATGACTAGCTAAACCCAAACTGCCCCTTACCCAGCTGCCTAACCCTGTCTGTCCCCCACACATCTTACCTTATCTGCCCCTTACTTCCTCACAGCACAGCCAGCAGACTCCATCCTGAACTGCAGCAAATTCCAACTGGAATTGTCTCTCGAGTAGCTGACCTACTCTTTGTTAACACCTATCCTCATTGGGCAGGCAAGGCTGTTTCCACTCCTCAGCCATCAGTACAGCTGTAATTCATTGGGAAATATTGCCTTCTGCACTATCCTTTCAACCCATCTTCCCACACACAGCCGTTTCTGCCAGTTCACCAGCCACTGATCACACTGGTGGGCTCAAACAGCCTCTACAGAGGGTAGGAAGGAGGAAAGGACTCCTGTGAATGCCCACAGGCCAAGGACAGACTAGTCTTGTGGCTGGACAGGGTTTTTGTAAATTTGATCTTTAGAGCTTTGCTTACACAGGAAATTGCCCTTTTCCAAGGGCTATAAAGGTCCTTTCAAGTCCTGCAACCCTTGAATTTGTTCCTTGTATTCTCACACTGGAGTGGCAAACAAGAGATCCAGAGATCACTTTGCATCTGATAAAAAAGTAAACAAAGCTAAAAGCTCCAAAACTGACTGAGTACTGACACGCACCAGTTTGTAACCTATCTTGGGAATGCAGTGTTTTCTTTTACAAGTAGTCCCACATAGCCCCTTTTTAATGATCTGCAGGCACACATATTCACTGGTGGTATTAAATTAGAAGAGGAAAACAAGAGAGACAGCAAATGCATTACAAATGGGAAAGAGAAATGAAAAATAGAGGAAGGAGAATGGAAATGCTACATTGGGAGAGCATTAAGGTGTGGGGAACAATAAGACATGTATACATGGTAACAGGCACAGATTGACCAAGGGAGATCAAAAACGTCCCATGAGGAACAGCTCAGCAGTAGGAGGGGAAAGATGAACAGTTCTTTTTTCCTCAGTGCTGAAGACTCCTGCACATGCAAGACACTGGATACCCTTTGTGGTGAAGTCCTCATGCATAGAGCCATGCTTGTAAAATGACATGGATACAGTTCCAACAGCCTTTTGTCAGAACAAAAAGCCAACGCAAGTATTTAAGAATCACATAATGACTTTTGATAATTCCTAAACAATCATATAACCAGAAAATACATACTGATCAACCTCTCTTCTTCATGTGGACAACTGTTTAAGTAAAGGTGATGTCCATGTGAGCCTGACACCATCCTATCAACTTTTGTTTCCATCTGAGAAATCTTTTAAATAACATTCAGAGTTCCTAAGAGAATGGATTTCAAAATTGTGTTTTTCAGTTGGAGATTAAAGAGCTACTTCTAGGCTTTCTTTAACAAAATAAAATTCCACTGCATCCCAAAAGCTAAACATTAATATAGACAAGATTTGTGGTCATTTTAGTAGATGTTAGCAGCAAACACTTAACATTTCCATTACTTTCCCATCGAAACCTCATCTACTCATGTTGAGAAGCAAACTGGATTTCTTATACCCTCATGCTGCCTTCCTCTTGTGCTCAGGGATACCTGCCACTGTCGGACCCCAGCTTTTCTGCTTGGCTTCACAAAGTGAAAGCAGGTTGTTGCCTCAGGGCCTAAAGAAGGCAGCTTTTCACGCCTGTGATGCACAGGTACCCCGCTGACCTTTTAAGCAGCCTGCTGCCCTCCAGGGAGGCTGCTGGAACAGGGGGAATGCTGCTGGCTCACTGCATGGCACAAGTGCAAAGAGCAGCTCCCCACATCTGATGCTGTGGTACATACTTGGCACTGGAAAGCAGCACACATTGCTGCAGAGTGCAAGGCAAGATGAGAATTTTTCAGTGCACATCAGCAAGCAGTGGAAGTCCCTTTAGCTAGCCTTGCATTTCTCATAGACACATGACCTTCATACTGCAGGCAGAGTCACAGCACTGGCCTCTGACTACAGCATACATGCCCAGAAACATGGAGGGAAGGGGACACGGGGAGATGAAGCAAATCTCTCACTAAGGGAGAGAGCTGGGCCCTTGCAATCTCACCCTGCAGAGCTACAAACTCCTGGCCCTTCTGCTGGGGAAAACAGAGAGAAAATCTCACATCCTCATAAAAACCCAGAGCAAAACTATGCCCTGTGGATTTTGTCTGAGGTATGCCATTGCCTAAATCAGGTCTAATTGCCACGCAAGATAGGATGAAGAATCTCTTAATTCCCCAGAATCTGTCCAAAAGGCTGAGTACTCTTAGCACTCATAATCTTGTGCACTGAGTCATATTAAAGAAGTTTCAGGACTCAGCCTAGGTTTGCCACACTTCTTCCAGTGTACTGCCTTGGAAGGATGAGTTGCAATCTGAGCCTAAAAACCAGGGTGTGCATTCTCTTCCTCCACTTTCCCCAGGCTTTATACCTAAAGCAGAGTAGGAACTAGGTGACTTATCTGCTGACAGCACCTTCTACATTTTTAAGTTTTGTCAGGGAACAGAAGAGCCATAATAATGAAGAACAACATTATCTCACTTGGCATCAAATTTTCCACCTTCCTCTGTGATTTACCATGCCAAAATCTCTGCTATTTGAGTGATACGGGAAGCAAGAGATGAAGGCTCAAAACCTGCAATTTTGCCTAGAATATGCAGCACATAGAGTCTAATTATAAATTAATATTTATGAGCTATGTTCTTCTAACATAATTCGTTCTGCCCAAAAGTATCACTAGAGTATCACTTAGAAGACAGTAAGGTTTGAGGTGAAGTCTCTCAAGTATAGAAACACAGCAGATGCCATGTGGGGAGCAGCAGCCTGGAGGCTGACAGGACCTGGCTCTGCAGAGATGTCGGCCTGCAGGACGGGGCAGAGGAGCCCACGGACAGGAATGGCTCCGAGACATTAAATACCTGCTGGCTGAGAGCCGGTAGAGCTGCAACAACCAAGAGGGGCTGGTCCGCATCAGCTGCGCGGGGCCGCGGGCTCCTTCCCGGCGGAGGCGGACGTGGCCGCGTCACGTGCGGCCGTGCCCCCGCAGCCCGGCTTCCTGCGGCCGTGTCCCCTCAGCCGTGTCCCCTCAGCCGTGTCCCCTCAGCCGTGCCCCCGCAGCCCGGCTTCCTGCGGCCGTGTCCCCTCGGCCGTGTCCCCTCAGCCGTGTCCCCTCAGCCGTGCCCCCGCAGCCCGGCTTCCTGCGGCCGTGTCCCCTCGGCCGTGTCCCTTCAACCGTGTCCCCTCAGCCGTGCCCCCGCAGCCCGGCTTCCTGCGGCCGTGTCCCCTCGGCCGTGTCCCCTCAGCCGTGTCCCCTCGGCCCGGCTTCCTGCGGCCGTGTCCTCTTAGCCATGTCCCTTCAGACCATCTTCCTGCAGCCATGTCCCCTCGGCTATGTCCCTCCAGCCATGTCCCTCCGGCCATGTCCCTTCAGCCGTGTCCCCTCAGCCGTGTCCCCTCAGAGGGCAGAGGCTTTCCCAGCGCAGTGAGTGCCTCCAGCAGGGAAGCGCCGCTGTCTCAGCACGGCTCACTGGGAGAATGTCCCTGAACAACATCCCTGCCTTTGCCTGATGGTTTGTAGAACTAAGTCCTAGAAATGAGTGTCCCCCAAAACGGAGCTTCCACACAACTGGATGCTTAAAGAAACTGCACCATAACCTGTACAACAAAGTTGGGAATTAAACACTGGGGACAAATTCAGGATTTGGGACAAGAGGCCTTGTCCCATCAGAAGTCAACCGATGACTAAAACCAGCAACAAAGCAAACCCGGAGCTCCTGCAGAACAGAGAATACCCTCAAATAAAGCAAACAGCTAAAAAAAAAATAGAAAAAAAAATTATATCCCCTTTCACCTCCCAGCAGTAAGTAAATACAGGAAAGTCAAACCTAGACAGAACTGTTGTGTGTGACAAGTTTTCTCCAAGAACTCATGGTTTAAGTCCTGCATGTGAGATCTTTGCACAAGCTCCACACTCCTGCACACCCTACAGCTCTCCTTGGCTGGGGTGTGGGATGAACACAAGGTCAGTTCTTCAGCCAAGACTCATCTCAACAGCAATAACAATGAACTAAGAACACCTCCCTGTGCCAGCAGGCCCTATACATTAGGGGCACTGCAAGGGTTAATAACAAAAGAAATAGCAGGATATACTGAGTTTCAGTTACAGTTTGTATACCGAAAGTAAGGATCCTTATTCAGGAGTGAATTCTACTCAGTGAAACTCAAATTTTAAGAAAATGCAAATAGCCTACACTGAAAATGTGAAAAATAAACAAAATATCATTTAATTTAATTTGAGTGCCCAAGCAAGTAATTTTCAAGTCTGTTTAATGTTTAGGAAGAAAAAGCCTTAGTTCAGTCTTTGCAAATGATTTTAGTTACTTCTGTGACTTTCCATCTCTTGAGGATAATCTACTCCTAATAAGGACAATTGCTTAGATTTATTACCCCACTGAGGTCTTGTTAAAGATATAACAAAAATCCTATTTAAATGAAAAGGACAATAGAATCTTTAAAGTCAGTGTAGAGTTTAATTAAAACCTGAAATAGAATCAATGTCTTTATGCATTAGAAAAGCAAAAACAGATTTCAAAGCTGTTAAACTACATGTAATTGGCATAAACTATCCATTGAGAAAAAAAAAAGAAAAAACTATCATATGGAAATTGGACTCAATAAAAAAACTGATACATGTGCATAGCACTATATTTTTGCATGAATTTTTTTATTTGCCTAATTTGCTAAGCATATCTTAGAGCAAACATGAAACAAGCTAGCTGTTAAGTTGAACAAATCCAAAAGGGACAAAAAAGACTGAAATCAATGCATTAACATGAACCAGTATTTAAAAACGTTTCATAACGTTCCCAATGAGAGCTTGTAAACTGCAGTAGTCTCAGTGCAAAACTGCTGTAATCTGTGCTCCCATGTAGTCATTACTCATACATGGGAGTATACAGTTCCTACACTAATTTTTCATGCATGAATAGTTTAAAACCCAAAATCACTGACATAAATCCACAAGGGAGACCTCCCTTTATAAAGTTAACATCTCGAGAACTCTGTGAAGGAATGTGAAGCCAGACACCAGTCCATGTGCTGACACAACTCTTCTATAGGGAAGGATCTGCCTGCAGCCCGCTCCTACCCAGGTACCCAGGAGGGACCTGCGGTGCTGGAGTGGGTCACACGACTACCCCCTCGTCTGGAAAAATCCCGAAAGGATTTTTTTTTCTGCAGCACTTCAGTCCCTTGTTAACCGTTTAATTAATTTGGTTACAATACACTGCAAGCCCACAGAACGGGCTTACGTAGGCCTCTCTCCATTCAAATCTACAGCTCTCGGCGGCGTTACACTGGAGTCGGCGCCCTTGCTTTTAACTTGCATTGGCGTTCAATGTCGAGGGCTCCCTTTAAGTCCGGAAACACGTGCCCGAGGCCAGGCGTGCCCTGCCCTCCGGGACGCTGGTGGGCGGCGGCGGCCGTGCCCTTTGTCGGGGTCCCTGCCCGCGGGTGTGTGTCAGCTACCCAGCAGTGCCGAGACGCGAGAGCCCTCTGGACGAGCACCGTGGACCACGCCATGGGGTGCCTGCAGCACAAGCTGTACCCGACCTCGGTCTCACCCTGCGCCTGGTGCCAGCACCGAGGGGGAGCGCACGGTGACACGCGAGTGTCACCGGCTGAAGCAGCCGGAGGGTGGCAGCCCCCGGGCTGCCCCCGCGCGGGGCCAGCGAGGCAGCGGGGCTCGGTCCCGCACGGCCCGCGGGCTGCAGGCAGCGGGGCTCGGCCCCGCACGGCCCGCGGACTGCAGGCAGCGGGGCTCGGTCCCGCACGGCCCGCGGACTGCAGGCAGCGGGGCTCGGTCCCGCACGGCCCGCGGGCTGCAGGCAGCGGGGCTCGGTCCCGCACGGCCCGCGGGCTGCAGGCAGCGGGGCTCGGTCCCGCACGGCCCGCGGACTGCAGGCAGCGGGGCTCGGTCCCGCACGGCCCGCGGGCTGCAGGCAGCGGGGCTCGGTCCCGCACGGCCCGCGGGCTGCAGGCAGCGGGCGCGGAGCCAGCACCCCCGCGCTGTTGCCCCCGCGGGTGAGCAGTGAACCGGGGCTCGTTCCACGCACGGTTCCTGCACGGCGCATGAGCGATTCCTCCCTCAATGCGCCTCAGGCCGGCGATTGTGAGCGCAGTAACGGAGGAGAAATGTCGGATGTGAGCCCTGTGTGAAAGACGTATTAAAAAACTTAGCGTGTGGTGCGTCCTGGGGGCTGTATTCCTCAAAAACCTTTTTAAAGAAATATGGTCTGAAATGTCTTGTCTGGGTCTGTAGGAAGAAATAGCTGTTTACAAATGGTAGCCAGTACTTGGAATTATATTACCCATTCCACTTGGTGACAAAGAGCTCCTCATTTCCCATTCCATACACACAAGGAATGGAAATGTAAATTTAGTGCCGCTCTTTCTTTAGTTCTTTCACTACAGATACGAAGCCTAGCACAGTTTCAAGGCAATGAGGAATGCTTTGAAGCTAGGATGAAATCTTGGAGCATCCAAAGCCCTTTCAACCATTTCTATAGCTAACAAGCAGAGATACATCTTGGTGACTTATGACTAAGCTCAAAATAAAAAATACTATTGAAAATATATTAATAGCTACCAATGACAATTCTAAGCAAGATTTAGGATCTCTGTTTCATTAATGTCATGTACTTCACTTGCCACATACATGAAACTTTCCAATTCAAGGATGAGTAAAATACAACCATGTTTTGCTTTGTGTACACATGCACTTTCTTCTGGCAATAACAGCATTGCCAAGAGATACGAGACAGGATTGTCAAAAGATAATTCACATAACAGTTGAGTGACACAGGGCAAGAGTGGAGCTCCACAGCATCAACAAGCTTTTCTGACATAACACAGATTTACACTCAGTGACTGTTTTCATTACTGATTAGGTTTCCACATCTTCACAAGCACATTCCAGTCATAACTTCCAAAAGTATCAAGCCAGTCAGCACAATTTTGTACAGCAGTAGACAAAATGGCATCTACATAAAGTTTGTCTACAGGGGAGAAAAGGCAAAATACAGGAATGAAGGCGAGGACTGTCCCAAACTCAGCATTACCCTGGAAGCCTCAGTGCCTCATGTAAGCAACAGAAGGTTCCTAAAGCTGTGCCTCTGAAGAAGGCAATAACTTTGTCCACTATTTTTCCTCCGTTTTACTTTTTAGTCATGTTATGTCCTGAATTAAAAGTCTTAGAACAGAGACCCCCACTCCTGATTAAAAGTTATAGGAGGGACTTTTTAATAAAAACACATCTAGCTGCTTCTTCAGTAAACTTATTCTGTTGGTGTAATGGGTTGTTGTCCCTGTCCTGGAGGAGGCTGATGCTGGGCATGTGGCTGCTCCGTGTGTCCTCCAGATGCAGAGCTCTGGGACTCTCCTTCCAGGGCTGGATCATGACGTTTTTATGTCTGTCTACCTACGGCTGCACTCACAGGTTTTTAAGTGAGTACTTACACAGATACAGCACCATATCAGCCCAGCATTTCCCAATATTAGGGGTATTGAGGAATACAGATAAGGTACTTCACTTTCTTCCAGGCATCATCTCACTCCAGGAAAGGAAACAATTTCTCACAGGGCTTAAGAAAGCAAAAGGTGAGGCCTACAATTAACTAGGGCCACAAAGACAAACGATAATTACCTTAGTGGAGAGGTAAATGTTTTTGCACTAACACCTGAAAGTTTGAAATTAGGTGACACATTTTCAAATCATCCTCAGAATGACAAACAACCCAAAGGAAGATATATAGCTACTTTGTAAAGTGTTAATGCAGATTAAATCCAGTCAATAGCAGAAGTCAGTGTTATTAATAGATTCTTCAGGTTCTCAGATCTTCTCTTCCAGAAAACAAAGCACTTGAATGCAACAGATGTTTTGCTTTTAAGCACAGTCCAGTAGATCTCCGTAGAGCTCATATGCACCTGAACAAGTTCATTCAAGTGAGGGAGCAGGCCTGTCCCACATCTGTTATAACTTACCCACTTGCAGGACTAACACCCAGTTATCTCTATAAAACTAAAACAAACCAACCAAAACCAAGAAGAGGTAAGGTGTAAGAGCTGTTAGCCCTCTTTCATCCTGTCCACAAGGACCCAGAATTAGCAATTGCATTTAGGTAGATGTTTTTCTGTTTGATAAGCACACATACAGAATCCAGATTTATAAATGCAAGCGTTATTGGAATGGGAGGATAGAATTGTTCTTTAAATAATGATGAGTCTGAGCTGTTGGAGAGCTAGAATGAATAAAAAAGCTTGAAAATTAATGTTCCCACTGTGTCCCTACAGGGTAAAGCTTTCTTTCCAATCCTCCTTCCAATCTGAAAATTTCTGAAATGGTTCACAGAGGTGCCACAGACACCTGCTCTAGGAAACTTACCTTCCTCCTGTCACTTCCAAAGCTTGCTTTGTCCCACAAGCAAAGTCCTAGCTCCTCCAAAACACTGCCCACAAGATCACTACATTTCCCTTCTCTACCCAGCTTGGGAGGTAGCACTGAGCAGTGCTCAGTTCCTCTTAGAGGAGATGTCTGCCCCTTCCAGAACACGGGAAGCAAATAGGTTCCCTCCTTGTAGCTCTCTTCACAGCTGCAAAAGCAGCAGCAACAGAGTATACCAGTACTTCTGCAGTGAGCTCAATGTTCACCACCCACACAGGAAAGGAGAGTACAGGAACATCACAAAAAGCTGAGGAGGGACTTGGGTTTTTCTTCGAGACTAACCTTTTTATTTATGAAGACTGTAAAAGTAGTATTTTCTTGAGCACAGCTGTTTTTTAAAAGCAGGAGGCATTTTCTTTGTTCAAAATTCAAAGAGGCACTCAAATGCACTATGTAAAAACATGCTTTTAGCATTTTATGAAGCAAGCTGCTTCTGGTCCTATCTTACTGTCACCTTTCCTCAGTTACTCACTAGTGCTTCATGAACATGCTGATGCACCCATCTACTACAACAAAATGCAACAAAGCCTCTACCTGACTTTGGATCTGCTTAAACTGACAGTAAAGTCACAGTTACAGTAGGAACTATTTTTTAAGTATTTTCAAGAAAATTCAATTAAATAACAAAACTAGGAAAAAAAATTACAGCAGGTCCTATAAGTGTTCAGACAAGAACTTACACCTAATTTCTTTTCAGGTTACAATTTGTCTTGCACTACATCTAAATATTGAAGAATGCTGGTAGAAAAAATATTTTTCATTCTTCTGCAATGTCTGTAGGCACTGTAAGACAGTCATTCTGCAGCAAAACTTCTGCTGAAGTAGGCTCTGGTGATGGAATGCATTTAGAAATGATGGCCAGATGATGGCACGGTAAACGTCCTTCTTTTGACTGGCTGTATGTCTATTAGAAATATTCCTTGTTCCATATGCATGTGGAGGATTACACACATACACTCCTCACACAGAACAGCTACCTCCCAGAACACGTCAGCAGAGTATTTACTACCAAATCCAGAAGGAGTTTGTGATTCTTACCTTGTCCCCATTAATGAGAAAAATGTCACTATACAAAAGCTCTCTCTTTTTCCCCCTTTCTTATCAAATCCTTCGAACAGCTGATAACTAGCTTTTATAGACTGAAGAGTCAGATGGAATTCTGAATCTATTATTTTACTAAAACCCCAGGGGTCAATTTATCACCTGAAAACCATTTTACATGGACAATTTGACTTTCATGTGGAGTGTCAGAACATACCCTAGATGGAAATCTAAAATAAATTATATGGAATAGTGCCGTCTTTGTGCTGAAATTTATCGGTCCCACACTACAATAATTTTGAAAATTGTATCCTTAAGCTACAGTGCTGAGATATTATTAACTGCTTGAACTGAAAGAGCAGGTCTGATCGGCTGCTATAAAGTCTATGGACAGAGACTAATTTCTATTGAACCACATGCTTATCTGAAGCTGTGTTCTGCCATTGCAAGCTGCCAACTTTCTTTTCTTCCAGAATACACTGCCCATCTTTTTACCATCATCCTTAGCATGCAGTGTCACTTCAGCAAATCTATTCCAGAAGCTAAGAATGCGTCTAAGCTTCTGCTAATGTGGTTGTCTGAGACAATCACACCCAGGAGACAAGAGAGGGAGAGAGATCCACTTGTACCTCTTACCATCCTAACACAGGTTATTTTCCTCACTAAGCAAGTCTCCAGTCTCTCAAATGCATCCCACAGATGCATCACAAGAAAAGCATACGTCTTTCATGGCCAACATTTTCTTTATCACTCCTGCTGCTTATTTGATAATGTGCTGATGCTTTGGTCAATGCTTCTTCTATATCTGTTAGTACAATTTTTAGAAACCAAACTGACCTCAGAGCCTAAAATCTTTATAATTGGGAAGATACTGAAAATTATAAAGGATACAGCTGCTGGGTGACTATTCTTTGAGTAGAAATCCCCAAATAGACAGAAAAACCTTCTCCAGGCATAACACATAAGACACAAGGATAGAGTTCTGGGATAAAAGAAGTATATTTTCTACACCCAAGAACCTAACAAGTCTGGACTACAACAGCTAAAACATTACACACATCAAAACCAGGAAAAATAGTAATAAACCGTACTGCCTCATTTTAATTCAGATAACTTAATAGCCTTTATAAACTGAAAGAAATTGCTAAAAAAGGAGGTCCTGATCTGCACATCCAAGTCTCTAGATAGCACTACTTCGACTTTTTCTTAACTAGACAGTGTCAAGCTCTCCATGAGGCATTCAAAACTAATGACAATGTACTGTGGCAAACCAATCTCTCTAGGCAGTGAACCTATTGCTTCCGGCAATGGCACTCAGCTCACTAACACCTTTGGCAGGAAGGAATTTGAAAACCAAAGTGTGGCAGGTCTCCTCCAAACCTTTTAATACCTGTCTGTCCAACATCTTTCTTTTACTTTAGGATGGATCTAAGAAGCAGCAGGAGCCTGTCAATAAGTGAAAACTTGTACCAAAAGAGTGGCTTGGCTGCTTAAAGAAACACCATCAAAGATATTGGCAAAGCAGGATATAATAAAAATCTGTGAAAATATACAGAGTTCAGTGTCAAGATCCATTGTATTACTTACTATGCAGATTAAAGCACAAAAGAAAGGGCAATATTTCTGTGTCTACTTCCATTACATCCTACCATTTATTAAAGTGACTAGAGGAAGTTAGCAGCCTTTTTCTGTCTCACCCAAACAACAAGAATTCTCTCACATCACATATTCACAGTACTGGAGATAAGGAAAAGTGCCAAGTTCTGAGTTTTCCACTTGTACTGATGAATATTCTCAGTACTTTTAAGTGCTTAAACTGATGAGATAAATGTTTTTGACTCTCTTTCTCTAAATTATAGCTGAATTAGATCAAAAGAAGAAATCCATAATTTCAAAGGATAAAGCCTGAATCTAGCTGGAAGTGTGATCAGGTATCAACATGCAGCAGCTTAAAACAAGTTACACAAGATGACCTTAATATGTGTGAAAATCAGGCTTCCATTGTAGAAATACATATTTTTCAGTATACTTTTCTGAGCAGAAATCATGTCATTTATATGCAAATCAGGCTATATTCTGCAGCTGATTCTTCTGTGCTGAAGCCATGGGAGTTATTTGCACTTAATAAAGCCTCATAAATAGGTTTTGCCTCTAAGTGGGTGGGGGAACAGCAAATATATCATAGCCATTTACAGTTACAAGAGTCTTTTTATTTTGAAAGTTATATGCATCCTTTAATAGGAAGTTTCACAGTTACAAAAGAAACGTTTCTTCCTTTATATAAACAAAATACCCTTCCAGCCTTCAAAACAAAATGTTTTGTCTTATCTCCTATGCTCAGCTATCTACAATGTAGGAATTGCCATCTAGCCTCTGTCAAAAAGACATGCTAATTCCATGCAGTATATGTTATATACAGGAAGAAATTACTTGTTGTTATATCTAGGCACTTTCATTATATTTGAAAGGACATACATCTTCCTTATGTGAAGTATGTCCACCCAGCACCATCTATTGCACTTCTGCAGAACGTGTGAACATTTTTACTCACCACCAATTAGATGTGCCCCTCAAGTCCTGGCAATGGCAATCATCCATTTAAAAAGCACAAGAGGACAGACTCGGGACCCTCAAAGCACATTCCCAAAGTGCAGTGTTTCAGTGTGGTAGGTAGCACACTAAGGCCATTTGGGAAACAACTCTCCCAAACTGGTATAAACAGTCTGGTCTGGGATTCCTGTTAAAGGCAGGACTCCAAGTTAACAGTAGCACATCTTTTCCAGTCACGTTTCTACCAGAGGGAAGAGCAACAGTGATCAGCATTGCCTAGAGACAGACCAGTGACAAGGGCCAAGCGCCCCTAGTGCTTACAGAGGTGCAGTGCTTATCCCAGCCCATTCCACCTGAAATGACCATCCACAGAACATGGAGACCAGCAGTTAAAACACGGGGAGAAAAGTGAAGGCTTAAACTGATACAATTTAATGTCACGCAGATTTCAAGAACAAACACGGAAGCATGGTTCAGCCAGGTTGGCCTCAACTGAACAGTGGCAGCCAATAAGCACCTGTCCTTTTTCTAATTGATTGTTTTCAGTCAAGCTGAAATTCATCACTGAAAACACTCTATGTGCCTCAGTTAATTCTCATGGAAGTCTTCCAAAAATTCAATGAGTTATTAGCTCTCTGCAGGAAGTGAATTTTACCCCGATTAGTACCTTCTTTTCTATTTCCTCATTAAGCAAAGGAGCTTGGAAATAAAAAACAGACATTCACAGATCTCATTTCAGAGCTATAATTAAAGAATCTAGCAGTAAAACAATTGACATGATACAGCTTTTTCGTTCATCTACATAAAATGCACATGGGGTGATATAAAGAGCTAATGCAAGACACCCTTTCTTACAGAAGAGGTACTACTGGTACTGTCATAAAGATGCATTAGAGTGGTATCATTTGTGCTCTGCAAAATGACTGATTTTAACTATTTTGTGTATACTGGTTCCACACAGTGACTTCTGTTCATCTTCATCATTATTCTAACTGCCTTTAAGAACACCAACTTTTATACCTCACATAATTATTCTGTGAAGTTATAGCTAAGTAAAAATATACCCAAGTAACAGGAGTCCGATGCTCGTATTTCAACAATTACTGAAATGCTTAACTCATTAAAATCTTCAAATAAATGAATAAAGGCTACACAATTAAAATGTGCTCAAGATGTGCCACACAACGAAAATTATGTCACAATACATTTGCAGTATTCTGTATGCTATAAACTTACCTTATACACAACATTTCTGGCAACATGTTTAAACACTATACTTATTTTCCCACTATTTTTTAAGATTATGGATTTTGAGTACATATTGCATTTTCTTCAGGCACAGGATATGGTTGACCTCAGTTTATATTTTGAAATCAATATGTGTGATAGGACAAGGAAGCATATAAGGAAGTTGAAGTTAAATTAAAAGCAGGTATAAGCATGTATTTTATTATGGAGAATCACACAAGTAAGATAGCAAAATCTGACTTCTTATCACACTGAATTTTCTTTCACTATTCCATTATAGGAAGCAATATTTTTTATAATGTAAATTTTGTAGAATCATCCCCAGACTAAAGTCTGTGGCATCCTGCTGTATCCCCAAAGAATTACTTACACAATCCCACTGATTGAAACTCAAGCCACTCATTTAATGTTTCAGCTCTATGTAGAATTAAAATAAGGATCAGTTTAGACTCTAACAAATGTTTTAATGTACTTTTTTAAAAAATACTTTTCTGCATTTTACTCATTGTTAGTAGCTTAGTGAAAATGTCTTATGATGATGTCCTGTTGAATTTAATTAGTCTCTTAGTATTTAGTCAGCACCTGAAACAAAGCACAGCCATCTTTTGCCATTTTTTTCACCTTAGGGAAGTTAGATCCTCACATAGATAAAGGAACTCAGTGTCTCACGTGCACAAGCATGGGAATATTCAGTGAGCCTGTCTGTGAAATGACAGCACACCAGCTTCTCCATGTCACTCTCATCACAGGTAATTTGGAGAGTTCCACCAGAGAGCAATTCAGCCCACTTACAGTCTGAAATACCTTCTGACAGTGTCTGCCTCTTTCTAGTGACTAGACAGGGAGTCCAGGTGAAATAGGTTTATCACTTAATGGGATTCAATTAAACAATGACAATTACAACTCTCCATAGGTATGTCAACACTGACCTTCTGGGGCATGACCTGGGGTTTTGGTCCCCTGGTCATTTATATGAAGCATCTTTTGAGAAACACCTGGGAGCCATCTGTTACCCGTGGAAATCAGAAGATGGTGATGGGAAGGAGAAAAAAATCTGCATTCTTAAATCTTAACCCAGCACAGAACTGGAACGTGTACATGACTAGGACTGCTGGGCTAAATGTAGCAGTAGTACAGTAATTCCAAGTCATATCCATTTGGAAGCTTAATTTAAAAAAAAAAATCTGACCAAAAGAGATCTGACATACTAATAACTTTGAGATGTAATAAAATACTTGAGGTGCAGAAAAGTGAGTTAAGCTTGGGCCTGCTGGCATTTGCACAGTCAAAAACATATTGAGGGGTGAGTATTGAGGCTGCTTAGATCAGGCCATTCTTTCATGCAGAGAAAGAGTTATATAAAGTCAAAAGCACAAGGAAACACTGGAGTCAAGCAAAATGTTACTCACTTAGAAAATTACAACCTCGTAGTGCAGCAGAACATGGCTGCATTCAGTTGCACCACAAACAGTGTTGAAAGAACAGACAGCTAATGTTCCACATGTGATTGTAACATTTTAATTCTTCACATTTTAAATAATTAACAGTAAAAATCAACATTCTCTTGTATTTTAGGCAATATCACCTATTCCACTAACTGTTGAACTTGCAAGGTCTAGTATTCAATCACTAAAGCTACAAGAAGATACCCAAATTCAATGCCTGGTGCCTAAATCTATACTAGGACACATAAAATGTCCATTTTATGACCTTGAGTGTGAAACTGAACAGGCAACAGAGTTTTAGAGTGTTTTTACAGACATTTAACAACTGGCTTGCTGAGAATCTGGAAATACCTGCTTAAGTTGCACTTTTTTGACCTGTTCATAGCACTGTCAAAGGGAGTATCTAGAATAATTTACCATTTTATTACTTCTATGTATAAATCTAATTATTTTACTGACTCAGCACTATGAAAAACTCAGTTTTAGAGAAACTGAAAGAAAACCACAAAAAAATTACAAAATTTCCAAGGAAAGAGTCTTGCATTCACTTAAAGATTACTTGAGAAGCAGGACATGTTACTACAAACACATTATTACAAATCCCTTGCTTTGTCTTAATGGGATTTTCTGTTATCTATAAAAGCACCCTCAACTTGTGAACTATTCTCCTTTGACATATTTCAGTATTTTTCTTTATATTCCTGAAAACAGCAAGATGAACAAAAAAAAAACCTTAAGTACTTATCCAAACAAGATATTATTTCTTATATTCTATAAATTAGCCAGCAGTTTTGTTATTAAATACTCTGTGGAGCAATCCAGCTATTGATAAATAGGTATACAAAAGAAATCAAATTCTCTTAACTGAAGCTGAAGCCTTCACTGTAAAATTGACTGTAAATTTCTTTTCCCAGCACTTACAATGTATTTTGTTTACATGTTTTACAAAATACCATCAAATATTCCAAGAAAGGGCTTGACATCATTGGATTCATCATCAAGAAGATATCTAAAGAACATTAAGCAAACAAACAAATTAGGTATAGCACATGAAGACCTATGGAATCAGGAACACTATATAGAGTCAAGAGAAACCAAGATAAGCAAAATAATTTTAAGTAATTTCTCTTTCAAGAAAGGTAATTGTTACTATTATTGTGAAAACTAAACTTTTTAATGATGAGTATTTATAGCTAATACATTGCCTAAAGTTCCATGTTCCATGAAGAACTGAGCACTGGAGCAGTGAGGAAACAGAAAAGCATATATATGTTTTTATTACCTAGGATCTACTTCTTTTTCTTGTTCTTTTGTGAAAATAAAAAAATCTTCTTTCCTAGTGAATTTAGAAGAGTCTGAAATTATTTCTGGGACGGAAGAACACTGTACTTTTTTTTGCTCTTGAGAAAGACTTGAATGCCTTTTTTCTTGAAAACTGAACTGCAGCATAAAAGTTAAAAAGGAAATATGGTTAAACCAACTGAAACTCCCAGATTATTGTAGAATGTAGTACTAGTATTTAATTTATATAATGGCGTTTGACAAGGACCAAGCATATGATGAATCTAACTATATACTGGATAGCAAAATTATCAAATTGAGTAAACAGTTTTGAGATCATGCTATATAAAGTAAATTCATATCCTATTTCTTTGTATCAGGAATATCCCACTGAACACAGAATGCATGCAGGTTTGGACAACACAGAGAGGTTCAGAAATTCAGGATATCCTAACTGATTCATAAGTCAGATATGGCAATTATATTTACACAATACTCTAATCAGAGAAAATTCTGTTATCAATATATATTTTTACTCACCAAAGATGTATTTCTATTCTGGACAGATAAATTCACTTTTGATGTGCTATTGACCACAGAAGCATCTGAGTTGTGAATACTGGTGTCATCTTGTACTGTGCATGAACTGAAAATACCAAGTTGAATAATTTCAGTATTATTACAGAAGGGCAAAATTATTTGCTTTTCCGTTCCAGATTTTCTACTTATTTACCTGCACACTTACATAAAAAACAAATTAAAATAATTCAACAACTCATACCTTTTAAACATTGAAATTTCACTCCCTGTTAGGAGTGAACAATCTTCTATATACATAATTACACAGATACATGTGAAATTCAGACAATATTTTACACTGAACAAAATAGTAGTAAATTATGTAAGTCTTACTCTTTTGAAATGTTATGTGTGGCTTTGCTTGTTGTATACTGGCAGAGAGGGTGACATTCATCTGGAATTTGAAGGCAGGTATTTCCATGTTCTGTGAAAGAAAGAAAGTTTTAAAAAGAGAGTTGAGAAGCAGCCACAACCCTTTCTAAATATTTCACATGATATGATAAATAATACTTTGAAAATTATGGAAGTGTCTTAATACTTGTAGTATTTCTTCTGTGGGTTTTGGGCTAATATAAAGATAAGCAGAGATATACAGTCAGTATACATTATTCAACAAAAATTATGCAGTTGCAGATCATCAAAAATCTTAATTGTGATTTTTTTCAACTCTCCCTTCTGTATTAGATTGGTCAAAATATATGTGACATTCAAGGTAGAATCATATACCTGTCAGTCAAGTCAATTAACCAAAAATTTCAGGTGGTTTTATTCATTGTATACTATAATAATTTATTCTCAAATAATAGCCTGTAGAATAATTTGTATGTAGGAAAGTTTGTTGAAACAACCTTACCTAATTCTCTACTGACAAAATTACTAGCAAATACCAATTTCTCATCATCAATATCATCCCAAATATCATCTCTCAGGTCAAAGTCCACATTCAAATCATCTGAAAAACAGTATGTGCTTGTATCTGTGGCAGAAAAATATGAAGCATTAAAGATCAAAACAGTGAGCATTGTAATTTTAAACATTAGCAATAACTTACTACTATTTACACAATTCCAGGATTGCTGTTGTTTCTGAGATACTTCTAAGGTATTCATATTATCTGTCTGGTCCACTGAAGGTGATACAGATGACAGTTTATTGCTAGACCTATTAAAATAAAATCAGTGACATGTCTGTAAAACAGCTTCAGAAAGCGGCAAAATAATTTTAGTCACAAGATGATTCTTAGCAGTACCTTGGCAAGGCTGGCAATAAAGACCTAGGTGTAAAAACAAATTGTTTGAGATCCACATTTTCAGCTTGGTTTAACATCTGCATCTAAAGAAAAGAAAATATTTTAACTTTTATGATATAAACGTAGTGAGAACTGTTATTTTTTAACAAGCTTAATGACGCCATCAATATTGTAAGTTAGTGTAATATTTAAATGTCATAAAACCTTTCTGATGTCTGCTTATCTAATGCACTCAGTTAAAAAGGTTTGAATTCTGTGCTTCTGTTGGAGGTATCCAAGCACTGTGGCAAAGCCAGACTGGTTGGTTCTCATCTGTGTTAGCTGTATGCTAAATAATCCTCTGTTGCAAACAAACAAGCAAACCAAAGTGTGAGGTGCAAATAAAACCCTCCAATACCTCAAATGTCACGCTTGCTGCAGAAGGACCTAGTTTAACACTACATTCAGAGGAATAAAGTGCAAGCCATGAAATCTTGCAGAAGTTTAAAACTAACAGGGCTGCTTTTCTTAGAAACAAGTGATCTACCTGCCAGTGAAAAAAAGGACTCTCAGTACCATGACTAATAAACATATTTTTATAACTAATAAACATATCATATTTTGCCAAACAAGTCACAGTGCAGTATGTTCCAATGATGCCTCTGAACCTCACCAACCACAACCTATCAAATGCCATAAAAGAAAAAATACAGAGGACATGCACAAACTGGACCATTGGCAGTGCCCCAAAGAACAGTAGAATCTCTCAAAGGTTCCTGGACTTTTGTACTTCTTTGCTTTTTGAACTCCACACAGAAAAGTCAAGCTTGAACATTCATGTTTAGTGACAAAATTCTCTACGCAAACAATGGTTACAAGTATGTAACAGATTAAACCAATGAAATGGCCGAGTGCATTCAAGTGAACCTTTAGCCTTTTTACTGGGGGTACAGATGAAACTGAATTCCTGCTCCTTAAATCAGCTAGGTACAAAGAAAACTTTGTGTCTCCATTCATCTGTGACTTTGGAGGTACTCCAGTTTTACCTGAGAAAATGAAGCAAAATAATCTTTAGATTAATTATAAGGGGTAAATCCTAATTATTTTCAAATGACTGAAAAACTTTGCTGCTAAGCTTAGTATCTTCTGTTAAAAGATTCTAAATATTTAGCATGCTAACTACAAGATCTAACACAGTATTTATATAAAAGTGTAACAATCTTGATATTTTTTAAATCATATGCTAAGTACAAAAAGTATTACTAATCATTGTAGTGCCTATAAAAGTGCTATTGCCAAAACTATATATAATTGCTTTTATGACTGCATCATAACAACTCAGGCCCCATTCTCTTGCTTGTATTGTTTCTGTTAATGTAGCCATTGGTACGATGGCAACTGTTCTAAATTGCATTTGTCTAAAAGTATCAGTAGTAGATTTAATGAAACTCACAACAGTCATGCCCACACACATCTTTATTTTTACAGCGGTGGTTGCATTCTCTGTTTCCATACTTCTTGTAATCAATCTCCTGTTTAGATTTGCCTCCTAGATAAATACAATGCAGAAATTCAAACAGTAATATTGGCTACCAAACACCCATGACTTTTCTTGCTTTCAAGATCATCAAAGAATTTCAGTGTAGTACTTGACAAGTAGAAGCAGCAGAGTTGTATTTTTATTACCACTGAGAAAGAAACAGCAGGGATAAATAAAGATCTAGTTCCCTAGTGGAGGCAAAATTCAATTTTCTGTTGACTTTGGTATTAGCCAGATTCTATGATCTGACCATTTACCTGTATCTACTTTTGCTGCCGGCAGGCTTTGGGGTGAGCCATAACATACATCAAGTGTAGATGCAGCTTTCAATTTTTGATTTGTAACCACCTTACGTCCCTCTGGTTTTGGTGTCAAGTAGAAGGCTGTATATGCTTGCTGTATGTCCAGGCCAACTTGGGGAAGAAAAGACAAAAGTATTAAAACTGCTTTAAACTACTTCTATACTACTGATTATCTTCAGTTTTCTAAAGTGTTTCAGCAAGTAAATGTTACTCAAAGATCATGGAAATTTTTAAAAATAATTTGCCCTTAAAGCACACTCTTTCATGACCAGTTTCATTAGGATTGAGATTAAAAACCCCCAAAATTTTTTTAGAATTAAAGACATAGTTAATAGAAGAAAAAAACTACATTTATCTATGGCTTTGCACTGCTGATAAAATTTTAACTTTTAAACTCTATTCCAGTCTGTTCAGGAGTATCAGCAGCTCTGTACTGGCAAAGACATAAAATGAGTATGTCAATAATGCTTCTCAAGTTGAATGCCGATATTCACGAGAGATTGAGAGACATCCTTTGTAAAGAGAGTAATTTTGTCTTTTATAAGGGAAACAAAATTTTCTGGAAAACCAGATAGGCTTTTAAAAAAACGTGAGATTTCCTTCAAGTCTGAAATAGGAACAGACTTCAAAATAAACAGAGACTAAAAATAAGTAGAGACTAGGAAGACCTGGTTTTAGTCTAATTTCACTGTCACCAGTTTCAGAAAAATTAACTGTTGTGCTGAGTTTTACTGAACTCAGTCCAACGTGTAGATAAAAGGACAATTTTAATTTCTGTGTGGTTAGAAAACCCTTATTTTTCCAGAGCCAAAGATCTAGTTATAGAAATATAGATTATCCCAGGCTTGATTATTGTAATAATCTCAATGTCAATATTTACCATAGAAGCATCAACTACCCTTCAGTTAATCTAGCACACAGCAATCTTCTTTACTGGCGGGGCATGATGACAGAATTTAATAGAGCCACTCTATTTTTAAACTGTTTTTCAAAGTTTTGTGTTTCAAGGCCGTAAGGGTCTCTCCCCATTTGCTGCTCTAGTTCCAATTGCATGGAAATTGACACTGAGGGGACCCAGGTTTAAATCTGCACACAGTAAGGCACATTTTCAGCTGTAGGAATTTCTTGTTACTGAAGTGGAGGTGAATCCATATCCAACACATCTTTACTACAATGCAAAACCAAACCATTCACAAAGACAGCTCTGCTCAGCATAAATAACCTGATAGGTTATCCCTGCTGAAAGTTAACTCACTTGAAGAAGGACAAAAGAGAATCCAAATCTGTATCAATAGAGCAAAATACTGTCTCCTAGTAACAGTTTTGATGCTTCCCAGTTCCTTAATGTGGTAGTAAATTAAAGAAACAGATAAGTAATTGTGAGAGGTAGTATGCAACCCACTAAAGCACATGCAATAGAGGTTTGTTTCCAGACAAGCTCACTTTATTATACTTTGGCTTAACAGAAAGTGTTTTAATAACTTATTCCAAAATATTTTGTATAGTTTTTTAATTCAAAGAATACCCTAACCTACCATAATCAGAACTAATTAAATTTATACTAATGTCTTCTGATTTAAGAGCTCTTTTAACTTCAATTTTCTTCATCCAATTTCCAGTTTTCAGCAGCACAGAATCCCTGTAATGCATCAGCAAAGTTGTTAGACATGGACAATGAAAACACAACTGCATACTATGGTATCTGTAACCAAGTGAAAGAGCCTGTATTTGGTCCTGGTTCTTTAGTTTTGCTTGATAATTGGCTTAAGAATAACTTTCCAATAATGTGTGATTTATGGCCATAAGAGGGCTGAGATCCTGCAGATCAGTTTCAGTGCCAATTTTGGCCTGAATTCTCATGAAGGTTCAAGCAGTTGGAAAAGATTTTGTTTCTCTTTTCCCATTTGCTCCAAGCATCTCCTAGCCAACAGGAGAATTTGATTCTATCTCTGAGGGAAAAACCCAATTTTTAAACTATAATTAAAGAAATATAGCTAACAGGAGTTAAGTAACAACTGGTTTATCTATCTTTTTAATAGGTACTTTACTTACATTTTTTTAAACTTTTACTTTTATACTTATGGGAAAATTATTATGAGTTTTCCATAATATGACATTGATGTTGAACAGATATTTACAAGTGCTTTCTGCACTGACAAGCACACTGGCATGTTTTGGGGGTTTTTGAATCCTGTGTAGCATTTTAAATGACAACAGTGACTAGAAAATACTGTAGGATAAAGAATAATTTTGTACTATTAGACATCAGTAGGAAGTATTGAAAAAACTGCAAGTCACAGAACACATGAAAAGCCAACACCACAAAACTATGTGAGGCAAAACCACCTGATCATACATACATAATTTTCTGATTAAAAATGACTTGGTTGTCAGCATCTCCTACGACCAACGTAACATAGTGAAAGTCTGGTGCTGTTCTCTTTGTCTGTAGCTGCTCATAGTTTGTTAATTTGACGGTTACTAAGATTTCAGCCAATGTGTCACTGTATTTGGGAAGCTAGGGAGAATGATACAGAACACAAAACTGCTAAACATGCAAAGTAAAGTATATGCCCTTCCATCAATTTCTATCTGTTGATACAAGCACAAAAGCTTGATGCAAGCAATTTGAATTTGTGGTACAATTTTTATTTGTTGTTCTGAGACACTGATTTTCAGTACTAACTTGGCCATAGCTGAATATCCTAAGTTTGATTCAATACTGAGAATCAAAGACAAATGCAAAGAGAAATATCCAAGAGTAAGACTTGTTATATAGAAGCTATATTTTGGCATCCCAACATTCCTCTAAGATATTTATAATTGTTAAATCTTTGTTCTGAGAACTGAGCTGCTCATCTGGTATTATGTCAAATGAAAAGTAAACTAGAGCTGATTAATATACCAATACTATTTTACACACCTATTGAGTTTTTAATTTCGAATGTGTCTTCATTTCTACCAACCTTTAAGTTACTTTTAAAATTGTGCATTTTAGAAAGCTAGAGTGTCTTTGTGATCCATATAAAGACAAAATGCATATCAGAACCTCAAAGCTTTTGATTACACACAGAATTGTACCCTTCCTTTGAAAGGGCACCAGCTAGGTTAATGCAATAATTTACTGTTTCTCAGCATTCCTAAGTGTGCTGTAGAAAATAAACATGAGTTAATACCATCTCAGTAAGCTTTATTTGGGTGTTTTGCTGTCTCTAGGGTTTATTAAAATTCAAGATAGAAGAGACCTCTCAGACTCACAGATAATGCTAGAATGTGAATAATACTGGTTTACATCTGTAACATAAAATGCTATCAATGAGAGAGGCCAATATATTATGGGGAATGTCTGTTCCAAGGGTCTCCTTTGAGATTTAGGAGTTTCATTCTACCTACTAAGCTGGAAGGAGGTCACAATATTGTGTGATCTTCTATCTGTGAAGACTCAAAATTTCTTTAAGTCAGCTTTTGCTTTTTCATTTAATAATACTGGCATAAAACCATAAATATAAGAGAATGTACCTGTTCAATTTCAAGTTCATATTTTGGAAGGTGCAAAACAGACTCTTTTATCTGGTTTCCAAAAGGAGGATGTCTGTTTAAAATCTGCAAAGATGTAAATCCAAGGAATCAAAGTCATCTGAGTAATAATGTTAGCAACAAAAGCCCCTTTAACTCTTGGTTCTCTACTGTCAGTGATGCCCAGAACAGCAACAGTACCAAAAGCAAATTCCAGCTCTTTTTCATGTTGTTACTGCTCCTGTTCAGTTAACAACCAATCAGCTACCAATGACTATTCAGGTTTTATGAGATGACTGTTCTATGCTGCAAAAGCTTTAACTAAAACAGAACAAATGACAAGAAAAAACAGAAAAGGAGCCAGAAACGAGAAAACAAATTTCCAAAGTCAGAACAGAAAAACCCAAGTAAGATTTAGAAGTCTCTTATATCTTCCAGAACACTGGAATAACAGTTTCTGCAGAAAAGAAGCCAAGAGCCAAAAATCCAGACCTAGGGTCACATTTACCTTTCCTAAAATAAGAAGTGCTTTACAGATGATTTAGATTTTTATTCTACTCCTATCTCAAACTTGCAATAATGGAAATTTGGGATTTTCATAATTAACATACACTTAGAGAAACTGTAAATACATATTCCCTTTTCTATTTTTCCAACACTCCTAATAGAGAAGTGCATATTGTCCTTTGTTTCAAACCATGTTAATGATGAAATTCTACATATTTAAGTATCTGCTTTCCACAGCTAGACAAATCAGTGAAATGATCATTCACATTAAATTTGCTACAACAAAACATCATACACATTTTAAAGGAAAACCAGCAGTAACTACACAATGTTTTAAATTCTACTAGTTAAAATGAATAAATCACCTAAATATCTACATTTTACTATGATCATATAGAAAATATATATTAACTATACTGCTCTTACTGGTAACAGTATTAACGCTCAGTATTTTCCCTATCATATTAATCTATGTACAAAATAATAAGTTACCAATTCAAGCTCCCTTGCATTTATGTCTTCAATTTTTTTAAATGATGTCAGCCCAGCATTTACCATAGCATTTGACAGTGATACACCTGTGAAAAACATGTATACAAGTTTTATGCTGTTAAAGGACAATGAATAACCTCAAATTATTCTAAAAACTGCATTCTAACAACTGCATTAGAACTCAAAGCATAAACAATTTTATGTTACATTTGATGTAGCTTTCTGCCCAGCTAATCACGAAATTTATTTTCATTTGATTAAGTATTTCAGTATTATTTAACTTCTCCATTAGTAAAGAGAAAAAGAAATGCAATACAAACCAAACATGAAAATATACAGTACTTCAATGATGAAAACTTCTACATTTTCTACAGTAAAACAGATTTTAGATCACTTTCCACAAGAGTCAAGAAATGTGTTCTGTACATATATGATAAAAAATCATGCCACACAGATTTCTCTCAGAATTTTTTCCCTACTGAAGAAATTATTTAATTATGTTAAAATCATAAAGAACTCAATGTTTTTGAGCAAATTAATAATTAAATTCACTGAAAAAAAAGTATTTATTATAATCTTCTACAAGTCATTGCAGCTTTAGCAGAAACTTTCCCATGGCATATAAGCCACAAAAGCAGAAAATTCCATGTACATTTTTATTTCTTTTTGTGATTCACAGTATTTCCAGTGAGATTTAGAGTTATCACAGCACACGAAAAGGCATTTACCTGACCTGGAACTAGAGACTGCTGTAATAACTGCAATGATTGTAGGTAAAAAATAGTACAAAGTACTTAGAATGAGTATTTGGATCCTTCTCAAGCAGTTCTGCAAAACAGTGTAAGAAATCTGAAATTAAGTGGGAAACCTCATTATATACTTTTAGGTTGCTTCTTGGAAGGCATTACAGTAATCTTATAAGAAAAAACTTAAGAATTTAATAATTAAGAGAAACAGAAGACCTTTTGTCTTTTTCTGTGTATTTGAATATATTTTGGGAACATCTGACTTAGGGAAAACATCTTTTACCATCTCCCTGCTCCTTTGCAGAAGCTCTGCAGTCTGAAGACTGAAAACTCTCATCTATTACTTCTGCTGCAAGAGATGTTGCCCTGTTTCTTTTTAACTGAAGCTGAACATTAACTCTTTTATCCTAATTCCTAAAATGGCAGAAGGATTTCCTCCAGTGAAGAGAATACCAGCTACAAATAAGACTTTTGTTTTTTTTTTTTTCCATCTACACTTCTGAACAAAAATGTATGGGGGTGGAAATGAAATTGAACAAGTAGTAAATGTAAGAAATCCTGTATGACTGATCATTTTCCTGTCTGTCAGAAGAAGCAAACAGAAATCAAACATACCATTCAGCAACAAGAGGGAGCATCATTATTGCACAAGAGTAGTAGAAATGCAGTAAGAATTGAACTGAACTACCAGTCTCAGTAAGGCCAAATGTCAGTCAAACAACAGTCACTTATCATGGAAATACTGATTAATAAGGCATTTTTAAGGTTCATTAATAGCATACTGAGGTAAGAGTTTAAAAATTAAGGATTTCTGAATGTGCTACATGGTACCAGCAAATTTCTGTGAACCTAAACAATTCATTTCACTTCAGAAAGAAACAGGATAAGATTAGCAGCCATAGGCAGAGGTTAAAAAATCACATCATACTACAGGCATCAATTCAGTGTTTGATTCAGGAAAAGAGTGAACTGTCAGAAGAATGTTCAAAAGAAGCTTGTGAGGGGAACAAATGACAGTTTGGAAGTTAGCAGTTCTTTGTAACATACACTGCAAGAGCTATGACAGCATAAGAAAAAAGTACCCAAAAAAAAAGGAAAATTGGACAGAGATGTCTGTATATACACCACTTATATTATTAAAAAACTAAACGTGACTTTATTCTACTGAATATAGTGTACAGGAAAGGATTTGTCTACACTGCAAGTGCCATATTTATTCCACTCATCCTAACTCCACAGAAATGCTGAGCACGAGGCAGGTTCCTCAGATGATTGTGTCACCATTAGCACGGTGTGGGACAGAGGAAATGTGCTGCCAGCACTGTGCACTCTGCTGTGCACAGGCTAACAAGCCCTGCCCTTGCTTTGAATCCACATGAATGAAGCATTACAGCCTCTGCACTTGAGCAGGCAAGGCTGTAAGGTACTGTACCCCATGGACCTCCGGGCTGAGCCATTCTCTAATTTGCAGATCTCTGTACTACACTGCTCAGTGCAGAGCTGATCTGTCTCTATAAAGAAGAAATACAGAGAACATTGCAGTGAATTTTGAAAGCATGAAGATATGATAAGACCAAACATCAAAGCAAGAAGATACACTACTACCTCAAACAAGTATGACTACATTTTTATAACACAGAGGACTCAAAAATTTCTGAACTCCCTTTCAAATAATTATGACAAGCCTGTACTTCCAGCCAGAAGTTCATTCAATAACAGGATACAGTGGAAGGAAGAAGATCATTAGAAACTTTTGATCATCATGTGTACAAGAACCTCATGCACAATAAATTGATTTCTATTTCATGATTCCTATCCTTTTCAATGTGAATTTGAAGTTTTTCATGCATACAAGTAAGAGGACCTACAGCAGCAGGTGCTTGGACAGGAAAGCATAGCCCAGTCAGGGACACGCAATCACATCCATGTGGAATATGCCTGGGATAATGAGAGGAACATTAAGGAATAAGAACAATTCTTTGAAAGTCTGAAGAAAATTACTAAACAGCTTACTTTTGTTATGGCAGATTCTTCTGACAACCGTGGTACTCAACTGTGGCAAATAACTAATTAGGAGACTAACTCAATTATGTAAGCAGACAGAAATTAGCCAGCTAATTATGAGTTTTGATTCTCTGTCAAGCTTATACTTTTATGATTTCTAAGTACTACCTACCAATTTTTTCCAATTGTTTAGACACATGAAGTGAATTTTCCCAAAGTCTGCACCTGAAACACTTTGCTAAAATCAAAGAGTTTAATAAAGCAGAGAAGTTGTTCTTAGATGATGCCAGAAAGTCAGATAGCCCTGTAAAAAGAAGATTGACTTATGTTAATAAACCAAAATGTAGCTTATTAGGACATGTACCAAAAAAAAAAAAAAATTAACATACATCTAGTAACTCTCAAGCCATTTCTAAATATTCTGCCAGTATCTTGTGTCAAAGTAAAGTCTTGAATAGGAATACATCCCAGCTGAGCCTGAATGAGACTGGAAAGAGAATGGGTTTGATATATAAGCAATACTGTAAACAAAGAACAACATAAAAAATTTTAATGGAAGAAAAGAAGGAAATTCAACAAAGAATTGAAACAACAAAATACAATAATCTGGTCCTCTGCAAAATGACAAAAAAAAATTGCCAAGGACTTCAACAGTCATAAAATGACAGTTTTTCAACAATAAAATAAAACAAAATAAAATAAAACAAAACAAAATAAAATAAAAGGCAAAATAATACTTACCAGTTTACTTTCATTTCTCTTGTTTTTATCTTCCCCTCCATTGGAAACCTATGCATGAAAACATACATATTTTCTACAATTCCTTGTTTTATTGTTAAATATGTACTTTTGATTTTCAACAAGTTTTTAAATACCTGATAGTTATTTTGTCTTTGTCTTTATTCAAAGTGTTCAATATTTTCTTTTCATTTGTTCTTAACTTCACATCCACAAATTCTGTGCAGTTCGAGATCATCGTAATCTGTAATAATTTAAGTTTTTTAGTAATTGTTTTGATTTGCCATTTTTTCTATCACTTCTTCTTTTTTTTCATAAAGAACACTTAAAAATAAAATTGTATTAACAGTATGACCATGAAAACACAATCATTTAGTTCTTTTAAATACTGACGAGCTTTCTTTCCTCTTCCTATAAAGGCTAGTAATGAAAGAGGAAAATTTTCTTTCAGGTTTTAGATTACTATTTCAGTTGAAACTATCTAAAATCAATCATACACATTGCTAACACTTTATACAAGACAAATACAACTTTTTCTATTACATATTTCACCTTGCTTTCTTAATACTGTAACAACAAAGATAGTCACAGGAGAACAAGTGTTACATTTCTTCATGGCAAATCTGTTTTACTATAGTATTTGGCAGAAAACAAAATGTCTTGTGATTCAGATAACAACCCTTCATCTGAAAGAGGAAAGTTGCTTAAAACAGAAGACAATTCCCTTAAAAGTAAAACCTGATGTTGATGCAGCTGGGTTTTGCAACAAAAAAGGCTACTAAACCACAAAACAGTAAAGTGTTTAATATATGAACAGAACAGCTTCAGCAACTCTGCATCTTCATAAGCAAGATTAGTCAAAGTGTTGGAAATCAAAAGATCTCAAAGTACAATGCCTCAAAAATACTCCATATAGAATTTAATTAGATGTATTCTCTGAAACTTTATACAAACAAAGCCTGAGGTCTTTAAAATAAACAGCACCTTACGCTTCCTTTCTTAGACTGCTTAAAAACAACTGAACATATGTAATCTAAAAAAAAAAATTACCAATTCATTTAAAGTCTCAGTTCCCTTAACTATGAAAAACTGCTTCACTGTGTCAAATGCAATGTAATACCACGCCATTAGTCTTCCAGTCTCTGTAAAAGAAGAATATACATTAAAAATAAATATATCAAGTGTATTTTAGTGGCTTGGAGATTTTTAAGACACAAAATTACATTAATTGTATTATTGTAGGCCTCTGTGAGATTTACCCCTACTACTCAGTATGTTATTGCCCCCAGCTGTTTGATGGACATTACTGATCCAATCATAGAGTGGCAGAAAGAATCATGTGTCAGTGGCAGCTCTCTCCAATGGAGATTAAGTCACACTAACACACCAGGCAGCAAACTGTGGTTGCCAAAAGACAACCACCTCTAGCAGAGGACTGTAGAGAAGAGCAGCTATTGACAGAACCTGTCCTTCACTGCACTGTGCCACAACCAGTTATTTATTCTGTCACAATGTTCTACAGTCTTCTCCAAATCTGCAACAAATTTTCACCAAAAAGAGATGATCTATTAATGAAACAAGATTAAGAGAATGAACATCCATGACTTGGTCAAGAAACTTGTCCATATATTCTTATCAAACAAGCCTTCAGATTCTACTCTCTACTACATTGGTGTACTCATTAATGGGTCACATGGGTAGTTGAGACCCTCTGTAGTTCACTACCATCTCTACATCACTTCTCAAAATGAGTTTCTTTGAAACAAGTGTTACCTGTTGGTTTGAAATTATTTGCTTCATCCATCCTGATCAAATCAAAAGATGATAAATCATTTAAGTTCTTCAGACAGAGTTCTGTCAAAAATTGAAAAATGTTTTCTGCATGTACTAAAAACATTTTATCTATGTACAAACCAGAAGCAATATCATCAAATTGCAATGAATGTATACCCAAATAATTCCACTGAACTCAAGTAAAGGTTTTGGATTATGATCCTGCTTCTATTAAAGGTAGTGGTTAACTTCTGCCTGGGGAAACTCACTCAAAGATAACTGATACAGGACAAGCTAACTCTTTTTCAGTAAGGCAAAAGTTGCAAAGGAAAAGAAACTAGATGCTAGAATGTAGGTTGCCATATTCAGTTTTGAATGACCAGAGAACCCACAGCATTTGCACAAAAGATTTCTGCTACAGTTAAAACCTAAATGGTTCAAATTTCAAATAACCACAAGTATTCATGAATCCTTCATTAGAAATTTTCATACTGTATCATATGCATTTGTATTTATTTCATTAAACCCACTGTGTCATGTATCTGCATAAGAACTGAAGTGCTTTTGTTCTCTTTTTCAAGACCAAGGCAATATTCGGAATTTAAAAGACAATTAGAACAGCACTCAGAGATAGTTCCCTTAGCAACCAGAAATCATTCACTTCACACATGAAATATATGAAAACATTATATACATTACTACAAAATATTTCATGTTGCAGGGAAGAGAGCTAGTTCCTCCAATAACTTTTAAAAAGAGGTAGCTTTTAACATCAGAACTTCAAGGAAATATAATCTACACTGAAAAAGCGTTAATTGAATTTTTCTAGCACTATCTGTACAGGTGATTTTAAACCATGCCTTCTCTCATAAAGGCTTATTTAGGTAGTATCATGCTTCATTCCCTCTATTCCTTTCAATCTACATGGCAAGAATAGAAAAGTACTGATGCAAAAGAAAGGAAAAGATAGAAAACTACTGAAAGAAGCAAATTTTCTTGCTGCTAAGTACTCCTCTTTTCACTGTCTACAAGTCAGAATCAATGTCTCTCACATTTGGAGATGTCAAGTGGTAGCAAATAAACTGTGTTCCTGAAGACAGGCCTTGAAACCCTTACACAATGAACAGCCTCAGCATCATCCCACTAAGCCCAAAATCAATCAGATTTTTCCTACACAGTCATGTTAAAAATGTGTAAGTGGAGTCCAAGTGCAAGCTCTACAAATTTCTGGGCATGTATCTGTCCATGTCTTCATGTACCAGGCCCTCCTCCAGATACTTTAGCTCCTGTTTATGACAGTCTGGTTATGATGGACATGAGGACTTTCATTGAAGAGAGAAAACCGTATTTGTAGATTTGCAGAACTTGATAGCAAGTACTCTTTTAAAAATAAACTAATGTTTAAAGAACCAGAAAATGTACATTTAAATAAGTTAACAAAACAAAACCACCTGCAGAGTTGTGTGCTATTTCCACATTTAAAGTTGAGAGGCACCAATTCCCAAACTATTTTGTCAGCTGTATGTTTTATAATGGACTTGCAAATAGCTAAAATGTAGAATTTACAAAAAAATCAATAACTGGGTTTCATTTAAGTCTTAGCAAACAACAGCCTCTTAAAATAATGCAATTTTAAACTGTTTCTGGACAAGGCAAATATGTTTACATTTTATAACCTTTGTTTTCAAGGCCAAATTTATGAATGGAAGATGACAATTCCTGAAAAGGACTTTTTTACAGGATAGTAACAGAAATTAAAGCAAGTGAGATCAATCAAAGGAAAATTAAGAAGAATGACAATGAAAATTAAAGTGTTCTGCTCCATATTTCTAAGTGTGTAAAGGCATTTAATGATTTTCCTTCAGACAAGAAAAGCTTTTCTACCTGTTACAATGTACTGATAGTATTTCAAAAATATTAATAACAAAATAAAATAAGTAACACATCATGGTAAATTACATTTTTTCTGCAAATGGATCTATTGAAATTAATGGATGTCAATAATAAACATGGGTGAATCTACCCTAAATTGTAATGTTTTATTGAGAAAAAAGCTGAAAAGCCACTTACCTTGCAATTTTGCTTCAATTCCAATTTTATCTAATCCAGATGAAAAACCTTTATGGAAACAGACAAAAGTTGACTTAACCTAATACTATTATACACTTCCTTCCCAATGTCATTACCCATCAAAACTGATTTGCTGATTTTTAGGAGCCAAATACCCCAAAGTGAAAAATGTGGGAATATTTATTATACTGCAAACAAGTCAGAAGTCTTACAGAGTGTAACTATCTAAATATCAGTAAGAGCCTGTTAGAACAGATGTGCAAAGCTAAAAGCTGCAGACATTCCCCCATGTAAAACATCAGAGTCCTAAAAACTGAAGAAATGTCAGTAGCAACTTCCAGGTACAATTCTCTTATTTTAGAATATAGGAAGACACCTCAATTGTAACATCCATTCAAGTACTAGATGGACTGTGTTCCAGTCCCAGCTCTAAATCCTTCTAAAAATTGTCTCCAGCAATTACCCAATGACTTCAAAATCAGATGTAGAGCAAGTGGGCAAGAGCAAAGACATGGTCAGGACTGGGGACGGACAATGTTCTGGACACGACAAATTGAAGACACTGGAATTAATATAACTGAGATTTTATTCTAGAAAAAACTGTGAAATACTATTATTTTTCCTAGCAGATTACATATTCAGCAGTGAAAAATACATTATGGCTTGATACTACATTAATACCTCATAGCAGTGCCTCACAGTAAGATCAAAAGAAATAGATTATAAAACTGTAAAATGGCTTCTTCACAGTTTTTATATGTTGCACCATGATGAAGCTCCCACTACTTATATTAAAGAACAAAATGTTACAGGCCACATTGCACATCGTGTTTTCATCACATTATGAAATAACTGTCCATAAGAAAATAATAGAAACAAGCAATATGGACATAACACATCCTAGTGTCATAATTAGATTAATTAAAAATATTAAACCAAACAAACCATAATAAGTTGGATTTTTTAAGGCTCTAATGTACAAGAATGTTGATCGTATCCATTCCAAAGCTACACTGACATCCGTGACAGTGTGCAGCACTATTTCTGCATTTAAGTGTTCAACAAGGTGCCTGTGCAAGCTAGTGCAAAAAAACAAGAGTTAAGGACATTTACAAATGAGCAATACAAAAAGTGCTAAAACTAATTTTCTGAAGAAACAAAACCAAACAAAGCCATCCCCCCAAACCACAACTGTTCACTGTAATCAGTGAAACTGATATAATACAGTAAAGATTATGTAAGTAATCAACAATGCAATTTGTTTATTATGGCATAATATCCAGCAAGCAAAAATAAACTGTCAACTGTGAAGTTTTACATTTATTAGAAGACAAAGTTACACACATTTAAAAATTGCAGCACAGACATTCTGTGCTATTGATATTCTAAATACATTTGAAAAATTAAATTAAATTTCCTATTTTACCTTTTAATGCCTTAATTTTCCTACATATTTCTTGTGATAATCTGTTAGCAACAAATATAAGTCTAGTACTTTCCAGACTATCATGTAGAAATTCAGAGACAGGTCTGTGTTCAATTCCTGCTTTTTGTCTTTGCAATAAATACTCTTTCAGCTTCCTCTGTTTTCCAGCATGAATCTAAAGGTATTTGAGCTTAAAATGTTCTAAAGATTCTTTTGGGTGATAAAACAAGAGACTATTAACTCCTGAATAGCTTGGTTTCTTTCTTGATTTCTTCTAAATAGACCAAAGAAATACCCTAAAAGCCATGTGAAGAAAAACACATACTGTAGAAACTATGAAGTTTTGCTACTATCTACAGAATCTTTTTAAAAAATACTTAGTTACCTGCTCTCTATTACATCAGCACCATTTAACATCTGTATATATCTCTCCCTGGTACTGCAACGAGTCATAATAACTGCTGTAGCTGTAGTGTCAAACTGAAAAAATAAAAACCCAAATAAAAGCTGCTCTCTAGTTCTTAGAAAAAACAACCAGTTGAATATGCATCACATACCTGCTGAATCCACTAAAACTCTTCTCTTAAAATCCTGTCTGAAATGGCTATTGTATGCCAGCTTCCTACTTTTTCTCTAATCCCCATTCACCATGTAACCCAAATGCAATTTTCAGATCTTTTTCCACTGCAAGGTGAAACAGTAATTTTTGATGGACAATACAAAAGCAAATAGATTTCTTTCTCAACAGAAAAGTCACCTAGGAGTAATTTAAGTATTAATAACCCTTTAAAAACAAAATGTTGCAGTAAAATTCCTGGCACTGTACTTTGACAAGAATAGCTTCTACTAATCTGCCTATAGACAGCATCAATACAACAGAACATTCACTTACCTGAGGCCTTCCAGCTCTCCCAATCATTTGCAGAATATCGGTTTCACTGTACTCTTGGAACACTCCTCCAACATAATGCATTGTGGATTTTATAACCACCAGGTGTGCAGGTAGATTGACTCCCATAGCTAAGGTGCTAGTAGTAACTATATCAGATCAAAGTACATGAACACCATCAAAATGTCTGGCAGACACTAAACAAGCAGCAAATAGGTGACTTAACTCCTGATGCCTAAGAGTTCTTAGGCAATGAATGCGATCAGTGGGCATTCTGCACCACAAAGAATTTGATGCAGATTACAGACATGTACTTGCAAAACAATTTATCTGTATCTGATCATCAGCATTCATTGTTTACAAATTCTTTAACAAATTAAATCCCAGATACTTTTATTTAAGCATTCCTTTATATTTGGAGATAATCCAGAATATGATCCACGTTCAATATAACAGACACACCATAAAGAAACATTAACCTTATTTCTTCAAGGGTATTTGAATACAACGTGACTTCATCTTGCTTAGTAGTGGTCAATATCTCTAAGATTTTTTTTTAAGTCATCAGTCATTAGCATTGTTTATATCCATGGTACCAAACCACAATCACCACTAATACTATCACAACACTTTACCAATACACACACACATATACACAGAAAACATCAATCAAGTGTGTGGCAAGTAATCTTACACTCATGTTTTCTAATTCATTTTCTCTAAAGAATATATGGGGTACCAAGAATTCAACACAGAAAGCCAGTCATATGGGCCAACTGATATTACTATTCTGCTGGGAAAACAAAGGATTAATGAAATTTCCAATTCTTGAAATTAAATTAAAATTAAAATTAGAAATTACCTTTCTTATGATCATTCTAACAGGAAAGAAAAAAGATCCATGGATCTTTTAGTGTTGTACATGAACCAGACAGACAATTCCCCATAGGGTCTGGATATTTTTTTTACAGAAAAAGAAAGCCCAGATGAGATGAGACAATCACATCTCAGATCCCTTCTCATTTCACATAACAGATGGAACATTTCTTAGGGACCTCCCCATCAGGCACAAAACCTTGCATGGCAGTTTGAGAACAGTACCCTGCCCACCTAAGACACATAAATATACAGATTATTACCTTCAGGGAAGCCGCAGTCGCAAAGGACCCAGACAAAGAAAACATCTTGGAAACTCAGAGGAAAGATTCACTAGCACAGAGTTCCACCTCAATGGGAGGGTTCAATGGTAGGAAAAGGAAATGGACATGGCCAGACCTATATGGACATAGGAGGGGGATGACCTCCATATGTGGTAAGAAGAAGTTCTGTGGTCTTTAGTATATGTAGGCTCACAGGATAAAAGTGCATGTGAACCACAAAAACACCTTTACCTGGACTTCACAACTTCCAAAGGTTAAGCAAACTATAGAACCATAAAATATTACCACTTACAAATTGCAATCTTCTCAGGATACATAAATGACAGTTCAGATTTCAAAGTTAAATTTACTTACAAAGTACTGGCAAGTCTCCAACAGTAAAAGCTCCTTCAATTATTTTTCTGTCTGATATCTCCATACCCGCATGATGATAAGCCACACCATATGTTAAAAGTTCTGATAATGAAATTATTATACACATCATTTAACTAAGTTTTCTCACACAAATATTCAATCACAGAGCAGAGAAGTAGTAGGTTATATTTACCTCTCAGTTTGGAGTCTTTCAGTGAATTTGCAAACCCCTGTAATCTATGCAACACACACACACAAAAAAAAAATTAAAAATAGACATTCTTTGGTTATTTTCAACCACCACCTTTCCCATCTTCACAGAAGAAACAGACTGACACTCTTGGCAGCTATTATAGCTTTTTGAACCTGGGTCATCTTTCCAAGTGACACTCTACAATCTTTATGTGTTGTTCACATAAGGCAAATAAGATCGTATTTGAGGTCCAAAGTCAGGAGCTAGCTTCTGCAGCTGCCATGACTAGGCAACCCTGAAGTAAATAATAGTTACTACTGTTGTATTTATTAACACTATCAGATAAAGCAAAGACATCTACTGGCTTAACTTAAAACACCAGTAAAATCACATCCAATTCAACTGTTCATATGCTTAATCTTTGCACTATAAGGTCTCAGAGGGCCATATGAATTAGCATTATTATGTTTAGAAAGCAGCTTTAAGAAACAAATTAATGTTTTTGAAAGGTATCCTAAAACTCTGAGAAGCAAATAAAACTTCCCAATAAGAGTGCCAATTTACCAAAAAGAATGTCAATTGTGATGATGATTTTGTTGCACACCCCTCTGCTAGAAACTGTATTAGCTCAACAGCTTTCTTCACAGATATCACAGGTTTACTAAAAGTACAAACACTTATTTCCAATTTAAATAGAAAGATACCTTTGTTTCTGTTCTATACTCAGTAGAAATTTAGCATCTTTTGCAAGAACAGAAGCAGCCTGCTGTACTCCTTTCCTTGTGGCACAAAACTATAAAGAAAAGATATTTTTTGAATCAACACTTTCAAGAAAGAAACTATTTCAAACATGATAAAAAAAACCTGTTGTACCACAAGTGCCGGTTTTTGCTCCGAGTATGTTTGTATAATACTAGCTATCTTGTAGTTAAGAGTTAAGTCAAATTTGAATTCTGTCTGATTGTCACTGCAAGGAAATCCAAGAACAATTTTGCGTAGCTTCACCGGTCGTTGATCCTCATCTATTTTCAGACATACAGCAGGCATCTTACTATCTGAAAGCCATTCCGCAATCTTTAAAAAAGAAGCAGAAAAGATAAATTTCTTCTTTTAATCGTGCTCCTGCTCTAATAGCATCACAGAATAATTAACTTAGCTTTTGTCACATGTAAACTATTAACACTTTTTTTATCATTTAAAATCACAGGTGAGGCTCTGCTTTTTGCAGGACCAATATAATTTGGACTAAAATCTCAAGTCTGTTGTGATCTGTAAGAGGCAAAAATCACAAGCAGAAATCTAAAACTGAAGCATGTCCATACATGGCTGATATTTCCATATGGTTGAAGGTAATCTTACATTAGTAGCAGCCTCATAGCTGTCTTTAGATGACAAATTTATTATTTTGCTCTCAGTCTTAAATTGCAACTCCAGATCAATTTTATAAAACACAACTCCTTTGATCAAAATACAGTTAAAATGTAACTCTTACATCTTGAGTATTTGGGATTGTTGCAGAAACAGCTACAAATCTCAAGGGAGGAACAGTATCCTGCTTCTCTAAGAGACGCCAAAGAGAAGACTGAATAGTTTTCATCCGACTGACTACAACTTCCAAAGTTGCACCACGGCTTTCATCCTTTATAACGTGTACCTATCAGGAATTTTAAAAGATGTGCTAAATATTTTCCAGTTACAATCTGGACACATGCTAAATACATGTAATATTTTCTAAGCTTCCTTTTACCTTCACAAAAGATACAAAAGCAGTGCATAAATCCGCATTAATTTTCTTACCTCATCAATGAGAAACAGTCGCACAAGCTGGACTATAGAGTTGTCTCTCCACCTTCTAGTCATGCTATCCCACTTTTCCTTGGAGGAAAAAACCAACACATGAACAAGAGAAGCAGGAAGATGTTTTAAATGCCAGCATATACCACAACTATAGTACATGAAGACATGCCTCAACTTCAGTAAATCTTTAAACAGGAACAATTAAATGATTTTAAGCTAATGCCATCTATGTTTCATCTGGCATGTTACTGTATTACTAACTTTTGTTTATATGAACTGAGAGTGTGTAGAGCAGTGTGCAGACAAACAAAAGGATCATAAAATTACTGTTTATTACCAAAAAGGGAAAAAGGAGCAGCACACAATTAGAAGACTGATAATGTCTGTTTTAGTTCTTGTAAGAACTGGGAATGAAACCTACAGGTGTAGTGATAATAATGTCAGCATGATGTATTTCAAATAAATCATCCATCAGTGTATCTCCTGTCAGTTCCTTGCAGGTGAGTCCTATAGGTCCAAATTTTTCTTTCCAATCATCAAAACGCTGACTGCACAGAGCTTTTATTGGAGCCACTAAAAACACCAAATAATGAGAATTAAATCAGGAAAACCAAATCTTCAATTATATTCAAAATGTGTGCATTTAGTTTCTTTAGTAAGATGCCCTCTTGAATGTAATCTCCCTGATTTTCAGCTTTGCTTCCAGAACCGTAAAATCTGTAACTGGCATTACTGTCATTATCCTACTCTATGTGCACAGTCAATGTTGAGCTTTGGGCCCTATTTCTTTCCATCAGCAAGCAGAAACAGAACCCTTTAATTAAGATTATTTATGCTCTCTCTTAATCCTTTATCCTGTTGGGTTTGATTTTCTTTGCAGTACGACATGGAAACAATCATTCAGCTATCAAAGGTTTTCTCACAGATAGAAGAAACCACAGGAAATACATCTTTTCTAATGGAAGATCATACAAATACCAACCTTTTCCCAGTTAAGAATGATTTGAGTACTCTGTATTCAGAGAGAAAAGAGATTACAAGTGAGAAACCATCCAAGAGCAAGAGACAGACTTTCAATCTTCTGGTATTCTATCAAAATCAAATGTATAGATAAGTGTAGGGTCATGCAAAGAAGCTAACACAGCAGGTAGCAGTTCTCATGCTGGTTCTCATGAATAGAGTCCTAAAACAATCTACTCTTTTATCTTTTTTTTTCCCCTGAGGATACACACTACTTTTGCAGACTCTTGTTTTCCAGAAATCAGATGTAATTCTCAATAAGGACTGATATTAACAACACATGTATGGCTATTCTGGATGATTAATCTATATGGAAAATGCAGTGATTTAAGTGAAAGAGGCAATCCATGCATGACCTGAAAACAGCCCTAGTATAATATCAGAGGCACTGGAATATGCATGATTTCTGTATATTTGCTCACAAATTATCCCTAAAATGAAGAGATTTAAAGAACTAGTCTCTACTTCAGAAAAAAGTGTAAAATCTCATAAAAGTATCAGAGAAATAATTAGCTCCAGAAAACTGATTAAGCTACCAGCAAGTAATTAACAAAATCACAAAGCTAACCATCTTTAGCAAGGCAAGAAGCAAGTGATGGCTCCTGGAACTCCAGTCACCAGTCCTTCCATGTAAAGCTACTAGCAAACAACTCTACAGAACTACTGCCAGCTAATTCACACACATGGGGCCACTGATGAACCAGGCACCTGCAGGTTCCAGCAGGCACCAGCAGGACAAAGTCTGATTACCAACTCTGTTCCAACATTCAGAAGACTGACAAGTCTCCTTCTCCATCAATGTTCAATCTGAAAATGTCAGCAGATCTAACTCTTCATTAATGCTGCCTTCATTAATGATGGCTCCAACCAACCAAGTTGTATCAAATCTACCAAGGCAAGTGGAAACTATTACCATACACTCAACCTCCTTCAGCTGACAGAGAACCTGCAGCACATGCCTGCTTCAAAGATCAGTTTATAATACACAACAAACTCTAAAGAAACACTAGCTTTATTATAAGAAGTTGAAAAAAATTGAATACAAAAACAAACAATTTCTGTAAATATAAGGATGAATAGCAAGACTGACAAACATATTGGGACAAAATCACCAATTTAATAAAATTTACATTATATGAACTCAGTTCTCCAGAAAAGAAAAAAAATGTAATTGGTGTAACTACCTCCCATTATCTTCATATTTCTACACAGATCAGTTAAACTCATGAAGATTGCAGCTCTGGTGCCTCTGAAGCAGTATACAGAAAATAGCAGGAAACTTTGCCAGTTAAGTGAATACTGGAAGATTTGATCCTCATCTCAGAGCAACAGCCAGCCATACAAAAGATAGTGTCAGCCAGAAACCACGCACTAAGAATTTGTTTTAGTTTCCTTTGCTTCCTGCTTACCTTTTTGTGTACATCCTTCCTGCTTGGAGGACAAATTGCCACAGAATTTTCCAATTTTTATTTGTACAGGCAATGCTGAACACTACAATTACACGTTGCTGTTAAATACTAATAATTGTTACAATGGTACCACAAATAAACACTAAACCAACTTTCAAAAGAATGAAGTAGGTTGCAATATCTGAATGTATTTAATCTCAGTATTATTCCTGGACTCACTCCAGATCCCTGCATTCCCAGAATAACATTTTCTGCTCTGTCACCAAAATGTTTAAAGCTGCATAGTACTTACTGTAAACAACTTTAATATTTAACCAAGGCAGTGGGGCTTCCATGAGTAATCTGGTAATAGCTAATTCGAACATTACAGTCTTTCCAGAGCCAGTTGGAGCACAAACCACAAAGTTCCTATCTGTATATAAAAGCTAGGAAAGAATTGCCAAGTCCTGTTAAGTTTTCAGCAATGACAAATGAAAGGTTTGCATGACTGTGCTTCCTTCCCACACATTTTATCTTCCACCATCTAGAAGCCAGGTATGTCCATGTCAGGCTCCCTCATTTTCCTCTGACAAGACTGATTCTTCCCTCTTTCCTCCTCTGCAGTGTCGCTCACCCATGTCACTCACCCACATCACTCACCCACGTCACTCAGCCTTCCTCCTCCATGCAAATATATTACTAATCTGTATGCATAAATGTAAATATTATAATTATCACCTTAACACAAATGTATTTTATAAGAAAATCCCCTTTTAAAGTTCTTCTGGTCTCTCCTCCCAGATAAGCACAATCTTGATAAACTATTCCAGGAAGAGGTTCTAAATATATTATAATTTTCCAATCCCTTTTATGCTCTGACTATCAAAGTACCAGTCAAATTTATCTATAAAGCACTACTTGCAGCTGCAGTTTATGTTCTATACTTACATCGTCCAAAGCTTTTGACTGTGCATAGTTAAAATATGGGAACTCCTTAAAAATACTTCTAAATTGGGTTGCTTGAGAGCATTAAGGATTTTAAAATACTAGAGCGTAAATTATAAAATTGTAGGAATGTAAATGCATCTTGTTCTTGCAATCTAAATGCAAACTTAAAGCATACTACAATATTTCACAGGCTTGTAAAAAGTTATCCAAAAGTAACCTATTAAATGATTCAGTAGTTTTAGATTCTTGGTGTGCCCTATATTCTGTATCACTGAAAAAACCACAACCTATTTGAGAGGTCTCAGGATTATAGCAATAATAAGAGCCTCCTGCCTGGCACAGGCTTCATGGAATGGCATACAGTTACAGAATGTGAAGCTGCAAGGGACAAACCAGATACAAGAACAAGCAGAACACTGCTGTTAGCCTATCTAAGATGTCAGTGGTCACATAATTTGTAACACAACACAAATTATTTAGCATTCAGTTGCCAACAACACGTGTTCTTCAGATAACATTCTCATCTAAAATACACGGAAGATGAAGAGAGCACTGTTAGGTTACAGCTCCAGACGAGTGAGCTGATCCTGGTCTGGACCTGCAAAGCAGCCACATGAGCAGCCTGAGTGACCATCTCATCAGGATGAGGATGAGCACACAGCCAAGTATGACACCAACAGCAACAGGAACAATGAACTGCTAAGGCCTCAGAACCATTACATTAAACAACTACAGAGGAAAAAGATACAGGAGTAAAGCAAGAAGTAAAAGCTGTTGAAAATGGATAAAGATAAGCAAATAACATTAGACTAAAGAAAGGGTTTTTTAAAAATACTTATTTAAAATCCCTGCTCTAAATAAGTGATTTGTTTTCAAACTGCAAAGCATTAATGATCCTTAATCGGTGACTTCACTATAATGGAATCCTTATTCATTTTGGAAATTGTGAGTTTTAAAGTTACGTACGTGACTTTAAGGTGCCTAAATTTAGACATTTCCTCTTTCTGATATTTAACCTACCATTTGACAGGTTCCTAGAAACAAAATATTGACAAGTGGGTAAAAACCCCAGAACTTTGATAGATAGAAATGAATGCTTGATTGTATTTCATGTTCAAGGCAGGGCCAAGAAGAAAGAAAATTATGATGAAATCTGCTTAGAGATGGAAATACAGTACAGGCACGCTATAACATAGGTAGAGCCAACAAGGAAAAGGTGAAGTTAATTTTCTTCTAAGAAAATGGGACAGAAATAAGATTCAGTTTCCCTAATAAGCCTAAGTAATAATTCATTTTTCCTTCATTTAAAGCGTACAGGGATATATGTGTATATGTGTGTTTGCATAGAAAACGGCTGATATATATATTTATATATTGCAAAATAAAATTTTACCTTTTATATTTTAAAAATAAAGTTTTGAGGATAAAATTTGAATGCTTGAAAGAAGAATAAGCTTTCTTAGGAATTAATGATCTGTAAGTTGTGTTTTTTTCATTCTAGCTTTGGAAGTCAAAAGGATAAACACCTATTGAACATCTGATTCCCTGCATTATGCTACAAATTGAAACTATTACAATGTAATGCATTAATTTCTATGGCTACAAGTTAAACACTATAATTTTGCAAATGTAAAAGCACTGTAAAAAAAAAAAATCAGGAAAATCAGATCCAAAATCAGCAAATAAAAGGATACGTATTTCTGTAACAGCCCTCAAAATTTCCAATTTTCTTCCTGTAGTTCCTAAAGAATTAAAAAGAGTGAATTTGTAAAATCAGATTCATTTTCAACCAATAACCATGACAAATATCTTCCTGACCCCATGCTGTGCGTTCTGTAAGGAGCTTCAAGGTTTCAGTGAGGTCCAGGTGATAGAAAGGAGATGGTGGGATAGGACAGGGAGGTCACTAGCTCATCATTTGTAAAGGTCATCATGGTGGCCCTTTGATGAACTCACTTCAGTCTGAGGATGTCTTGCATGTACCAGAGACTCAAAACTTGATGCACTATTTAGCTGTGGTCTCAAAAGTGCCAAGAAAGGGATAACCACTCCTCTGAACTTCCTAGCTTTGTTAAAGCTCAGGATGCTGTTTGGCCTTTGATAGTGCTGGGACACACTGCTCACTCAAGTTCAGCAGGCCAGACCCCAGACACTTTTCCATGAGCTGTCCTCAGTCAAACCATCCCAGAGAAATCCTAGAGGTTCCTGGGTTTCCCTGGAGCAGGACTGTGTATTTGTTCCTGCTGAATTTCACGAGGTTGCTGTCAGCCCCCTCCTGCAGGGCAGACCCCTGCAGTACTGTCCCTGCAGCTGGCACGTGGGCAGTGTGACCCATTCATCACAACCCTCTGAGCCCGGCCAACCATTTTTACCCCAGGCAGCTGCTGATCTGCTCCCAGTGCCCTCCCGGGGGTACCAGAATGTTGTGCAAGATGGTGTTTCTCAGCCACTAGGTGACTCTACAAAAACCCTTGCAGAAGGCAAAGTGAATGATACCCCCTGCTGTCCCCTCACCCACAAATGGAACCACCACTGCTCATAAGGCAGAAAGGAATCACGCTTTTCATTCCTGATCTGTTTCCAAGTCCCATCCTAAGCCACCACTCTGCCCTACATTTTTTTGCTAGAAAAGATTTTCTACTCCATATTTCTCTAGTAGTTAGTCAGGCACACAAGGTACTTTCCATAGATGTGTCATGTCCCAAAAAGTTTAAAATCTAGAAATAAACTGTACTTAGTTAAAAACTATTAAAAGCTAAAAAAAATTTCTAAACCAAGTATTTTATAATTGCATAAAAATCTCACCACTTCTCTCCATTTTCTAGGTTATCTCCTATTTAAAATCTATTTCTACAAAATACAAATAGGAGCCACACCACAAATAAACATTTCATTTTCAATTTCTGGTTTCAAATGAAGACGAAACTCTTTACCACACAAAGGGACAAGGCTGTTTTCTATTCGAATTGTGGAGGGGATGTGAAGTGATATTTTCAAATAGGTTTACACAACTTAGCACTTCTGAAAATGTGAATTTTCTTCATAAACTGTTTAGCCAGTTCGTATTAAACAGCAACACAATTAAGTTGGACAGGACTGCAATACACACTATCAATTTTAGCCAATTATCTCACATTGAGCTGGTGGGAAAACGTTCTTCACTCTACCTCAGATCTTGGATAGCCTTTATTAATATAACAAAGACAGACAAGGGACTATTTTTCTTGAAATAGAGTAAAAATAATTACCTGTCATATCCAGAATCTCTGAAGCATTAGAAAATGATTGAATTTTAATTCCATTTTCAGACACAATCTCCTCATTATTTACCCTATGCAAAGTAAAATCTGAGTCTTTAGTTATTGTAGCATGGTGATTATTTCTCAGAAAACCTTCTTTTGTAATTTCTTTCATGTTTTCACTTGTATTCAAGTAAGTACCAATTTCTTTCACATCAACAGAACCAGATTTAAATTCTGTATTTTTATGCATATTGCCAGACTTCTTAAATAAGCTGCAAAAGATCCAGAATTTTCATTAGCTTGTTGTCATGCTACAGTTTATCTAATATTCAAAAAATATTAGATATACATTTGTATTAGCAGCAGAACCAGTAAGATAAATAATAAAATTGTATGTAACTTCTATGTAATCTGACCTGAAGCCTCCTTTCAAGATTCATTTCAACTTTACATTAATTCCAGAAAGAACATGAAAGAATAAATTGCCTGTCCAACTGGGCTCTGACTCCTAAGAGCAGATTAACTCTGAATTTCTGCATCATTAAAACCAATAGAGACATCCAGGTTCTGAGGAATGGGAGAAGCTGGACACAGAAGAGCAGTTGATTAATAAAACCTCTCCTCCCAGCTGAAATCTCATTGAGAACTGCTTAAGGTATTCCTGACTGCCTGACCTCTGCTCAGCAAAGGAAATTATCTCAGCCTTCGTCCTTGCAGATAAAGAACTCAGAGCAGTATTTTCCAAAAGCTTTCTTGTCTACAAATTTCTTTAAAATTTAAGCAACAAACTTGATGTTTACTCTTCTCATGCATGAGGCTGAGCTCAGGATACATTTAATTAAAGTACTAGAATACTGCCAAAAAGAAATGTTTTTTTCCTTATACTGAAAGAATTAGCATCTGGAACCTGCTAAAGTACCTTCAGTTGAAGGATCCCAAACTTTGTGTTCCACAGGTTTATCTAAAATAATGATTCTGACAGTGATAAATTATCTGAGTTGACTAGACACATACCTTTTTCTTAATGTTGAATGGACACTCTCATCATCACTGTTTTCACTTAATGCTTTATTTTGCAGTTGCTGAGAAAAATCTATTACTCTTTTAGATTTATTTTCATCAAAGGAGAGGAAAGATGAAACTGTTTTCAGATTTTCACTATGAAAACTAATTTTATCTCTTTCTCCTAGACTTAACTGTAGGACTTCTTTTTCAGGGGCTATGCCAAAATGAACAGGTGCTGATGATTTATCTTCTGCTTCCTCTGTCTTACTCTTACATTGCTGTATAAACTTCTCGTGCTTTCTCCCTACTAAAAAAACTTTAAATTATTATTTCGTTAATATTCATAGGCTTTTTCACAGTCATTTAATCAAGTATCTTTCACACAGAATCAGCCAAATTCACATCTATTATACAAACTGATATTTCTGTTATTGCAAGAACTTTATGACTTATGCTAATGAATGTAAGGCATGCATTGTCAATTAAAAAGTTATAAAAATTAAGTCCCTTTCTTTCCTTCCCATACAAAGTAAAGGATAAAAATTATTCTTCAGATCTACAAAATAGTTTGTGTGACAGAACTCTTCACCCTGTCCGAGAATAAAGATGATCTTTTAAAATAATGACACAATGACCAAGCTTGAAGTTCCTGCTACAAACAGCTGAGATAAAACACTGCAATCTCAAGAGTCAGAACTGGTCCTGATGTTGGGGACAGGCTGGCTTCATAACCTTCTTGGTTAATTATCACATTTTGCAGGGTTAATTCTCAGTAGAATCAGTGTCCTGATCTGGCTGACCAGATCAGCAAGCACTGCTGTTGGCAAAAGGAAGGCAAAGGCAGGAACAGAAATAAGCAACTAAATGCAACAAGATAACAAAACAGCTCTGTTTTGCTGTCTTAATTTCAGTATTATCCATCTGGAAACTCAAAATTACAATGCCTTGTTTGTGACACAGCCCTAAGAGTTCTAATGCTACAAACATCAAAAAGCTTGTTTGGATAAGTAGCTCTTAATGGAGTTATTCCTGCATAAAGAAGAAAAAACCCACCTTCCATTTTAGTATAATTCCTAAATAGAGAACATCATAAATCAGCACAGCAGCTAAAAAATTAACAAATCTAGTTGACAGAGACAAAGCAAAGAAAGTCTTTAAAATAAATTTCCTTAAGATAATCCTGAATGTCTAGGAATATGCTACTTAGCAGAGATTAATGACCAGATTCCAAATTTGGCTGCCTGAGCAATTTGATTAAAGCCCCAAAAAAGGGAAGAAAAAAGTAAGTTTCATATAAACTGTCTGTTCCTTGGGTGGGACACAGGCCATCAGATCCATGTAACAACATTATGCTCTTACAGCCACTTCCCACTGTGTTACAACCCTTTGTGAAACAATGTGTGGTTTTGAAAAGTTTTGAAATTTTGATTATACATCTTACCTTGCCCACCTCTGCACAGCAAACCTGTAGCATGTATATGCCTGAAGAGGACTGCTGTGCTCCTGGCACATCTAACACCATCATTCTCAACTCAAATACATTCTTTGTCTCTACTTGCATACCTAGAATATTTCATATGTCACAGCAAAAGAAGAATGATCATTCACACTAATTATTTGTTGAGTAATTTAATATTAAGTCAAGTATTACTGTCTAGTTGGACTTCGCAGTGTTAGGTTTATGGGTGGACTTGATCATCCTAAATGTCTTTTCCAACCATTCCAGTGATTCTGAGATTATATTCTGTCATACTTTACCCATATGAGTGTTGGCTGAGTTTTTTTCCAGTTCCCTCTGTAACTCCTCTGCAGGTGGAATTTCAGCAATAGCTGGAGCAGGTGCAATGAACCAAGTCTTACGTTCTTCATTTTCCAGACGCCTATTTTTAACACACAAATGTGAGGTGAAAGAATTGTTTAAGCACCCTCCACAACAACTAGCTTAAAATCACTAGTCATAAATAACCTACTGTTTCTCCTGCTAAAACATATTCATGTGACTTCTAACACAAAATAACATAAAATTACAGAGGCAAAACTTCTGCTAACCTTTATTTCTTACTGCCCTAAGATACACCTGCATTGTTGAAAGTCCTTGGAGAATAATTTCAAAATATGGGTTATGGACCTAGAAATTTCTAGCCCCGCATTTCTATCAGTAGACAAAAAAGTGAGTCATAAGAAAAAACACTGCTGTAAAATGATTCTGTTTAGAAAACAATTATATATAGGTAATGATAAAGGTTTACCTTTGTCTCATATCTGGTTTTTCATAAAATAAATTATCCAGTGAAAAGACCATGTCTGCAGAGTTGAACATTTTCAGACCAAATGTGAAGTCCCTTAGTCTGCAAAAAGCAGCACAAGAAAATGTAAAACTGAAAGTACTAGACTTGAACCTGTGTAAAGCAACACAAAGTTTATTAGTTGTAACTGCCAATATTTAATTTCTATACTTTTTTTTATAGCTCTTGACTCCATTCTTAATCCTTTTTAATTCTTCCCCTTAACAGAGAAATTCTCTCCTGATAAAATATGGTTCCTACTGCTTCAGCTAAAAAACCCCTGTAGGGCAGAACTTGAAGCAACCTTTACTACCGTGACATATCTGGGAAAAAAAAAGTGGGTAGGAGTGAAAATCCAGATAAAGTTTATGTTAAAGTATTTAAATTCTAAGAACAATGCTAAGATTTGGCCTAGAGAAGAGGAGAGTGAGGGGATGCATCACATTCTTCAACTTCCTCATGAGGGGAATAGAAGAGCAGGCACTGATCTCTTCTCTCTGGTGACAGAACCCAAGGTAATGGCCTGAAATTGTGGCAGGGGAGGTTTAGGATGGACATAAGGAAAAGGTTCTTCCCCCAGAGGGTGTTTGGGCACTGGAACAGCTCCCCAGGGCAGTGGTCACAGCACCAGCCTGGCAGAGGTAAAGAAATGTTTGGACAATGCTCTCAGGCACAGGGTGGGACTCCTGGGGATGGTTCTGTGCAGGCCCAGGAGTTGGACTCTGTAATCATTGTGGGCCCCTTCCAACTCAGCATATTCTGTAAATCCTTTATACAACTGCAGCCAATATTTTTTTTCCTCCAATTGTTATGATCACAGTCTGACAAGTTTTTGCAAAACAAAATTATACTGTTATCTAAAAAAATAAAATTATACTGTTACCCCAACAATTATTTTAATTTACAAGCAAATGAGACTTTTTTAAACATGCAAATTGCTTACCTGGATAATTGGAGTATGGGTCCAACACCTTAAAGTTGTTAACAGGTTTGGTCTGAAACATCAGGACCAGAGATTATTTCTAAATTATTTAATGTATACATCACTATTAAAAATATTCCAGCTAATTTCAATGTTTTTCATTTAGCACCATCTGTAGGCATTAGAAATTCTTTATGTGTTTCTGTTAAGTTTTACAGCTCTTAATTTTGCTTGAGAACTTCAAAAGGCAAAGATGTTACTAAAAGAATACCACATAGATGATTGCATGAGTCAAAAACCTCAGACTCCCTGAAACAAATGGTAAAATACAAATGAAGTTCAATAAAGGCCGACTCTGGAGGTAAAATAACAAAGCAAAGCTTTCTTCTTTATCTACCAAGACAAAACTAAAGGTGACACCTCTTTTGTATTCCAGCATCTCATTAGAACATAGAAAAAGGATCTTTAAGAGTGCTTTGCAAATAGGCTTCAGGTTTACTTAATTACTGTAGACTGTCAGCCATGAATCAAATTTTAAAAGTACTTTTCTTTCACGGAATCTGCAAATCTTCAAATATTCCAGATAGTGGTTTCAAATTTCAAAAAGAAAACATTTCACAATACCAGAATATAGAGCACGTAATCAAAACTGTCTTTGAACACAGAGAAGAACTTCAAACAAAAAAACTGGCAATGCCCTTTTTACATACAGGAAGTCTGCAGAACCACTTCTGTCAATTTTTGCCACTTCCTCACTGCCAGGTTTTGCCACTTTCCCCTTCACATTAATAAATCTAGAATTTAGAAATTCTAGACATTAAATGAAGGTGTTTAATTTTGCCTCCGTGCTTTTAGTGCCAGTTATCTAAAGCAAGAACTCTTAGGCTTGGTACCAATAGTAGCAGCAGAAAGTATCTGTGAGGACCGCTAATCAAGTTGTTATTGAAGAAGCAATAATCTGTTGGTGCCTATCCAACTGAATAACAACTGCTCCATCAGCTTTAAGGAGCTGCAAATACTGCACACCAGTATGAAATGGTTTTCCTACCTCAGGTGAGGAATCATCAATATATGGTTATGCAACTTCCATTTAAATAGTTTGGATTTGTAATTCCTATTCTTGCAGCCTTTGTTATACACAAAGTTTGATCTCCCAGGCCCCTGCTCTGCTCTCTACATGTCATTTTTTCCTTGACCAGCTCTATTAATCCCAATTGCTGGGTAAGGTAAATAATAGGAGATGTAATGGTCGTTCTACGAGACTGGAAATCTAAAAGAAACACACTCCTTTATGCTGCCCTGCATTCACCCACCTGCGCCAGCTGGAAAACAGTGAAAAGCCTCTCACACTTTTAATGGAAAAGCAAGCAAAAAAGGCCGGGGAGGGAGTGGTGGGGAGGAGCTCAACACGTTTCCAAAATGGCCAGAAAATAAACCATCTTTTCCACACGCTCAAAGCTGTCGGATTCCACAGGGAAAATGCATATTCCAGATTGCAGAATTAGGGAGGAGGTGTTTGCAGGAGCAGCACAGACCACTGATTCATATTTACTGAGAGGTCTCTGCCAAACCCTGAGAGCAAAGACCTCTCTGATGTGTCTGCTTTATCAAACACCTTAGTGCAAACACTGCAGGCCGCGAGGGAATTTGCTCGGTTTTAAACCACTTTACTTTTCACCTTCTTCCTAAAACAAGTCCTTTCCTCAGTCCACGTATTTCATCACAGTGCTCTCTCCAAGCGCCCAAAGCGAAGGTCACAACCTTCAGGGGTGCTGACCCAACCAAACCGCAACTGCCCGGTGCCCCGGAGGCGCAGAGCGCGTCCCCAGCTCACCGCACTGCTCCCCGGGCCCTACAAGGCCCTGAGGTCCCGCACGGCCCGGCTCCCGCTCCCTCCACCGAGGAACGAGAACTTTGCAGCTCCCGCCTCACCGACAGCTCCTCCCGCTCCCTCCACCGCGCAAAATGGCGACCGCGGGGAGCCGCCTCAGCGGGGCCGGGGGGAAGCAGCGATGGCAGCCCGGCCTTCCCCCGCACTGTGCGCGCCCGGCGCTCCCCTCAGGGCTCCCGCGCTGCTCCGGGGGCTCGGGGCCGGCGCGAAAAGGAGGGCGCGGGCCAGCTACACACCCGCCTCACACCGACCTCACATACACCTCACACACACCTCACACACCGACCACACCTCACACACCGACCACACCTCACACCTCACACTCACCTCACACACCGACCGCACACACACCTCACACACTCACCTCACACACCGACCGCACACACACCTCACACTCCGACCTCACATACACCTCACACACACCTCACACACTCACCTCACACTCACCTCACACACCGACCTCACATACACCTCACACACCGACCTCACACACCGACCTCACATACACCTCACACTCACCTCACACTCGCCTCACACACCGACCGCACAATACACCTCACACACACCTCACACTCACCTCACACACCGACCTCACACACCTTACACACACACACACCACACACACACCTCACACACACCACACACACACACACCACACACACACCTCACACACACCACACACACACACACCACACACACACCTCACACACACCACACACACACACCTCACACGCACTGACCTCACACCCGCCGCCACGGCCCCTGCCGAGCCCCCTACTCGGAAATCCTCTGATGTGAAAGGATGGACCTAAATTCCCCATCAAAACTGCCAGAGTGGAATGCGGAGACATTCCACTGGTGCTGGATTTAGAGCTCGTCCATGCATGGAGTTCTTGGGAATTAACTCTCTTGAAAAGTCCTTACTCACTTCAACCCTGATGGAAGTTAGAAAGGGCAGCTGATTCCTGAGCCATACAACTCAGGAAGAAATAAAGATACCAAAAATACTGATCCTTTTAGCGGATTTCTGAAAAGAATGTTGTTTTTTTTTTTCCCCTTGTTGCTCAAGTGGTGCAAAAAAATTCTTCAAATTATATGAACTGAAACAATATCACAAAATATTTGTAAAATGAAGAATTAGGTCACTTACCCCTCTCCCCCCTGAAATACTGCAACTTAAAATTCTGGACTTGCCATTAGAACATAGCTTTTGAACTAGAAAATTTTAAATAAATGGCACAACTGTCTAAGAAAGTCTAAATTTTAAGCTTGTTCAAAGCTTCATGACATTCAACAAATACTATAGAGGCAGCTACTGTAAATATGTATTTCCTCATACATAAATAGATGAAAAGGAGAATATTTTCTCAAATATTGATTGATTTTAACATAAATAATTTTTATTTAATCAACTTTTTTGTTTTTCTTTCTTGAAAATATTAATTTTTAACTTTCCATTTCAGATTTTTAGACATTGTGCATATTTACATAATGTGTTTTCACTCAAGTTGTGCAAGCCCAGATCAATTAGGAATTCAATGCAGGAAACACTACATTCATTTTTACTATCCAGTGTATAGTCAGGTATTTCCTTTATTTATTCTTCTCTTTAAAAGGCTTGCATCAGAATTTTGTTGTATTACAATATACCAAATTTTATACCACACATTTAGATGTTTTAACTCACCTCCCCATCTAATTACTGGGCAGACAACCAAAGGTGAGAAGCACTTCATTGCTACTTCCAGCATGACAAGGTCTTGGCCAGCATAGAACAAAAGATTTTATAAGGACCTTAGAATACAATCAGGATTGGTAGTGAACCTATTGTCTGAAATTAGATTCTGAAGCCATCAATCTTGTTCAGTAATCTGAATAAAAGTGGGAAAATATTTGTGCTTATAAGCATGCAGTAAGCATTCATTTTTTGCTTCCAATAAATTCTGAAACCAGAAAGCGTTTTTCCTTCTTAACTATTAGTGAATGCCTTCTTTGATTCTGGCCTCAGGCAAGTTTCCATCTTAGTTCACAACATCTGCTTTTAGCTGACCAGACTTTAATGTTTAAAGCCATAATACAAACAGTTCATTTTTTAAAGCTATTTTTTTCTTCGATTCCTTTCCCTAGGTGACATCTCCCTCAACACACACACAAATCACATAAAATATATAGCAAAGCAGTCTCTCAACTGCTCTGAGACAGTTTAATTTTTGATTTTCCCCAAGCCCAACATCTGATCTGCCATATGTTTTGAGTCTTTCCAGCTCATGGAGATCACATACTAAGTCATAAACTTGCATGTTCTGAAACAATACAACTAGAAAATCATGAACACCAGACACTGGTCAGTGATCCATGTGATAACAGAATAATTCTCATACTTGCTAAATACGGAGCTGTTAGAACATTCCATTTTTTCCGGAACTTACAAACTGAACAAATCAGCGACAAAAAAATCAAGTGTAGAAAAGTAGGAAGATGTAAGTGAGCTCACAATTGGTGGTGACTTCTCTCAGTTTCCTTTGTTGAGGTTTACCCACAATTTCAAAGACATGAAAAACCATTGGTCTCTAACAAGTACCCTTCCTCTTGGTTGAAATCACTGAGCAATGTTAGAAAGCATGGCAAGTTCAGGCAACCCCTGAACTGCACTTTTATCAGTGCTTGAGGTGGTTACAACCATAAATTTATTTAAAAAATTTAAAGACTCAGTAATTAAAAAAAAAAATGCTTACGCCTGCAACCTTCTCCAGTAAGATAAAATACAAATGAAAATACAGCAAAAATGAAGTTACCTAGCTAGGTGAGGAAAAGGGGAATTTCTTCCATTTTATCACGTCGGCTAGGCTCTACAAATGTGGGCCGGATGTTGCAGCACCCCTGCAAAAACTTAACCCAGGTGACTAAATTGATTTGTGGCAGCTGAAATTACTCACGTGTGTAAGCGTTTGCAAGATCGGGTCTACAGAGAGCTAAACGCGGCTCCCCGGGGCCGCGGCAATGCTGCTCTGCGTGTCCGCCCCAGGGCTGTCCCAGCCCGGAACAAGGCGCTGCTCCCCAGGGCACAGCCTGCAGCCTGCAGCCTGCTCCTGCCGTGCCCCCAACGCATGCTGCTCCGCCAAGTTTAGCTCCTGAGCTTTGATTTTTATGTGGCTAAACTAAAATATTTTTAGCGCTATTGTTTTGGTTTTTTTTTCATGGTGAGGGGGAGAGTGTTCTTTTCTGTACTTTTTAACCTTTGGTCCCTTTTCAATTTCTTACCCATATACATTTTTTTTGGTTTTGTTGTGTTTTTTTAACACTTTGAAGAGGTTAATCCCTCAGGTACAGACTAACAATAACTATTTTCATTATGCACAGTATTAGTCTTATGCTTCAAATTAACAAAACAAGCACATCCCACATTTACAACTCCACCCTGAACAAATTTTTGTCATGTAAGTCCTATAGAGACATTAGCAATTTTGCACATAGGCAGAGATGATATCATATTGAGTATAGACTTTATAGTTCACATAGCTGATACATTGCTGATACATACAATTCCTGTATATCTGAATCAAATGCTCAGCTGATAAAATAAGACATACACAGAAGGAAAGAAAATTAGATTAATGCTATAGTTATATTTGCTCTTTTGGAATGTACCTCCTAGGAGCCAAGTCAGTGCTGCCTCCCATAAAAATGAAACAAAAAATGTCTCATTAAAAAGTGTCCGTGGAGTCTGCTTTTGTACAGATGACAAACCTGAAAGTTGTATCTGCAACCACTGTTTTGGAAAATATCTGGCTGTTTTCCTCTTGTCAATTCCAACAACGTACTTTTTTAAAGGTAGGGATGGAATGGATTTTTTAAAGCTAGAGCAATATTGTTGCAGTCAGTTCTCAACAGAAGTACAACAAATGCTCTTATTTTATTAGCTATTTGGTTTAATTTATTATGAGTCAATTCTGTTTACAGCTATACAGTTAACATCTGGATTCCAGATCCTCTGACGGTTCATGCTCTTTGAAAATGTTTCCTGTCAGCAAGATTTCTTGCTTTGGATTGGAAATTATAATTCTATAATTTAAAAAAATATTCAGAACTCCTGAAAAGAAACATTTTTTTAGAGTTCTTCCTTTAAACAGATAATTGTACTAGGAAATCTATAGATTTTCCTAGAATAATTTTTTCATTGAAAAGAAAATATTTGTCCATAGTCAAGGAACAGAAGAAAATTTGTGAGTTTTGAAAATACAGGTGTGATACATGATGAATTTTTAAAATACATTTTTTTTTACACTTAACACTTTCTTTAGAAGAAAGTTTACATCTCTTCAAATGTGGCTTATTATTTTCAGAAACAGTGATTGGAGGAAACTATGACACTATGGCCACTTACCAACTGTGTGTCTGATTCCTCCTCAAGAGAATTAATTTTCTTGGCTTTGTGTCCACTCCATTTTGTTTGGAATAAAAAAAAAAAAGAAACAAATATTTTAGCTACTGTTCTCTTTGAAATGCTCATCCAAATATTTCTAGAAAATTTCATCTTCACTTTCCATGGTCATGTCCTAATTATTATATTTATACTGATTAAAGGTGGGATAAAATAACCACAGTGTTTAAAGCAGCAGTGTGATCCATATGCAAAGTGTGGGGGGTCCAGCCAATATGATTAATGGCTTGATGTAGGCAGGGCTAAGACACATATGTATTCCAAAGATAATTCTGTTAATTTGAAACTGTCTTTCCAAGGATGACAGCCTACTTACTCAGTTATTTCTAATAATCTTCTCTACTGTAGCTATGCTGTGCATTTTAAGTTAAACAGCAACAATATGCCAATTAAATTTCTGCAGACTATATGATCTGAACACTGTACAGATCCTTAGCTTTTTCAAAGTAGGTCCGTGTATACAGATTTTGTTTGATCTCTGGTTCATGTCAACCTGGTTTTGAAACATACCATAACTAGAAAATGTTTCTTTATGCAATGTTAGTTATCAGGAATGTGATCTATACTGATAGAGGGGGAAACAAGTTCATGCACTGATCTTTCTTCAAAAATGAAGTTAATTCTCCTTGCATTAAGGTAGAAAGCATACATTCTTCAAAGTTTATATGTTCTCCCTGTTTCAACTTTTATGATCGTTGCCTTAAGCCTTATGATTTCAAATTTACTAATTCAGTGCTTGATAATATATGTGCTGATACATCATAAAAAGGTCAAGTGCAAAACTGTGTGTCTTGTACACAGGTAACAAATTGTGGTCCAGTCCTGAGTAGAGCACTGGGATATTATTGCAGTGCAAGTAATACACAACATAAAGTACAAGTGCAGAAGTGCTGTGCATCGTTGCAGACAATGAAATGGACACAAGCCAAGCCTCTTGACTCACATCAGATATCAGGAAATTGTGTTTTACAGCACTGGAACCATACTGATGTAGGAACTCAACATGACTTGGCCTTTGAAACTGTACTCTTGTAGATGCAGCAAGATGCAACACGCAAGAGTGACACAAGTATCTGGATAAGAAGAAATGGCCTCGAGTTGCACCAGACAGGATGTAGATTGGATATTCTTCATGGGAACAGGCATTGGAACAGGCTGCCCAGGGAAGTGGTGTAGTGACCATCTGTGGGGGGATTTAAAATGCCTGCAAATGTGGTTCTTAGGGACATGGCTTAGTGGTGGACTTGGCAGTGCTGAGTTAACGCTTGGACCTGATGATATTAAAAGTCTTTTCCAGCCTAAAGGATTCTATGGTTAAGCTCTCTTTTCGGTACTTCATCATAGTCCATGGATTCACTTCCCATCATGTACAAATCTATGCAATGCCATTGCACAAGTCTCAAAGGCTTTTGAACAGATTTTTTTTCCCAACTCAACCAAATTTGTGCCACTGTAATCTCCAGCAGTAATGTATTTTTGGGACTGAAAATCCTTGTGAAACAGTATAATTCAAAACTTTAAAGTAGCAAGCGTCTTACATTTTGGAACGCAATAACTGAATACAGATGTTCAGATTCCAACTGGGGTACTTCAGGCAATTGTACCAGCTCCTGATATGTACTGAAAACAAACCCCAAAACAAAAAAAATTACATGAGAAACAGCAGAATAGAATGTCTGCGTACACTCACATTTAAGAAATTGTCCATCACCAGATGGGTTTGTTCCAAGCAAACTGTCAACTCCAAACTGCTGAGCATCTCAGGAGTAGGCACAGTACTAAATAGAACACATTCTGGGAAACTTCCAAACGAAGTAAAGACAATGACTGAAGCTTTGGGATTTCTCATCATCACAAAAACATTTGAGTATAAAATCCCACTGCACTTTGGCACAAAACACTGAAGATGGTTTACACAGCCTCAACTTATCCTCAAAGTAGCACAACTGCTTTGGTGACAGTGGAGAACCTGAGATATCAACATGTTGCAAAGAAAGAGAAAAACTTCTGTCACACAGAATTTTTGATAAAAATGGAAGAGGCAGCAAGGAGCACAGCTGAAAAATGCAGTATGTCGACACACTACCAAAAGAAACAGAGTTAGATATGAAACACTTTTATAACAAGCTGACTACTGACAACGATACAGAAAGTAGGTGACAGCATTTCAAAGTCAAGACATTCTACATAGTTGTTGATGTGTTTACAACATAGATGAAAGAGCAGTTTCAAGATTTCACAGAGAAATGCAGGCTGACACGTTGACATTGATAAAGTTTTTAAAACCTGTTCTCATATAAAGCCTCCAAGAAAACTTTGTCATTTGCATATTTAGTCCAGCTATTCACTAATCAACCCTTTCATGTATTTTTTTCAGACCGTACAGACCTATTGGTACATTTTGGGTTAAGATGTTCAGAAGAGGACAAATACATTTAAATACACACACACACACACACAAAGATGTGTGTATGATCACACAATGATCACTGGAATGATCACTGGACTTTACCTACAGAATAACGAAGGGTGTCATAATGGTCTGACAGTTTTGTGAGTCTTCTTTGGAAGGTGGTATGTATGCTTTCTGCTGGAACATTTTGTAGAAAATTGAAAGCCCTGGCTTCCTATGTATTTCTAAAGAGGACTTAGAAATTTATTGAGTCTGTCCCACCACTATGAAGTAGGGTAGGGCTCTCCCTTCTCATTTTACCAAACAACATTGTAATATTCACACGAGATCCATTTCTGTGATTTCAGTCCACATTTCCCATCTCATGAGTGAAAGCTCCATTATTGGGTTTTGTGATACAAGCCTGTACCAGCTCTTTGAGGGTAAAAACATTTAAAGTTGCACAGAATAATTAAACCTTATGTAGAAACAGCACATATATGCCAATACCACTGTCTGACTCAGGAAAATCACCTTAGACTTGAGAGACCCCCTCCCAACCAAATCACTGCATTCCCCTAGGCTACAAGAGAATACAGTCACTTGTGCTCTCGTCCAAATATTTAATTTATGCAAAAGAATTAAACCCACTATATTTGGGAACCAAATACCCACTATGTAAGCAAAGTATTTCTAGTGACATCAGTGATGTCTGGACTACATTTGCAAGAAAAACCAAAAAGTCAAATCACAATTTCAAAGTGAAAAATTGTTCATAGGCGATTAACATTGAATTACAGGAGTGGATTTTATATAGGTCTTAAAACTGTATAATTTAGTATGAAAGAAAGTAAAGATTAAAAATTCATACCGTAACAGAATGTTTCTGCAAGTCATACTAACTTAAAAAAATATATATCAGCCTAATCTAAAGTATTGCTGTAGCATTGCTAAATGTTACAAAGTGTGCATTTCAAGGGTTTTAACAGCCATTAATTACTTCTTTGTATTTATTTAAGTGCCATGCTTTCCTGTTAAACAAGCTAGATTTGCAACATCTAGGCAAATTACTTTAACATTTGGTCTTCATAAGCTGACTACGAAATAATCCAATGTGAAAAGAATTTTTTTAATGAAAATTTTTTACTTCAAAAAATAAAGAAAATTTTTATTTTCTTTGTCGACAAACTGCCAATAGATAAAATTCACATGATAATCAGACAGTATTTTAATTTTTATATGTATATATACAAAAATAAATCCATCTCCTGTCTCCTTGTTTTAGCTCTTTCTTCTGGCTTTACCTCTACAGAGCCAGAATGGTATGACCAACGAGGCTGTAAGAATCCTCAACCTGAGCTGCTTCATGTAAAAAGCCATTAAAGTTCACTAAGTCACCCCCTTTTTGAGACCTGTTTCCCTCCACCCTTCTGTTTTCTTCAGTGTGGCCTATATTCACAGTCTGTGCATAGACTGTGGAAGCAGAGGGATTTGAGGTATAAACATTTCCTTGGGCAATAGAAGTGATAACAGCAGGAGTACCAAGGAAAACAAAGTGTTAGGATAAATCTCCTCTTAACAAAAAAAAGAAAAAAAAATCACAAAAAAGTATCATAGTGCCAAGGTGTTCCTCATAGCTACTCTATATGTATGGGAAAGAATCTTAATCACCTTTGCACAGGGTACAGAACTTCAGAATTAACTAAAACTCACAGTATTTGATAAAAATAATAGTAATTAAAAATTGGAGTGTGAGCAAGAGAAATGCACTAAATTGTCAAGGCAAAGCCCAGCAATCATGCAGATTAAGAGCACATTTTTATCATGTTGCCAGTCAGAGTCGAGAGCTCTGCAAGGCAGCTCCAACCACTGCTTTCCAGAAGGCAGAGGAGAGCAGAGGCACAAGGCAGTTATCCTGATGGAGCTGAGATCTATCACCACAGTAACAACTCTGCAATAAAACAGGAGACACTAGAAAAGCAGAGGAAGTTTACTCAAAAACAAACCAACCAAAAAAAACCAACAAAACAAAACAAAAAAAAAACCAAACCAAACAAACAAACAAACAAAAATCCACAAAGGAAAGGGCTCCAAGAGTGGCTGGGGCTCCCGGGAGGGGCATCTGGACACTGAAGTCTCAGTTTCCCTAGCGCCTGCCTAGGTTAGCTCCCAAAGAAAGATCTGGTTACACTTACTTACATGTATTTCATGTTTCAAAAGTAAACTCCCATTTCCCCAAATAGGTTCCAAGTTTTTAATCAAGGTCATTACTAGTGCTTCTTGTCATCTGTTTCTCAATGACTAAAGGGAATTTGCCTTTCGCAGTCTTTATGCTTTGTCATCAGCTCATGGGTGTGCTCTGTGTCTATTTCAAGGGCTGAAAACACAGCTTGGGTGTCACTTGGTCCTTTTTATCTGACACCGAGGACATGAAACATGCCTCCAGCACTAAACAGAGACCCCCGCACATGGGAAGCCCAGAAACATAAGCACACACATGTACTAGTACATATCGTTCTAAGAGCATAAACTAATATACAGTAATTATCTTTGGGAACAAGACAGCAGCACAATTTCCCCTTTGAGACTATCACTGCTGCACATTCAGCCTGAAAAAAGCATTCCAACCATTATTCCTTTTCTGCCAATTAAACAGTTTTACAACATGTCACTGAAAAACAAGGGATTTCAAGGACTCAGACTCCTGTTACTGCCACTTCTCTGGTAGTAAAGCATAGCTTTATTTTTAATAGCTATGTCTAGTGATTCCTTCGTTGATTTCTGGGAAGCTCATTGGCATCATAATCACAGTGGAAGATTTAACCATATGTAATACTAATGTTAGGCAGTTTGGTTGGCTTTGTCTTTATATTTGGACAATTTAGTACAGATTCAAGATGATGTTTGAGGAGTTTGTGCTTTAATTTGTTAAAACTGCCTTTTTCTGCTGAAGACTATTTCAAACAATATGATGGAGTAGGATAGAGTGAAGTCTGTTCTCGAGACCCAGACCACTTTTCACTGCTGACAGGACAGGTAAGGAAAAGCTAGTGAAATTAAAATGACACAGGAATTAAAACAGCACATTTCCACCTAAGGAGGGTTGAAAAATAGAGTTTTCATCCTGGTAAAATCCTAATACCTAAGACTACTTCTGTTTTAAAATAGCCAGTTGTTTTTGAGACTTCCATAGAAACCTTGGGCCAAGTTGGTATCTTCAAGTGGAATATTCTTACTATGGTGAAAATTCAGCAGATCATGGCTTTGCCTCAGCAGTACTTCAGTAATTTCTAATTCATTCAGAACAGTCTTGGAGAAAACGGCATTAAAATGAGATTTTTGGTTTTTTAAGTGCAGGATTTAAAAAATAAAATCAGTTATATCTTTTTCATTATCTAAATTTTTCCTAGTTTTGCTTTAATAGTGAAAAATCTCAGCAACTTTATTTGCTATTGTCATAAAAACAAGCTGACTTTGCCATGGTGATTTATATAGCTAGACAGTATGCAGCATCTATCTTAAGTCCTATAATACTGAAATTTGCACAAAATGGTATTTCTGGGTTATATTTTGACATTAAACAAGAAACTGTTTGCCATATGTTTGGAAAGGATTTAAAAAGCACTATCCTCATTAAATTTGGGACAGGGGCTTGCTACTTACCCAATTTTTATTCATATTTATAGAGTGTCCAGTGATTTCTATTTTAATCATAAGAACACTCAATAAATATCTACAGAAATACTGGAAAAGAGAGGAAAAAAACCTTGATACCAAACACAAAAGACAATGCTGCATTTTATTACTATAATTGTTGTGTTAAACCAAGCATCTATGTTAGTAATCTACCAGTTCTCAGGAAAAAAAAAAAACAACAAAATTTCATTCATATACATTCAATTTCTCTGGTTTAAAAGTAATTTCTTTCAAAGAAGGTATTAGTTAACACCACAGAGATTTTTTTGCCCCTTTGCAATGCTCTATAGTTCTGAACCACTTGCTGAAAATAGGACTTCAAGGCAGTGGAGCAAAGAATAAAATGAGTTGAGGAGTTTTCTGGGATTCTGCATCCATTGAATCATTAGTACTTCTGAAACTCAAGAAAACTGGGTATTGTGTAAAATAGCTTGAGGGAACAGCTTCAGAACATTAAAATACAGTCCACAGGCAATTTTCTAAAAGAATTCTCCTTACCATAGTTCTGTTCTCTTTTTAATATTTTAAGCTAGATGCCTTAAGTGATATATGTATTCCTGTCCTTTCAGTATAAAGCTTCTCTTGGACAGACTGCTTTAGTGAGGGGGCCCCAGTGCCACCATCTGCTGGGGGCTCCCTGTGCCCACCGGCATGGCACAGCTCTGCCAGGGATGCTGCCAGCTGGGCACTGCACAGCTTTTCCCGGGTGTATTTCCACCTTCTTCTGCACGCAGCTATGGAATGCTTCTCTTAGGAACCGTGCCTCTCTGCTCCTGTGTCGGCAGCTCCTTGCAGGAAAGCGTGGCAGGCACAGGGAAACCCCAGACAGTCCCACTGCTGCTCTGCCTTAGCGAGCTCAGGGTTAACTCTACCTCGGTTATACTGATGGAAACAAGGAGGAAATAGTCTTCTCTATAATGCTAATCTAAGAGAAAGTAAACATAAAAGAGTAACTAAAGCCTAGAGTTTTGGGGCAGGGATGTAGCGGCTTTTAGAGATTTGCAATTTTTTGATTTTCATTTGTAGCATCACCCATAGGGGTTTGTTTCTTTTTATGCCAAAAAAAGAAGAATAAAAGAACCAGAGTTTTAAAAGCTAAAGTTCAAAATCATAAATACCTGTAGGTTCTTCTGGGATTAGAGTAGTAAATCCTTGTGTGCATGCATACTTGCAGATAAGTGGGCACAGTTTTACTTGTATGGAAAGCTAAGTGTTAGATTAAAATAACTGTTCTCACATCAGTAACAACTTCAAAATAATATAAATAATATAAATGCTGCAAGTATAAAAAATATGACAAGAAAGGTGTTTCAAATAGTCAGTTTTCCAGCTTATTAATTCTGGGAGCTGACTCTCCTCTTTATCACCTATTTTTAAGCCACTGATGCCAATATATGGAAAGCATGAATACTAGCAGCATAGCAAAAAAAAAAAAAAAAGAAAAAAAAAGGAAAAACAACCTCTATATTTTTAAAAATGAGGATCAGTGGGTATAATGCACAAAGAATTCAGTTTTAAAATCTGAATAAAATAGTATACTGTTCAAGAAATAGTGTACAATAGCATGCTTTCCTAAAATGATCTTTTAACTTCAAGGAGTTAGTCTTGCTAAAACAGAAGGCCAGTAAGAAACAGGTGAATTTTTACACATAGAAGATACTGCTGAATTTCTTCCCTTGTCTAAGACCCCAATAGTAATAGAAATGGAACAATGAAGTTGAGATTGCCTAGAAACAGCACAGGAGAGTGGAAAATCTCGCCTAGTGCACTGATTTAAATAAAAGCCTACATGTATGTTGTTAGATCATATTGGAAGTGACATTGTGTTAAGAGGTTTCAGCCACAGAAGTTGTACTGCTGTGAGCTCGGGCACGATTTGGCCCTGCCTATCACATTTATTATACATGTGCTGCTCACTCTCTTGTTTTGCTCCAGTCTGACCTTTGGGCTGTCCCTGCTGGCTAGGATGCTGACTTCATCCTTGACCCTGGCTTTCTTCCACACCCCCATTCTCCTGTGGCTGCACATTACTGCTCTCATTGCCTTAGCAATCTATCTTTTCCTGTAATTTCATCCTCCCTGAAGTCTCCCATTAGGAAATCTGATTATTTCAAGCTATCATTGAAACTGTTTGCTTTCCAAATTTGAAATACTTGTATTTTGACCTTAATGCTTCTCAGTATAAGCACCCTGCAGAAACATGAAAATTAATCCTCTCAAGGCCAATTTTAATGTAAAATTATGTCCGTTTTCATCTTAAGCCATCCCTACCAGCTCTTCATTGATTGCAGGATCTGTTAAAAAAAGTCTCTCCTTATTTTTCTCCATGGATTTTCCCAGACTACCTTTTAATCTAAAGCTGGACTTTTCATTCCACCTCTCCTTAGGAAGTAACTTTCATCAGAGCTGCGTGGATACCAAATGCTATCAAGTAAAACTGCTATACACAGCTTTGTTTGCATTGTATAAATGCAAATGCAGATAAAGTCAGCAGAGAATAAGGTCCCATTGGTCAGTGCTATGCAAGAGTGCACTGGGATAAACAGACCATCTACAACACAGAATACCCCTAACTGTGTCCAAAGGATGTATTTTGGAAAAAATACAAGAGGAAATTGAGTTTTCTGAGTTGATAGGGAATGGTTAGGACACAAAGCCTGCGGCTGTAAGAATATTGAATATAATAGGGATCAGAAAGGCTGAGAGGCTATGCCTTTCTTCTGGCATGAAAGGCAGTGTTCATAGTGGAGGGAGGCATTACAGTTGCCTTATTTCCTTTCCCTTACTCAAATCCCTAAAGGGAGACACCCTGCTAAGTTGTACGTTTCCACAACAGCTTCATGGTCCTTGCTAGAAAAACAAACATCAAGACTTCAGCTCTCTCCAGCCACTCCAAATGAGCACTGTAGTGCTCCTGAGAGGTCTCACCCTCCCATTTAGCACCACTGTCTCCAGTCTGTTCTGTCCTTTTTTAGTTTTACCAGCATTGTTTTAAAAACTGCTTCTGCTATCTATAAAAAATCCTTTTCTCATCCAATCCTTCCTCCCATCCAATCCTATTGCTTTCCCATTTGTTTTCAAAATTCATATGGTAATACCTGTTTCTGAGTGACTCCTTGTACTTCGATACAAATTTCATTTAACAGACGGTCAAAAGAGAGAACATGAGAGATTTCTGTGACAGCAGCAATGTCTGAGAATGCCATGGACTTGCATAAAGGTCAGTTTGCTACCACATTTGTACCAATCCCATGTTTGGATGATTCAATCCCATGTTGAATACATGCATTAGTCAGTAGGTAGCTGACAACTCCTATGGATGAAATATGAACAGTAACCATTGCATCCCTCATGCCCCTTTCAGGGAATTCTAGTAGGAAATCTATTTTCAGTTAGGCAAAATATCTGGAGTACTCCCTGTGCTACTTGTGAATTAAATTAATTTTCAGTTTTCTTCTTAACATTAGACATTTTAGAAATGCCTACTGGACAACAGCATTTCCATTTTCACAGGTAAGTGTTTTGGGCTTGCTGCTTACTTGAATAATGACATAACTTTTGATCAATTTAATTCATATTTTCCATTTTTGTAGCTGTAGTAGGAAGCAGTTTCATAATGAGCAGACATATTTCTGTGGCTGTACCATATGGTCCTGCAGCTTGCATACCACAGAGTGAAGAATAGAACTAAAATCAGAATGTAGTCACCAAAAGGCTCTCTGGAAAGCTCATGTGCATCAAAACCCACTACTTGGAGCATGCTCACGCCAAATTACAGCACTAAAATATTTCCTTACTGAGGATTTGAGAGGGATCCACAAACTCCAGTAATGGTGTTGTGTAGGAGGAATTCTGGTACAACTAATGTCCTATATGCCTCCCCACAGAAAACATATTACAGCAGAAAGCAAACAATCAGATAAAGGCAAGGCAGTGTCACATATTAAAATATTCCAGGTGAGTTTCTATGCTTAAAGGAATATTAGAAGATTGAGGCACTTGAGGGCTCAAAAAAAGTTCATTTTTAAGTGAGTGTCCTGTCTATTCCAGATGCAGTCATATGTGCTATTTGGTCCATTGCCTCACCTCATTGGAAGAGGGTTTGTCTGAGACACCTGAACACATACCATGATAACAAGGAGAACATGGCTCCCACTTATTTGCCAGAGGTCACAGAGCATGCCAGAAACATGGCATGCTTTTCTATTCAGGGAGGAGAAGCAGAACTGCCTTTCCACATGATCACATCCCTGCCTTCCCTGTGCCAGAGCTTGAGAAAAGCCTTCTGCTGTATCCTGACACAGAGCTGTGCCTGTCACATGGGGCTGTAAACAACATTAAACATCAACATGTTCCTCTGCCAGCCCACAGAAGTTACCACCTTATTCTGGCATTAGAAAAGTCACCTGATTGTACTTTTTCATACAATAACAATGAAGCTAGTTTTCATTTCATCACCTGTAGCTGAGAGTAACAAAAAAAAAAAAATCAGGAAAAATAAAAAACCCCAGACAATTGCCTTTAAAAATAAATGAATCAGTCAAGTCACAGTAAACTAGTCACAAGAGAATTCATCCTTGGAATTTAATACAGAAAAAGCTCTGCAGTGCACCAGTACAGGCTTTAAATAAAGCCTTTCAAAGGCACGTTACCCTCCCAGTGAAAAGGGAAAAAACCCTAAGCAAAAACCAGAAAATATAGAGCCTATATTCAAATTCAGTACTGTTATTTCTACAGTAGCTGGCAAGCACTGCAGTAGCATTGGAGGCAGCTGGCTTGGAAATATTATTACTTTCAGTATGAGAGATTGCAAGAAATTAGTATTTTTTTGGTCAGATTTTAGTGTTTCTGCCCCACAGAAAAATTAAAGCGGCAAGAGGAGAAAGCTATGAGTCCAGAGCAAGGAATTCTTCTGATTTAGTGCTGGGCTGCAAGAGCCTGAAAATTAGGTTGCTTAGTTCCCCAGACTTGGATATGTGGTGTTCAATTTAAATTTTTATATTTGCTTCCTTTGGCCAAAAAAATCTGGAGTCTGAACCAGGAGCACATGCAATTATGTGCAAAGAGAGCTGCCAGGCTGGAAACACCTGTGTCAAAACCTACCTGGTCTGGAAGGCTTCCAGGGAGAGTCTCTGCTGTACATCTTGGCACCAGAGGAGAGAAGTAAAGGAGCACCGAGATGAGTGTGGCATTTCTTCCTCAGTAAAATTTACCTATAATAATCTAGGCACAATGTAATCTTGGAGTGCTGGGAGGGACCTCCAGTGTGGGCAGGACCTGAGCAGGGAAGGGAAGAGAGAGCCCCCACACCTGTCTGTCACCTCAGTGGGCACAGGAACAGCCCAGGACATCAGCCCACAACCAAGCAGAGCTAGAGGAAGCAAGAGAGCAGCACTGTTACAACACCACCAAAGCCCAAACCAACGAGCCCAGGCTGGGCTGACACAGGGAGGTGGGCAGGGTGGAGAGAGGTCCCAGGTGGGGATGACCAGGCCCATCACTACTGTATTGATTTTTTTCTTTTTAAATCAGCTCCAGAAATGAAAGTTATGGAGTTACAGTATTCATTTATCATCAAAAATGAATGCAATGAATACTTTAGGTGTAGTGTTTTCAGGTCTTATTCAGTGTTATAGATATAAAATAAGTGGTTATACAAGCTAGCATGAAAAGTGTGTGGTTTCATTAGGAATTTTCTCATTCAAAACACCTGGTCATGTGTTAAAGGGCAGGAATTAATGTAGATTATTAAGTTTTACTCTAACCAGAATTAGGTCCACAGTGACTATGCAGAGTTTCAAATTTTCAGAACATCCTTTGCCTCTGTGGTTTGGTTATCCAAACCAGGATCCTGCAGGTTGTCAATGCCTGCCCATTTACACACACTCACAAACACACTTATGTACCTGGCACATGCTGCTAACAGCAGCACACAATCCAGTTCAGTGTCTTCAAGGTTACACCTGTGTTTAAAGTTATGTGTACACTTAAGTGCTCAGTTGCATGAAGCCCAGCATAGTGGCTCACAGACCCTTATTTTACATGCAAAAAACTGGTTCAAGAACAGTCATGTATACAGTTACAGGCTCATTTCTCAGTCTTGATAAATTTGAGATGCCGAGAGATTTCTGCAAGATGTGCTTCCAGAGAAGCACTAAATTCAGTAAATTCAGTCCATACCGAATCAGCAGTGTCAAAATTCAAGCCAGCAACTTTTCCTGCAAAACATCTTCAGGTCTCTGCACCAGCCAGGATGTTCTCCTCTACTGCTCATGTACAGTGGTTCTGTTGTGGTGGATTTCAGAGGCTCTGTGGATGAGATTAAAACTCTGCTTGGGTTACAGCATACAGTAATAAATCTCTGTGAGCTGCTCTGTAATGTTCAGCAGGTATTTCACATTTGGACTCTCAGTAGGATGGGTAGCTGAAGGGAACATTAATTGCTGGTCACCCCAGTGATGGTTTAAAGACAAGGTGTTCTCAGGCTGGACTGTGCTGTCACACACAGGGTTAGCCCTCAGTCTGCACACCAGCACCTCTGCCCAGAGGAGGCATTTTTCCCTTCCTGCTGTTCCCTGGCATTCCTTAGGCATCCTCTTTTATTCAAATTTGTTTCAGTTAGTATGATTTTAAAAAGGCATTAAATTTCTCAGTGTTTCATAGGCATTTCTTGGAACTTAGTGATGGGGACAGGTTTTGTCCATTTTCCAGAAAGTGCCTTTGCCAAGGAGAAATGCATAGAGAAAACAGTATTTCATCTGGATAACCCAATGTTTCCATTAGAATCACATAACATCTAATTACGTACTCCATAAATCTTCATATTTTGTTATGGAGCTCATAATAACAAAGCCTGATAAATAGATTCTCTCCCCTGGCCACTACCAATTGAGTAGAAAAAATACTTATTTATGAAGCTTTATTAATAAAATCTGAATAATTCAAACAGCTTCTTCAGTGAAGAAACAGCATATTCCTATTTGCATATAAATGAAATGATGCTTTAGTGTCAGAGTGAAGAATTAAATAATATGAATTTTTACAGTGCAGTCCTGACAGCCTTATAAATATTACGGTCATAAGTTGCAGTTTCCTAAAAATCTCATTTTATCTTTTATTACAAAAATATGACCAAAAGGCCAAGTCCTACTCATTTTACATGTGTGAGTATTCCCAATGACAACACAATCATTCAGTAAGTGAGGTTATCACATTCAGCCTTATGTCAGCTACTGGAGCAAAAACACAGGGTCATCTACGTATCTACTAGGAGACCAGAATCTCTTATTTAACTGTGAGGAAAATCTTGTGTATCGATAAAATATAAAGAACAACAAAGAAAACTGTAGTTCTACATTCAAAGAGACAATATACAACATGAGGAAAGGAAAAACACACAGCTAATAGACTTAAGATGCCAGATTTGCCCTAAGTTACACAGGCCAAAGCCAAGCCAAATATTCTTGGTAGGTGTAAGCAATCACAAAAGCTGCTGCAATTATAAGAATACATATAAGACTTCAAATGGACTGTTGCTGCTGAGGAGAGCTTTGTTTTTAACTGTTTTCTTTGAAAGACTGAAAAATCTGTGAAGCCCAAGCCCAGACCAGCAATAGAGAGAGCTGAACTGGATAAAGCATTCTGCTAGAGGTCAAATAATAATGAGGGCCATGACACTACTTAAGAAACTTCTCAGAGAGGTGTTGTGCAGTGTCAGCAGCTGAGACAAGAAGGGAGCACCTCCATAACCTGTCAATGGTATTTTTTCAACCACAGTGCTGTGCAAGTGGGACAAAATAGTCAAATACGGATGAGGCACACATGCAAAGTAAAGCTAAGCTTGGGGTGGTAGGAGAAAAAGAATTAAGCCTGCTGCACTCAAACACAACACAGCCTGTGTTTGGCTGGCCTGTGCTTTCCAGGGAGGCATCAGGTCTCAATCAAGACATCCAAAGCCAAATAATCAAAGATGGCCCTTAACTATTCCAAGGAATACTTATTGTCAGTACTGAACTAGATACAGTAAACAATTCTATTTTGCTTGATTCCAGGTACTAGACATTATCCCTTCGTATTTCAGTCTGGTAGATTCAAATGTCCCTTATATTCAACATTCTTTTTGTGCATATATGTATACAGTCATCAACTCACCTTTCAGTCTCTTTGATTCAGTGACTACGTTAGTTTTTAGTTCTTCAATTACATAGCATTTTCTCCTGATCGTTCTGTAACTCTTCTCTATACTCACTTCCTTTTTCCAGTACCCATCTTGCAATGTGAGCATCAGAACCGTGCACACCATGGCCCAACCACCCTGAGAACTTTGCACACACAGGTAAAAATTGTTACCATTAGTAGCTGCACTCTGTCTGTAAGTCAAGGTTTGCACAAACCCTTTCTGCTACAACAAACTCATCAGCTTACTCAGCTTGGCCTTTCCAAACTTTTCCATCATGTAGGAGAGCCTACAATCTTTCTTAGGTATATATTAATAGATTTTATTAAAACATACTTTGTTTGAATGAGACCCAGTTTACAAAAGGTTGAGAATTCCTCTGTATCTTTGCCTAAAGTAATTTTTATATCTATTTTTAACTGCCTTTAAATAGGCTGTAGAGATTCTCATTGTGGTATGTTTTCTGACACCTCAACAATTCTTGATATTTCAGATATAGCTGATCAGAAAATGCTGGCAGAGACAGTCACTGACATATCTGATTTCATTATTCTAGGGCTGCACTGATCTGCATGTGAGAGCAAAGCTGGCAATCTCAGTTTTCCTGGTTAAGAAATGGAAAATGAAAAACAGAAAAAAGGACTTTAGTCTATGGTTTTCAAATCAATCTCTTCATGTTAGTGCACGACTCATGAGCCCTGAATGATTGAATTTGACAGTATTCCTAAAGGGCACAATAGTGTGAAGAGATTTGTCTTAACCTGATACAAAAGAGAGCAAACTTCTGCCATACAATCATATTGCTAACAAAAAGAGTAATTACAAGTAGGAAAGCACATGTCATTTCAGCTAATGAAAACTGAATAGTACATTTAACAGTCTCTATTGTCATTAAAATTGAATTTTGTCTATATGCATATATGTATATTTCTAATATTGACAGGGCAACAACTGCTTTTATTTGCTCATTTCGAAGTAGTTTCTGACTTCTAATTTATGAACAGATGTTCTTGGCAGGAAAGGGATGTTAAGGATCTCCTGCCTCTGTTTGTGCTGGATACAATTAATCAATTACCTTCCTGGATCTTGCTTATTGTTTTTCTAAGGCTGGAGGACAGTACAAGCACAGGGAGTCTTCTAGATTAATTGACCTAGGAAGCAGTTAATAGATGAGCTCCACTGTCAGCACAGATTCTCTTAGGCCTGTCAGCAGATACAAAAAGTTTGGTTCAGCTGCAGATTCTGGCAGCAGTGAATGCAATCACATAGCAATGTTTGGATCCTTTCTTGGATCCTTTCAAAACCCAGATGTGGGTTTTGGCGATTGCTTGTCAGCCATAGGGAACATTCTGCATGGGCCTGGCTCATCATTTGGCTTCTCATCCTTCACATCCAACCTAGAGATAAAGCCACAAGAGAAGACAGTGCAGCAGTTTGGCTCACAGAGCATTAGGTATGCTGCTTTGTCATTTTTAGTTGATGCAACTTCTTTTCTTTCCTTCTGAGAAGTTCCTACCGTGGTGCATGGCTGGAACTGGATGCTCAGTGTTGAATGAGAAGGTGGAGCCTTCTCTGTCCCACAAGTGAAGAAGGAGTTTCTGCTTATCCAAGCCAACAGCAATGGAGAAGTGTCTCATGCTGCAGCAAAGGCACAGAAGCTGTGCAGGTGCAAAGCAGAAGCCATACCTTTACTTTTTCTACATTCATTCAAAACAGAGCAAAAATAAGATAAAGGTACTTAAGCAGGTACTGAGAAAATAGAGTAGAAATGGTACATATCCATATAATCTATCTCTCTCCTGTAAAGAGGTACATGGAGAAAAACATTGATGAAGTGACTGTTGAAAAGATAGGAGAAGAATCACATCCAGTTTGACTTAACTTCCTCCTTAAACAGAGGAGAAACAAGAAAGTAAAAAGTTATAAATGCAAGACATAAATGAAGGCAAGCATCAAGGCTGCCATTTCTGGCAGGCTAAAAAGAGCAGGGCAATGAATGAAGAAACAGTATGAGGTTATACTACAAGGTCAGTTATGTTAGTGAGAACAAAAGAAATAAATCTGACATGATAGAAAAACAGAATCACTGGAAGGATGGCCTGAGAGAGCACAACATATTTGGATTGGTAAGAAAGGAGGAAATGGAGAGGACCTAATGATCAAGCAAGATAAATGACCTGGGTCTAAATGAAAATAACTTTAGGTGTTGGAACCAAGATAAATTGAGACATTGCAGGCAAAGAAATCACAGCTAGACAGGGTCTTGATTAAGAAAATATAAAGAAAGCAGATTACTTGCTGTGTGAAAATGCAACTGAAGTGATGAGGAGGAAGTTAGTATGGCTATGACTGACAGAGAAGTGCCAAAAATGGGAGCTGTACAGAAATGGTGGTGATTTGGTATTCCACATGAGGACAACTCCAAGGCAGGGAAGCCAAGGAACTTGGATGAAACTCTGACCTGGCCAGAAGGCAGCAGAGCTAAGTATGCAACCTGTAAACAATCAGCAGCTATTTTTCAAGTATTAACTGGCAAATATAATTCCTGGTTCAACAGTATGCAGAAATGCCTGTAGGTAAGATTGTCCCAAGAGGTTAATTTAGAATGATGTTGCTTGTCATTAGCAGTAAGACAAACCTGCACTCATGAATGCTTATGGTGCCTTTTGAGCTTCTGTAAGATTACATGGATAAAAGAAAAAACAAAATTTGACCTACATTATTTTGTCATTATACCTAATTTAATTAATTTGTGGTATAATCTGCTTTTAAATAGTCACACTTAACTGAAATTATCGAGCTTGCGTACTTAACTTCACTAAATCTCAAGCTGCTGCACTGACTTCTTAGAGCCCTAAACAGAAGTGCAAATGAGAACAATTTTTGGAAAAGAAAAACCTAGGCATCAAACCAAAACCTGCTAAAACCAGCAACTCATTTCTGCACCCTCCTTCTAAAATGTGCAATAGGAAGCACAACTTAACAAAAATGGTAGAACCTGATTCTACATTTAAGCATTTGTTAACTTAAGTACAGCTGGTTATAAGGTATACCCAAGCTAGAACATCGCCTTGGGAACTTTAGCAACCCAGGCTTGGTTGTTATTTACCAAGGGCTGCACTTACAGATTTCTACCTGATCTATGCAATAAACAAAAGTATTTCAGTTCATATTCTAATGAACAAGCGATCTATGCATTATCAAATGCAGCAGAGCTACTCTTCAACAAAAGTAATATTTTTATCTTTAAAAAAATATTGACCAAAAATGGGTAATAGACAAGAACTGCTAAATTCCTTTATTTACAAACGTACAACTGCATCGGCTTCAATAAAATCAAACTGCTCCAAACATCACCAAACATTGCAGTGAATAGCCCCAATAGTTCTACGATATCTTCCAGTCCTACTCATTGTTGGTCAGCAGTTACACCCCAGACCAGAACCAAGATGCAAATTTAATTTTGTATTCTGGGCGATCCATTTTGCTGTGTAATCAGGCGGAAAGGCAAAGCTGCAGGCCAAGCTCTTCCCTCGCTACAATGGCGTAGGTGGAGCCATTCCTTGGCCTCTGGGCCATTTGACGGCATTAACAGCGGAGCTAATTGAGCACAAGAACTTACGGGGGACTTGGGGTTGGATTATTTCGCAACAAGCACACGTAGAAAAGGCAGTCTGAGGAACAAATACCGTTCTAAGACCCCCCCATTACGGTCGGCGGGTCCGGTCCCGACCCGGGCCAGGCTCCGGCTGAGGCGCAGGCCGCTCCCCGCGCCGGGCCCGCCCCGCGCGCGCCGCTCCGGCCCGGCCCGCCCCTCCGGCCGGCCAATGGCAGCGCGCTCTTCCCCGCCCGGCGCCGCCATTGGTCGGGGCAGCGGCTTCCGCCCAGGGCCGGGATTGGCGGCGGCGCGCGGGCGGCGAAAGGCGGCAGCAGCAAAACCCCGGCGCGCGCCGGTGTCCGCGTGAGTGCCCGTCCGCTGCCCCCCCCTCACTCTTCTCCTTCCCCCTCCCTCACCCTCGTTCGTGCCGCCGCAGGGTCCGGTCCGAGCCGCTCGCCGGGCGGGCCTCGCTCCGCGTACTCTCCGCTCCTCGGTGCCCGCGATCCCCGCGGGGGCCGCTCCCCTGCCCGGCTGGAGTGGAGCTGAGCGACGGCTCCACGCGGGGAGCCGAAGGGCCCGTGTGCTGCTCCCGTCTGACCCCGCTGCGGCCGCTCCTGAGCCCCGGGGCGGATGGGCGAGCCCGCGGCGTGCGCTCGGCCCGGGGCCGCGCTGGCGGGAACTGTCCCGTAAAGCAGTGCCGAGCTGCGGCTGTCGCCGCTTTGTGCGGCGCTGGTGCCAGCAGCGGTGCGTACGGGGGTTGGATGTGTGACGGCTCTTGCTCGTGCTGGAGCAGACGGATGTTCTGTGTCGCTGGGTGTGAGCTTGCAGTCCTTGTGCTGCTGGTGAGGCCACGCTGGTACACGTTTGGAACAGGCTAATCTGCCTACTCAACACTAGCAGAGGGAGCGGCTACCTCTAAGACACTAAACTCATCACTAATTGTGTTCCCGTAGTTTCCAAACCCTTCACCAAAGCTCCCGCAAAAAAAACGGGGCTCGAAAGAGACGGCTCCTGCCTCTTGTCCCTGTTGTTACAGAAGGATGAGAGAGTAAAGGTAGGCCAAAATCTTTGGGGACAAAATGTATTTCTAGCTCCATAGCTGAAACAGATGAATCCTTTCATCAGGAGTTTTTCAGAATGTTTCCCACGTGTAGAAAAGTTCATCCAGGTCTTCGAAGGTTTGGCAAAGTAACAAGGAAGGAAGGTTTTTCAATGGAACCAGTTTTGAGTAACTCTAAGAGCTGCTGCTTCCAGGCTCTCATCACTGGTTGTTCTGTCCTGGGAGTCCTCTTTTTCTCCTGAAATGGGATGATCAGGGCTTTTTTTGATTGTACAGTATTAGTGGACTTGTTTACAGTTTTATGTAGTGTTTCTAAGATTTAGGAAGAAGCATTTCAAAATAAGCATGTTCTATTTTTCTTGTGGCAGGAGGGCAATAAATAATTAAGCCTTCTGTTGACTTTATCTAGGAGGGAGAGATCTCTCATATTGAGAAGGTATTTTTTCTCTTACTATTTCTTTCAGTCTTCTGGCATCCTATAGCTTTTGCAGTGTGCACCGCAGCTATTTCTGTGTACATCAGTTGCTTGCCTTTCAAAGCAAACTTCAGGGAAAAGACAATGCTTTAATGTGAATGAGGAAACATGAGAGCTGAAAATCAGTTGTATTTAAGCTTATCCTGCAGTCGTCTTTCCATCTATCCTCGTGGCTTTACTGGTTTACTGTTTCACTGGGATGGTGGGTGACACTTCGTTTTAGGAAGCACAGAGGAACTCCTCAGACTCCCTAAATCTCATCTCAGGAACTGAGTGCAGTGCAAGAAAGTGTCTTATGCTTGCTCCTCCAGGTGTCCAGAAGTGGCCCTCGAAGTCTTGGATGTTCTTTTACTTGAGACTTGTTTTGCGATGGAGAGGGTGTTGAAGTCTCCCTGTGACGAACAGCTCCCTCAGCAGGCTGAAGACTTGCACGGGAATCTCGAGCAGAACAGCAAGCTTTCGGGTATGTGCTGAAATAGGGATTGTGAGCATTACATTTTGTTTCTGACATGCTGCTTCATCACTTAGGGGAATTTCAGTATTGATTATATAAGCCTGTCTGTATATGATCCTTTTTGTGTAGAGAATTAATGAAATGAAAACATTTGAGGGGGCTTTTGATTTTAGGTTTATTCCTGCTGCTTGTGCATTATAAAACTTAAGCAACAGTAGTTTGTCATGATTTGCTAAAGGTACTATTTATGTATTACAGGACATGTTTTATAAGAGGATACCAGACTGGAAAAAAAAAAACAAACCAGCTTTTGAGAGTAAAACTGACCAGACAAGTGCACAATCCCAGCCTTTTGCCTTTTAGCCTATAATCACCAGCCTTGTGCTTCAATATCTTTAGATGTGTTTATGTGCATAAAACCAGTTTTTCTTTGTAGAAGCTGAACTAAGAACAAGTGTTCTCATAGAGGTTTTGTTGGTTGTTTCTGAGTCTCTTTGTGTACCTGAGTCTCCACTTTCTGTCCAGGGCTTGCTCAGGAATCTCTGATGGTCATCCAGTTTATAGATATAATGGGTTCTGACTTTTTAAAAATATGTAGTCCTCTCTCAGGCTCCTGCACATCCATGCCCAGATTGATGCTGAGTAGTGTTTGTATTGCTTCACAAATGTGAGAAGAAATTACTTTAAAAGCTGCTCACAGAAAATACTGGCTAATGTTATCAGTGTTTTACCCTGATGGCACAATGACTGTATGTTCTCTATACTCAACTGAGAATTCAGGCCCCCAGAACAGACAGGTGATATTTATACTGCTGTCTTTCAACAAGGACAGTCACTGACTTTTCCCAGCATTTCTTTCACACAAGCAGCTATATTGAGTTCCTAAATGCTGTCAGTGCCTTGGGGAGGCACTGCAGCCTCTGCCACCCTGCTTGAAGTGGTCTGAGAGCTTTACCTTTCCCTAGGGAGGAATCTGAATTCAGAGTTGGACAAAACAGAGTACCTGGCAGATACTGTAGCAGTTGTTGATATAGTTTTCCATGATTGTTAGTATATACCTTAGGACTTTTTAATTCCTGAAATATTTCCCAAAATGTCTCAAAACAATTTGAAGAAGCAGAGAGAGCAACTTAAAGGAAAAAACAAGGGAAGTAAATGGATAGTGAGGCAGCAGGTTTCAGCTCTCAGAAGCATTTTTAACATGTTGGATTTATAAAATTTTGAAATAAAAAAAATAAAATTTAAAGGTAACTATAACTTGAATTACTAGCTGGTTTATTGGGGTTTTATCAGGAAGAAAGGGTTTTGCAGACAGTTTTTATTGTTTAAAGTAAGCTGCATAGAAGGCTAGGGATGCATACTAATCCATACTTTGATTCTAACATATCTGTGATATTTTTAAGAAAATTCTTACTGCTTATGACTTACTGCTCTGGTGAAACATAGTCCACTTTTACTTATACAATACATTAAAATCTGTTTATGATGAATTGAATTTATTTTTAGGACAAAAATTGTATACATATTTTTTCATTAGATTGACTTTTCGAATACCAGTTCGTTCTTGGATCTGTATACTAAAATATTCTTTACCCTTGCTCCACAGAAATTAGTCACAGCCTCTACATAATAGATAGCTTCAAAAAAGTGGATTCTTATGTGGGGTATAGAAAAGGCTTGAGCAACAAGGATTTGTAAAGTGAATAGCAAACTACATGATTTTTTGGAAATAATACAGAACAGCATCCTTGTTGTGCCATCTAGTGAGTGCAGTGTGAAGTGCAGCAGCCTAAATGCAGAGCAAACATGGGCTTTGGTGCCAATTATTTTATGCAACAGTAGGAAAGATTGCATTACCAATCTTAAAAAAAATCTAAAAAATAATTCTTCTTCTGCATTTGTCATTTGCATCTGATGGATTTGCACCTGAAATGACTTACAGTCATTTCTTACTGAAATGACTATTACAGTTTTGTCTTTTGTCACATTGTTGTTGTGAATCTCACGTTAACATCTAGTGGTGATCTGTAGGTGTCCTATGAACCAAAAGGTTTTTGCCCTCTTAGAATCTGCAATGTGTCAGCTAAGCAAAAAATAATTGCTTAATGCTGCAGCTTAGAAAGGAGTGTGATGAAGAACAGCAGTATCAAGTATCCTCATGGTAATGTCAGCAGCATAGAAGACCTTTGTACTGCTTTTTCCTGTGTATGAATCCACACTCACATGAAGTGACATGTAATCAGTGATCTCCAAAACAGATCAGATATTGAATCAAGTAATAAAATTCCTAACTTATTTTCCCCATTCTTTCCACAGCAGGAGTAAAAAAAGATATTGAAAAACTTTATGAAGCAGTGCCACAGCTTGTAAATGTGTTCAAAATAAAGGAAAAAATTGGAGAAGGTAAATGTTTCATTTTATCTTGCTTAGAGTTAAGATTTCTTTCGGCATTTCTAACTTAAAAAGTATAAATCTAAGATCCCAATATACACAATTTAAGATTCAAGTAAATAATAAGATTCAAGTAAATTATAATTAATTTTCTCCTTTACATGAGAAATCTACTTAGACGTAGCTGTCTTTGGACATACTTAATTGGTGTTCCTTAAGTTAGCTTTGTTTCCACTAAAATCTTCTGGGCAGAAGTGGATGAGGAAATTGAAAGGTTGGAGCTGCTTTACTTAAAAAACGAATAACTTCTTTATTTTTTAAGAGATTCAGTATCAAATTCTAGAATGCTTGTGTTTGCCTTCAACAAGACAGTATTGCAAATACCTTAAATTAGTGTCTGGCATGACTATAAATAGAGTCAAGTACTTTGAATGTGGGATTTCAGCACTTTTTGAAACTTTAACCATTTAATCTCTGAAATGCTCTGTGGCACTCCACACTTTTAAAACAAAAGATGGGGATGGGAAGCTGGATTGCTTTGCATCTGTTTTGTGATGGAATTTCTGTGCAGCAGGTTAGATGCCAGAGTTTTTATTTCAGAACTCACCTAACTACTTAAAAACCACCAGCTCCATTCCCCCCAGGAATCTAAAATTTCAAAAATAAAAAAAGGACTTCTCCCTATCATAAAAAAGATAGTGTGATTAAACAAAATTTCTGGTTATGAATAGTACTGTGATTTTACTCTTGGGAGCAAACAATGTTTTTGAAAAATGCTATTTGCAATTCAACAGCATTATGAGAAAACAAGCTTCCACTTAGAATTCCACTCTGGAATCATGTTCATTTTAACAGTTCTCACCATGAAAAATAATGTCTTAAGTCAAATTTAGTAGCACTTGTTGCTGCAATCAATTCTGTTGAAGGTATGGGTCTCTAGGGTGCTTGGGATTTTTTTGCATGAAGTATTTAGGTTTTGCTGGCATTTTAATGTATGTTTGCACTCAGACTTTTGAACCAGCTTGATGCAAACACATTATTTAAAATGTAATGAAATTTAATTTCTATTCTTCCCATGGAAGAACACTTCAACTTGTATCTTCAGATATCTCAGATCATTAGGACAAATTTACCTCCTAAGAGGTTTATTAGGATATCCTTAAAATTAAATGGCTAGGTAAGCTTATCATGCAGTCTGAATACTCCCTTTCTCAAGCAAGTATATCACATTGGATGTGGTAAAATGCTCTGGGCAAATAAACAATGCAGTTACACATTATGTGGGAAGCCTTACTTTATAGATAAGGTACAGAATTAAGGAAAATGTAGCAATTTCAGAAGTGCTTTGAATAGCACTGGCAGTGCTTTTCAGATTAGCATTATATAGTCCTCTTAACATTGTCGGGAGAGGAGTTAGATGTCAGATGAAAGTAAGCTACCTAAACAAGAAAGCAAATCAAAGATAGAAAATTTACATTCAAAGAGCACTGTGTCCCAGGCAAGTTAGACAGTGTTATATTTGCATTTTTACTGACATAAAAAACTTGTATACAAGATCAGTATATTCAGTAGTAGAAAAAAGGAACTGTATTTTTCTCTTCAAGAATCTGCTTTTGATGTAGTATCAAGTGTACTGCAGGATTGTGAACAGTTAGATCACTTCTGTAAAAATCTGCATTGACCTAATTAAAAATGTTGAAGACAGTGTTTTTCTCCTTTGTTTACAGGTACTTTTAGTTCTGTTTACTTGGCCACAGCACAGCTACAAACAGGTTATGAGGAAAAAATGGCTCTGAAACACTTGATTCCAACCAGCCACCCTCTGCGAATAGCTGCTGAACTTCAGTGCCTCACAGTGGCAGGGTACATAAGCAAAAAATTATGATTCTCGTGATTAAACTGCTGAATGTTGTCTCAGCATTCTGTATTTATTTAACTTTTGGCACTTCTCTTACATCTATGTTCTTCCTACTGAGAACAAATAACAGAAAGAGTGTCTTACCTGTAATGGATGCCCTTTGCTGCTAGTCTCAGTTTGGGGGGTACTCTGTTGTCCAGCTGAGGAATTCCATTATGTATCTCTGTGGTAACAAAGTTCCAGTTCTGAAATGCTTGGAAAAAAGAATCACCACATCAGAAAATGTGATTTTAGGAATGAATACTTGTTGGCAGAGTGTGCTGAATTGCACCTTCTTAAAGTAGTAGGATCATGCAAGTTGGGACCTATATTAATTGCAGTGGTAACTACAGACCACAGCCCCACAGATAATCTGCAGAGCTCCCATTCCAAACTGCAGTATAGAGCATAAAATGGAATTCAAATGGAACATAGAAGTGAGCACCAAGGGCATGACTACTGATTGCTGACAAGACAGCTGTCAAAATATAAATTAGGATTATAAAAGAAAGCCTGACTAAGGTTTATTAGAAATAAAGGAAGATAAACATCCATCTTCTGGTCTTTGTTCAGTAACATTACTTTTCTTCTAGGGGACAAGATAATGTTATGGGAGTTAAATACTGCTTCAGGAAGAATGATCATGTTGTTATTGTTATGCCATATCTGGAGCATGAATCCTTCTTGGTGAGTCTCAGACTTTTGATATGTAGCAAAACACATAATTAAAAGCAGATACATAACTATTTTATAATTATTCTATGATTCTATAAATTACAGTATCCAAATAATCTTTCAGGACATTTTGAATTCCCTCTCCTTTGAAGAAGTGAGGGAATACATGTTTAATCTGTTTAAAGCGCTGAGGCGCATTCATCACTTCGGGATTGTTCACCGTGATGTCAAGCCCAGCAACTTCCTCTACAACAGGCAGCTAAAAAAGTGAGTCTGGCCATACTGTGATCTCATCTGGGGATGTGTGCCTTGGCAGAACAGTCAACTAGGCTTTTAGGCTTCTTTCCTTCCAGCTGTATAACATGCTTAAATAATAAAGCTAAAAATGTGGGGTTTTATTTGTAAAATTTTTCTTTCATCGTTAAGGGATTTAGGAAGGGAAGGATTTTTTTTTTTTTTACTTAATATAATATCTGCTTCACAGAGTGACAAATACCTGATAAAATGAATATTTTACTACTGAATATAAATACTACATTTTCAAATAAGAATGAGAAGAATAAATTAAGCTGTTTTTTTAATAAGAAGGTTAATTGTAACTTGTGGTGCATAGGATGATCGTTGTATGTTTTTAATATTGGATAGGGTAAAACATACAGATAAGATGGCTGTCTTTGGGCTGTTTTCACCTTACCTTGAATTAATGTTTGTAACTAGTAAGGTTGGCTCTCTTGCCTGCAAGTTACAAAATTTAAAGATTGTAAATCAGGTATGGCTTCTTTGTGAGAAGCTGAAATGGAAAGAATGCTCCAGTGCTAGCAGTCCTATAGCTGTGTTTGTTAGCATTGTGCTTCTACAGTTGGGACACTGAGGTGCTGGAGTGTGTCCAAAGCAAAGCACTGAGAGGAGGTTGTAGCAGGATGCACATCCCCAGGTAAAATGTAATGACAGGAAATGACCTCAAGTTGCACCAGGGAAGGTTTAGGTTCAATATTAGAAAGAGGTTTATCAAGCACTAGAATGGGCTGCTGAGGGAAGTGGTTGAGTCACCATCTCTTAGAGGAATTTTTAGGAAAATTCCTAAATAGGAATTCCTAATAGGAAAAGACTAGCATTTAGGAACATGGTTTTGTGGGACTTGGCAGAGCAGGGTTAACTGTTGTACTTGATTTCAAAAGTCTATTCCAGCCTAAATGTTTCTGCGATTCTATGCAGTGAAAGTTTGTAGGGGAGATTTGATGACATTTTGCCAAATGGCAAGCTTGAAAGTTTGAAAAATGCTGATTTCTGTTTTAATCTGTCAAAATGAATATATATACTGTCATTTTGCTCTTCCAGCATTTGTTTGAGCCTTAATCTCTACTTTGTGTTTTTACACGTGGAGTTGAGCTTGAGACCCAGGGACAGATGGATTGTCTCTGTACTGGTTGTAGCAAAAAATAATTCTTTTAGAGACAGATCTGAAGTGTGAACTAATGTAGTCTTACCTGTCTGAAGACTAAAGTAAATTCCAGTAGTATTTGCCAGGAGTCTGTAAAAACTTTAAGCCCAGTTGGTATGATCTGTCTTCACTTCTACCTTTGTCCTCTGCCCGAGAGAATCCTGCAAGAGTCAAGTTACTCATTCATGACTGCTGGCTGAAGATTCAGGGCTGTGAGATTAGGAAAACTTCAAAAAGAAGTTGCTGGAAATATTTTTTTTGGAGGAAGGATGCACTTGAGAAGATTTGGGATGAGGAAACAAGACTAGTATAGGGGTAAAAACATTGAGGGGATAGGTAAGATGGGACAGTGAGAAGGAAGAAAATGGGACTGTGAAGCTGGCAACAGTACAGATAAGTAACATTGAATGAAATGTGAAAGAAAGAAGTAATGAATAATAAATTTAGTGATTAATAGATACTTTGTGACTCCTGATTCTGAATTTATTTCTTTTCAGGTATGCCTTGGTAGATTTTGGCTTGGCACAAGGAACCTCTGATACAAAAATTGAGCTGCTTAAAAGTGCCCAATCTGAAGACGAGCAGGGAAGCTGCTTGCAAACTAATCCCGTTGTAGCCTTGGGAAATGAGGTTTCTGTCAGTGTCCCAGCACCTAAACAGACAGCTCAACAGTCAGCCTCAAAAGCAGCTGATAGAAGGTCCAGCTCACTTTCAAAAGTACAGATGAAACAAGGAAGAGGAGGAAAGGTTGTCAGTCTCTTTCATTAATGCTGTTGTGTATGTTTAATGAGTTCCTTCATCCAACAGGGGGAGATGCAGTACTTGCACGGAAGCTGAGCCTGCACAGCATCACAGTGTTCATATCTAGGGAGCTACTTCTACATAACTATTGGCTCCATCATTATCTGTTAGATGTAATACACTGCTGAAGGCTGTATAAAACCCTAGCATGAGTTACTATTTAGACAGACTGAAATCCTTTTTTAGAGGCATGGATGGTGAAACTCCTCCCCAAGTCAATAATCATTCACCTATGTTTAGTTACTAGTTGCATAACAGATGCAGTGCAGACTGCATGAGGTTGTCTTGGGGCACTTCAGAGGTGTGATTCGTTTTATAAACATGTTTGCTGTTCTGTCTAGACCATGTTTCTTCATCCACAGTAAACTGATGCCTGAAAATTACTTACATGCAGCTGTTCTTGTTTTATGACACTCCACACTTGTTTTTGAACTGTCAGTACCCAGATGCCTGTTAAACAGGATCCTTATTGTCCTTTTTATTGGTTTTGCACAGGAGGACTCTGTGCACCATTCTGTCCAGCGCTCTGTGTTTGGAGAGAGGAATTTCAATGTCTATGGTGCCACATACCAGGAGACCTCAAGCACAAAAGTAAGAAGTATTGACTCATCAGCAGCATCAGTCTGCTGCATATTGGAAAAAACTATAGTGCTAGTTGTTCTGTAAGACTAAACCCTGCTCCAGAATGCTATGAAACTAAAAGAATATTTCAAAGAATTTTTCCTTTCTGTCTCAGTCACTTCTGAAGCTCTCATACAAGGAGTTCTGTAGCTCTCTCTCTAGCTAATCTTGTTTGGATGCCAAGTTAATATTTTATCCTATACATCTATCTGTGCAGCTAATCGTAGAATCACAAAATAAACTGAGTTGGAAGGGTGATGAGGATCATCAAGTCCAACTCCTGACCCTGCACAGGACACCCCAAGAGTCACACCCTGTGCCTGAGAGCATTGTCCAAACAATTCTTGAGCTCTGTCAGGCTGGTGCTGTGGCCACTGCCCTGGGGAGCTGTTGCAGTGCTCAACCACCCCCTACTCATGAAATTTTTAAAAAAATATTTTGCAGTTGAAGCTGAGGATAAAACTTGTAACTATTTTTTTGTAATTAGTACTTAATATGACAAGAGGGGAAACTCCAACTAAATTAGAGGGTTTGGTTTACAGTATTCTATTGTAGAACTATAGTTAGTTCTGTGTGTGCTGTGACATTTCACTTTTTTTTTTTTACTCTCATGTTGAGCCAAAAAAATCTTGAAACACTATACTAATTTGACAAATACTTAACTTGTAGCTTCAGCATATCTAATATATATTGGTTTTTTGGTAAACACTGAAAATGTCTTCTGAAGGGGAAGGGGAGGAAATCCAGCTATTTAGAAAGTTCCAGTGTCTGTTTTATGGTACTTTTAATACTGTTAAAGAGGTTTGCTGTCACTTCTAAAATTCTTTTTGTTCATGAGCACCTGCTAAGTCAGTATTTTAGGAACTGTCATATCTATATGTAAAGGGAAACGTCTTAAATATGTCACCTTCTCTAAAATATCTCCATTGCAGCTCGTAAAACAATCAAAGATGATAGATGTTTCATCTAGGAAGTTGATAACAAAGAAGAAGATTATTTCTACCAAAACTGTGAGCAATGGGGCAGCCAGGAAAGCTGCCAGTGGTTGCCCTTTAAACCTGCTCTGTGACTGTTATGCAACGGATAGAGTTTGCAGTGTTTGCCTTTCAAGGTAATTTGCTTTGAGAATGTTGTAAAATTGTCTGCTCTGCTGTCAGGCAAAGTCACGGACTTAGATTTACTAGACTGCTGATTTAGTAAGTGAAAGATAGCATGTGATCTCTGCAGCCCTTAAAATGCTGAGTTTGCTCTTTTTAAACAAGAATAGTTCATGGTATTCATGGATTAGTTCACTGCTATCTGCATCTAGAAAGATTCACTGGTAATTATTTTCTTGTTGCTGTGTTTATTTATTCACCTATATGTGTTGTAGAAAATGACTTAATTACAACATTTAGAAAAGTGTTCTAAATTCTGTCATTTAGCAGTTGTTTAATAGGCCTAAATTATGCCAGCAGTTGGGATTCTGGAAATCATGAAATGTAGAATAAAAGGGAAGCATGACTGTTTTGTTCATCTAAAAAACTAATAGAATCACAGAATGGATTGGCTTGGAAGGAACCTTAAAGGTCAGCTTGATCCAAACCCCCTGCCATGGGCAGGGGCAACTCCCACTTGACCAGGTTGCTCCAAGCTGCATCCTACCTGGCCTTGAACACTGCCAGGGATGGGCATCCACAGCTGCTCTGGGCACCCTGGTCCAGAGCCTCATGTTGGAGAATCTTAGTAGCTCAGTTGAACTCGATCCCTCTGCGGGTGGTTTTCATTATGATCCACTACTGCCTTTTATCCACACATGATTTTTTAAAAAGTGATAACCTCTCACCTTTTAGTTAATCCAACAAAAAGTAAGTTCTTGGCAACATGCAGAGCCACCCTTAGTTTGCTCTGGACTAACACAAAACCATGGCATCCACATGCAAGAATCTCATATGCTTTTTGCCTTGGGTTAATTAGCCTCAACTTCAAAGTTTCCCATGAAAACAAGCCTTTAACAAAAATGACACTTAGATGAAACTAAGAAACAGTCATTGTGAATTAAGTATGCAATAAGTATTTCTCTGGATTTATCTTATGCTAGATAATATAATTAAAACATCATATAATAGGTAATAAGGCTATTACATACCTATCTTATGACTTCATGCTAGATAAGATGCTTCAAACCTCTGTGAAACTTGAATAAAGCAGGGTTAGGTTGCTTACACATCTTATACAAGTATATTCTAAAAATAATATTAAATATAATTCGATTTAGAACTTATCAGCTTTTATTTTCTAAATATGTTTGTCTCCTATTACAAGGCGTCAGCAAGTGGCTCCCAGGGCAGGAACACCTGGATTCAGAGCACCAGAAGTATTAACAAAGTGCCCTACTCAGACCACAGGTACTGCCCAACAGACCCAAACAAATGGCTTCTTTCACCTTCCCATCCTTCTCATTTATGCGTATTTTGTTAACTTGTGAAATTCATTTTTCATCCCTTCTAATGCTTTCCAAGTATTTCCCGATTTTAATTAAAAGTTTATCGTTCAGAGGAAGAGCAATTCAGGAATATTTTTCCTGTGTTAGAAACTTGAATGTGTCTTAATTCATTTGAGAGGTAGTGCCCTGTGCAGAAGTTGAATTCAGTACATTTTAAATGGAAAAAGAATTTTTTATGAAGTTTCTTGGCTTATTTGTTCAAGAAAAATATTGAATAAATCTTGGGGAGAGAGGACATTGTTTAGCCTTTTCTAGGCAGGTTGTAACATATGCTGCCATAGCAGGCATAATTAATGGTGTAATTGCAGATGTGTTCTAGAAAGCATTACTTAATGACTTATCAGATTTTTACTTTTTGCTAGTGGTTTAAATAGCTAGTGTGTAAATGTCACAACTTTTTAAACTAAAATTTTAATTTCCCTGTGTTAAAATTTAATTAATAAGATTCAGTGATTTGGGTAAATATTGGGGCAGGGCAGAGGGATGGTTAATGCATTAGCTGGTGCAAGCAGGATGGGAGAGGTTGTGCCTACCTGCAGGATGGACAACCAATAGAAGCCAAGTTACCCATTAAACATTTGGTGTATGACCAGGAGTTCTGACTTAAAAATAAATACAAATGTCCTCAAAAACTGGATTTAAAATATAAGGTATTAGCCATTTTTTTATGAATAACTTTCTCAAAAGTTGTCAATTTTCAGTAAAGCATGTATACACACTCAAAATAGGATTAACAATATATTTGATCAGCTTATGCCTAGATAGCTTACTGTTGTTTGAAACAACATCTGTCCTGTGGGTGTGACTGGGATTTCAAAGGTATGGCAGCTTGTTTGGAGTACCTGTGCTGTAACAGCCAGCTTTATGGGCTAGCAGTCATCCAGAGATCTAGGACAAGTTTTGACAATTTCTGAATCTGTCTAGACAGAATTGAGGCAGAAAGAAGACACAGCTAGGAAATCCTGAACACGTGCTGGTGTTAAACACTCTTTCAGATGGTTCTCTAGGGTAATGAAGAGCAGGATTACAGAAAGTAAAATCGGGGCACCTTTGGGTGTGGCACAGACATCCCTGGACTGAGGCAGTGGTGCTGAGCTCCTGCAGTATGTCAGCAAAGGCCTTAATTAGAACTGGGTAGACTAATACTAATATTTATAATGCCATGTTTTATTTGAGCTAGCAAGTATAACTGTCCACTTTCATTTAGGGCTGCTGGAGTCGCCTCCTTGTATTCCTGCCAGTCTTACTCCTAGTTTTGGCCTCTGTGCTGAGACCAAGTTACTGGCTGAATCCAGCTGACTCTGCCCAGAGCTGCTATAGCACATCTGACCCAGGTTCACAGTGCTGGGAGTACAACCTAAACTTCCAAGTTGAGGCTACACAGGTCCAGCTACACTTTGCCTTGGTTTTTCCCTCTGTTCCCCTTTCCTCACTAGCAGCATAACACTAGACAAAAGCATAGGGAGGAATCATGATTTTGATGTCATTGCACAAGATCTTGCCCTCTGCTGAGGATCACAGCTCTGCCACAACTGTGGGGCCAGGATTTACTGCCCACTCAGATGTATAATTCCTTTAAATTTCAGGAAGAGTTACATAATTAAACTTTTTTCAAATGTCTTGACTTTGATTACTCCAGTTTACCCAACCACATCCTCAGGGGTATGCATGGCCCCTCAAACAGATAGCATTACAATATCAGTGTTTGAAAGATGATACTAAAACTTTTACAGGAACTGTGCAGATGGCAGAAAACCTTTCCACTGTAAATTCTGCCAAATTATTAACTTGGATTTTTATTTCTTAATAAAAGACATAAAATCTGGTTTTGCAACTAAAGTCAGCTTAATACTTTTTTTTCAAACCGAAGTCCTGTGCTAAGAGTGTTTCTAATTAAAATGTCCAAATTAATTACTGCCTATTTTGCTACTTACTTTTTAAAATAGGATTATGATGAATATGCCTCTGTTTCCCAACTCTTAATTTTTTAGAGTTTGAGATCCTTCAAACTCTCTCCTTTACTTTCTCTGCCATCTCTCAAAATGTATACCTTAGTGAGCCAAAAAAATTATGGCAGACAGGTATTCTTGTAGCTTCCAGTAGTGAAGTTTCCATCAGGCTTTGGCATCTATCCCCAGAGAGAGGACTCTCTGTACTCTTCATAATACAATGAAAGTGATTAATCACTTTCAACTCTTACAATTTTTAAACTGCCTATGTTGTCAAGTGAATTCAAATTAGAGAGGAGCAAAGTTCATAATAAGATACAGTTCTTAGTACTGCCTACCTATGCCAGCCTCAATCCCCAAAAACTATTTTCATGAACATTTGTGAGTTGTTTATGTGTGACCCTTATATAAGGTTTTCTTCATGGGAAGTAAAGTTAAATATGTATCAAACCTACCATTCCATTTGCCCCATCTCATCTTCCCAGGTAAAACAGCTTCAGACATTGTTTTGGTCCATATTAAGTTTAGCAAGTTAATGGAATTTCTCATATGAAAAACACTCCCTCTGCATCCAAGTAGGAAATTATTCTTCAATCTAATTACAGTAATTTCTACTGTTGCCTGAAGTATTATCTATGTGACCAAAGTCAAGAAGCACGTAACTTTTCCTAATAGAAACTTTTCAGATCATTATTTTTTTAAAAAGAAAGTTGAGATTTTGTTTATGATGAAATCATGAGTTTAGTTGTTAATAAATTTGCTTTCCTTTGCAGCAATAGACATGTGGTCTGCAGGAATCATATTCCTTTCTCTACTCAGTGGACGGTATCCATTTTTCAAAGCAAGTGATGATTTAACTGCTTTGGCACAAATTATGACAGTTCGTGGATCCAGAGAAACCATTCAGGCTGCTAGAACTTTTGGTATGCAAACCTTAATTATGGGGGAAGGGGAAAAATGTTACTTGGTGCTGTGATTTACAATCAATGATTTTTTTTTTGTATATATAAATGGATTTTATATATTTTTAGGTTTGAGAGTAATTTTGGAAGTAAATCACATTTTCTGCATGTCTATATTGACAGACTTTTAAGACAGTTTTGTGTTTTTCTGTCTTTTACAATGGGTCTATGGGGTACTTAGTCAGTTTTCTCAACCTGTCTACTGCCTTTCACTAAGTCAGGGCTACTTGAGGTGAAGTATGCCAACTAAATGTTTCCTACTGGCACTTGATTAGAATTCTTGAGACAGTGTTTCTATTCCTACAAAATCTGACCTAGGGGCTTAAGTCAATATGACTTAATATTTAGATGATATAAACCTTGCTTTTTTCCCCTGCCTCTTGCCCCAAAAGGCCTAATAAAACAATCAAACAAGCTAAAAAGCCAAAAACCCAATACCTGACAGCTGACCTGTTTTAAAAAGACAATCACCACAAAACAGAAGATATCCAAATAACCATTCCCCTAATTGCTTGCAGGCTAAATGCTGCAGTGCTTGTTACCTGGACATATAACTGCCAGCATAAATTTTCATTCTCCAGACAGAAGTGTAAAAATCAGGGTATTTAATTGTCTTCAGGTTGTTAAAATGACAGTGAGGTGCAGACAGTTGGTATACAGGGTGGCTGACAACCTGTCACTACATAACTTCAAATAACCCAAAGCTCTTTGTTCTAAGCAGAACTGAGATGACCCCTTCTGACTTTCAGGGGCTGCTGCTGTAAGAGCAGGGCTGGCCTGGAGGTGTGGGGTGGGGGTAGATTTGGGATGTTGTTCTTTCATGCTGGTTATACTTTGAGACATGAAGTTTCTCTGAAACAAAAGTTACAGTTGCATTGAAAATATATTAAATTGTGGCTTCCTGTACAACTTTTTTTCCTAGGAAAATCAGTTGTGTGTACCCAGGTTGTCCCAGCTCAAAACCTACGAACCCTCTGTGAAAAGCTGAGAGGAACAAAGAGCAGCTGTAAGAGATCTCAGGGGGAAGGGCCCAGCAGGTCTGAAAACAGCACAGCTTTGCCAGTTGCAGCAGACAAGTCCTGTGCTCCTGAGACGCTAGGAAAACAAATTCAACACTTAGAGAGTTTTCAGGAAGATGATGGTGCTTTGGAAATGAAGGCAACTGACATGGAAGGATGGGATCAAGTTCCTGATGAAGCCTATGACCTACTTGATAAGCTACTAGACTTAAACCCTGCAACAAGAATAACTGCAAATGAGGCTTTGCTGCACCCTTTTTTTAAAGACATAAGGCTCTGAGAAGATAACTTACTCTGTTATTCCTTACATATGTTTTGTGTGGAAATACTGAGGCAGTTTTACCTTGTTGCCCTCAACATTTACACTCATTGAAATAACATCACACTGTGTTCTGAACTACTGAAATTGTCTTGTACAGTTAGACTGTAAATGTCAGTTTAAGAAATACTTGCAGATGCAAAAGTTACATAAACATCACTAACATGGTCTTATCTGAGAGGTTATTACTGTGCATACCTGTTCTCTAAGAAAGTTACCTTGGATCAAAAACAACAAAGAAAAAAGTTTCATAAACTCTATGCTTAATTCTCAAGATATTCCCTTAAAATTTAAAAGTTTGCCTTAAGGTAAGACTGAAATAAGAGTGTTTGAGAGACTTTTCTGTACTTGCATATCTCTGCTTTGTTTCTGTTTAGTACATGGGAGACTGAAAATGGAACAAAGTGTATTCATTTTGCTCAGACTATTTTCAGAGAACAGTATTACTTTGGGAGTGTTGTTAGAGAAAAGGCCAGGTGCTGGACATTATCTCATAAAAAGAAAAGCATAACTTTTAAATGTACATTTTTGTTCCTGTCTGGCCCTTCCTACTTGGGCAATAATAATAAATACAGTTACTCATTTGGCATAGCTCATGTTTCCTCAGTGCCATGGGTAACTGTCAATATTCCACAGCTGCTGCCTTCAGGATGTCTCAGGTGCCAGGCATAGGTTTGATTTCTGTTATGGAAACTGATTTCTTAAAAACTACCTGTTCAATAAATGATTTGGTTTTGTAACTTCAGAAGCTTGTCAAGAGATCCTTCTATAAACATCAGGTAAGGTTTTCCTGTGGGATGTTTCTGTTCAGGGAGTCTTGCACATTGGTTTCCTGCATAAATTTCTTCTAAAGATAGAAGACACTTTTTGGGTAGCTCTAGTGTGTATGGCTCTTATAGTGGAACTATCTTAATTATCAAGGAACTGTTACCACAGAGTTAGCTAGCTATTGTGTGGGCCTAAGGAGGAAAATCCCATACCTTCAATGTGCAAAGTAAGCTACATCAACTTCAACAGAAGCTTCTCTAAACCCCTTGATCATTCTGTAGACCAAAACCTACTACAGTGTTGTTCCATGTACATTTCTTGAGATGCTGATGGAGTTGCTATGAAAGATTCCAGGCCATTCTGAGAAAAGAATGCTGCTTTGATAACACTGTAAAAGCCTTCTCATATGAGCTGATGATTATGATAGTGCAAAGATCCTGACCAGGACTGGGGCTGAAGAGACAAGATTTCATTATTTTCAAAACCTTGAATACATAGAAAAGAATGGTAATGTTGCTCTGTTTCTGGCATCAGCTGTTAGGGAAAAATATTTGCAGATGTCAGAATATTGATTGCAGAAAATCTTGAAACCCTCAAGACCCTGGGGCCCAGGTCTTGTAATTTTTGCTGTTTATATAATTTCAACATAGCATGTCACTGAGAAATTATTTATCTAAAGGAACTGTGGCCAAATTTGGCAAGCAATGCTGTCTGCCAGTGTCTGCAGATGTATTGTTTCCTCCTACATTCACTCATGCTGTCTATGGCCTTATGAGAGCACCAGCTGACAACAAGAGAAAATATCTCTGCAATCTACTGTGTGCTTTCTAAGCAGCTTCAGCTCTGAAGCTTCACTGCTAACAACCTTAAGCAGCTCCTTCCATCAACCCTACAACAACTAAATTTAATAGCTAAAAAGGAAAACCCATTGCTAATGGTATTTTTAAAAAATGTTAAGGATAAATAAAAACTTCTAATGAACAGTTCTAAGCTCCATGTATTCCATAACGAGCTGGAAGAACATACTGGTATTCCTCCGGACAGATACTTAAAATATGGAGAATTTTTTTTCAAGAGGAAGGGTAAAGTAAAAAGAAAAGTGTGTTTGAACTAATATATGCTTAGGAAGTACTTTTTGTAGCACTCTACAAAAGAAGAAAGCCAGAAGTAAAATGTTAAATGCAATGGCCTCTCACTGGGACAAAAAAAAAAAAAAAAGGCAAGAAAACACTAGGGCTGAGCAGTGGTTGCCACTGGATTTTCTGCTTCTCGCTGCTGTGGTTCTAAGAATCTCTAAAAACCATTAAGGTAAGAGCCAAATAATAAGATTCCTTTAAAGTTTAAATACATGATTTGAGATATTAATGAACTGCAGCTCTCAGGCTGTAACATTCATGTTCAATTAGAAAAAACTCTGCACAGAGATTACATTGCTTCAATAAATGTTCAGTGGTTGTGAGGCCACAGCTGGATTATTGTTAAATTCTGGACACTACCTATGACTGGGTTAGTAACAAATTGGGCAGAAACCAAAAATGGCAGCAAAAAGCTGCATGTGCTTGGAGAGATGAATAGAAAATAATACCTAGAATTCTGAGAATAGAATGCTGGGAGCAAATCTAAATACATCTGTGTATTTAGCATAGGGAAGACTAATTTAGTCTCAACTACTAAGGCAGACTGAGTGAGGAAACTGGCATGTTTATTATGTTCACCCTAGTTGAAAAGTGAACAAATACATTTTTATATTTATTTTCCTAGCACCTTTCTGGCCATTACATTCTACTAGTGAGCAAAATACAAACAAAGAAAAGATCTTTAGAGCTTGTCTCATATATTTGTTGGTGATGAAGAGGTATTTTCTGAATGAGGTGATATAAATAAAGTGTTTACAGGTAGCAGGGGTCAGCAGAATTATTTCTGCCTCATGAAGGCAGACCCCACACGGTAACAGAAGTAAAAGAAAAAACCCCAACAACTCAGTTTTCTCTTGTTTGCTGAATTTTACCACATTTAAAAGACAGCTTGGCTGTGTAGAGAAAATTACTCGCTATTTAAATCACTTAATAGGACAACAGCATTTTAAAGGAAATTAGTACTTTATGGCTTTATGAATTCCTAATTTATAATGAAACTATGCAGCTCAAGTGGTAGGCTTATAGCAAGGACTGTTCTCCTGAGACATTACTGAAGCAATGTTCTTACTGCAGCACACTTTAAATGCTTTTTTGGTTTGGTTGGGTCTAATGTTTGTTTTTTTAAGAGCACATAGCAAATTATTCTACTAATGTAGCCACAGCATGTTAAATTCAAAATTCTCTTGTAGCTTATCCAGAAAACAGAACATGTCCCAGGTCAGTGGCAGTACACATGTGGTCCATACCCCTCTCTGCTGCTGTGTTCCTGGCTGGCCAGTTCAAGGGGTAGTAAATATTTAAATTGGCAGCCTGCACACAGTGGGTGGAAATTGGATAGTCCCTTTGATCATATGCTTAAAAAGGCCAGCATATAGAGTTTTGTTACCCTGGTAACAAAAAAATTCTGGTACTGCTGAGCTGAGGGTCCAGTAAATTGGATATTTTGCATCAGCATAACCTAGATAACCAAGGGTTTTTAAATATTGTCTGTTCACTTAATTCTGCCTCTCCATGACTCAACCCTTTCTACTTTCTTTTCTACCGACTGCTAGAATGTTATCCCTATACAATGGTTTATTGTATCATGTTAAAAACTAACCACTATATGCATTCCTAAGTATCCCCAGAGTATTGTTTATTCCATTTATGGAAAGACTCACATCTTCCTGTGGGGATATGGCAGGGAGGAGAGTGGGTTTTTTACATGTTATTTGGTTTCTTGCATATTGTTCTTCCATATTTTTCAGAAGAGTCATATTTTAATCTAAGACCCAATTAAACTTTAGTTTCAAAAGTTCTAGTGCTAAAAAATGTTTTGCCTCAGGTATTTGATCCATGTCTTTTATATGGCATAAACAAATAATGCATAATTAGTTTTACTCCTTGATGTAGCATAACAACTGACATTTTAAAACCAGGATCTTATGAGGAAAGGTTAAATGACTGATATAATGAATGCCACAGGTCATGTGTAGCAGCAGGCAGCTCATTGATAAAACTTCTCTCATACTTCCCATTCCTGTTTTTTTCTCACCATCTCCCCCCAGAAAAATCCTACCAGAGGTTCAGATGCACTCTGTGTTGCTATAAGGCATTTGGCTTTAATCATTCTTTTGCTGTTCTAAGTGCTACTGTGTGTAATGTGAAAAGTACCAATTATTTCCAAATGTCCTGGGAGTCCTCTTGAGTTCTGCTCCTGTTCTTCTGTCTGCTTTCTTGTTTCAAAGAGCTCAGTTTCACTACCAACCACCCCCCCCCCCCCCCCCCCATTTGGACTTGGCAGTACAGGTAAGAAATTCTAGAGTTCTCTGTAGCATTTCAGCTTTCTTGTCTGTACTCTTGTCTTACCAGATCTAGGAATGCCAATTTCAAAGAGACCTGCTGAAATTTCTACTATGTGAGTATCTACCTGTCAGGAGGAAAGCACTGAGGGGAGACAGTACTGTGGATCTCAGAGGACACTAAATGCTACAGCTGGCTTTTTTTTTTTTTTAAAAAAAAAGCTGCTATAAACAGCTCAACATCTTTTTTTTATCCTTCATCAGATTGATATTCAGATATAATTTTTTTTTCAAACTTGCTTTCAAATCTCCCAGAAGCTACTCCACCGTGTGATGCCCAGCCCACTCCCGTGGGCTGTGTGAGTTACTCATGCGGCTCCTTCCACACCCCAGAAGTGAGGGGATTACAATGGCTTACATACTGCAGCAGAGGTGACACAGAATCATAGAATATCCTGAGCTGCAAGGGACCTAGCAGGATCAGCAACTCCAACTCCTGACCCTCCCAAGAGTGTGCCCAAAAGCACTGCCCAAATGCTTCTTGATCTCAAACATATTGAGGACCTTTTTGTTCTCTTAGTGCTTTTAGTGGATTAAACTGTGGTAGTTTACTATGGACAATTCACCAGGACACAGAATTGTCCTGCACACAGCTTACAGCCAAGCAGTTATTTCCTGCTGGGAGCCTTCATTATCTGGCATATGTTTTCCATTGCAGATCTGCTTGCAGCTAGTTCTGTAACTCTGTAACTTGAGTCACGTTCACTGCAGTTGCTTAATGAAAAAACAGTGTGCAGTTTGAATTTATAAGTATTTATCCCAGCTGTCTTTGTAAAACTCACAGTATTCTGAAATATTCACTTACAGGCAGCCCATGCTGGGAGGGGAGAGAGATTTGTGTTAATTACCTCCTGTTAGCTCAGCTTTTTGTTTGCTAAAAATCAATGCTTTTATTAATTTGCTGCATTATGACATACATGTGGTAAGTGCTTATCACGATAGCAAAAAGAGGACTGTAAAATCTATGGTAAATTACTTTGAACAAAGATACAAATATACTGCACCAACAGTGCTCCAGAATTTCATTCCCTGGCCTTATTTCAGGGCTTAAAATGGAGACTTTATGTTGGACTTCTCCTTTAAACATTTCCATGAAGATTCATCACCTACAGCTTTCACAGAGCACATGAAGCTGATTAATCAAGGCTTACTGTTTCTAGCCATTTTGGAACCTAATAAATATGGTAGGAGATTACTGAGCCACTTCAGCTGATGGCTGCTGAACTACTGAGCTCCTGCTGTCATACCCCCTTAGGAATACCTAGAGATCAGAGCATAATCTGGGCATGCATCACTCTGCCCATGGCCTCCCAGTAAAACTTGAGGTAAAAAATTAAAATTACCAGCCCAATTGTTTGTCATGTGGTAACAGACCATAATCACAGTTTGTGAGATGGTGTTGCTTAGTTCTGTAAGGTGCTAATTATTCAAAAGAGCTATGTCATCCTGCCTACAACACACTGGTTTTAACCCTGTAACATTTGTATATTGGGGCATGAAATGCTGAGGCAAGCCACACATTTAAATTGTAACTGCACGATCTATATGCCAGCCTCAAGTGCCTCAGTACCTGCTAAGATTTGGCAAGCAAACCTGAAAATTAGATTTACTACAGAATTTTCAAATATTAACATCACTCGGCACCTATCACTAGAATCAGCCTGAGTGAAATGCTAATTTGAAATGTTCAAAGAAGTCTCAAAATATCCAGGGGAGAAATACGTTGCTGCGATTCAGCCAAGTGCATGTAGTCTGGATTAATCCTAGCAGGTCTATTTTCTATCTTCCAGTGCAAAAAGCTCCTTGTGAATTCACTGGAAATTATGAGACAGGGTTCTGTAAAACCTAGGACTATATTCAATAAGAGATCAAAAGTAAAATTCGGGTAGCACAAGAAATACACCTGCCTCTGTTAGTTTCACTGTTTGTGGCAGGGGAAACCAATAGTCCCAAAACACAGCAGCTGGCACAGTTAAAAAAGACATAATCCTTCAACAGCAACTGTGGTTCAAACAATCAGCCCCAGACCTGGAGAACAGGTGCCTGGGTGTTGCTTCATGCTTGGGCCACGCAGGGTTTGGGCAGGAGCTGCAGCTCTGGAGGCAGCAGCAGGGAAGTACCTTGCTGAAATGTCCCCCATCCACCTTTCCTGCTCCCTGCTCAGCAGGAGCCCCAGCTGTCCCCCCTGATGCCATCAGGCCCTGCACACAACACAAGCTGCAACCCTCTCTTTCTCTTCCCACTAATCTTTTCCAGTTTACAAAACTGACAAACAGAGGGTAATTGATGGTTTATAAAGATATGCGGCTTATTTATCAGGAGGAATGAAGTTGGAAACAACAGCACAGGATTTTTTCCTTATCAAAACAGATGAAGAGCTGAAAGATAGCTACTACCAGATACCACAATAAATTCCAATTCCCATCAAACAAACCATATCGAGCCATTAACATCCTCCCACTTGGATGGAGGGAGATAATCCTGTTGATCTGTTAACTGAAACACAGCATGTGTTGTCAAGCCTTATTTCCCTCAGTTCAGAATTAAATCTTTCTAGAAGTAAAAGGTGTTTTCCTCCCACTCTCTTCATTTGACTTCTACATTCTTCTTCCCAAAAATGAGTTTGTCAAGTTTATAATGTGTAATTAAGGGTATCAGACGAAGCACAGCAGGGATCTTTAAGAACTTTACTGAACTCACTGGTGACCAAAGAGTCAGAAGAGGCCTCCAAGCTGAGTTCCTTTATTTGGGTGGATCAAAGCAACATTTTCCACTGTCTGGGAGAACAGAGCACAACTGAAAGGCTGACAGACTAGTGCTATTTTTCCAGTAGCTTTTCAGATAGAACATCAGTGTCATGGCAGGAATGTAATTTCCCCCAAGCATTTTCAGCCATGGTTGTTCTTTGGGATTCTCTTTGACCATGCTAACATTAGAACTAGGACAAATGAAATTCTAATTCAGAACTTGATTATAAATCAAAATATAGAATATATGTATACAAACTATTGCAGCTAATTAGTATGAATACAGAAAGTCTTGAGAGGCAGAGGAAAAAAAAAGCAGAGGAAAATACATGAGAGAGAAACATAGAGGAAGAACAGCAATATAATGAAATGGGAATGGAATTCAATCCAAAAAGCAGAGCAATTTGTTTCCATAGCTTGGGGGAGTAAAGGAACAAGCCCACTGCAAGTGTTTACAGTGCGAGTCCTCAGATAATTGCACAAATACCGGTCAGCCCACGCACTGAGGTATTACTGAACACACCACCCCAGCCAAAGGGGAAATCTAACGCTACAAAACGCGGGGGCTGTTTGTGTGCTGAGGCAGGTGTGCACCCAGCACCTCTGCATCCCTTGATGCTCCAGCTGGGATATTTACATGATCAAGCTACAGCTCTCTTTTAGGCTGGCACCCCCTCTGCAAAGCTTGCATATGGAGAGAGAGAAAAGGAAGGGAGAAACCTGGGGACTTGTATGCCTTCTCCTTGCCCCACCATGTGAAGGCAGGCTGAAGCTAGGGAACAAATTCCATCCTGCTGGCAAAGTGCTTCCTAAGCACAACCTCGAGAAGTAAAGCTCTTGGAATAGCAAACCCACTCCCCCTTAGCAACTCATGTCAAAGAAGCTTAAGCGCAAGCCTAAAGTTAACCAGATGTTTAGGTTTCTGCTGGTGGGGCCTGTGCTGACTCTGCAGGATTGCTGGTTTACAGGACTGACTCACAGCAACCCCAGGCCCTTAATTCTGCTGTACCTCTGCTCTGCTGATATGTGCTCCTTGGTATGCACACTCTGCAAGCACTGACCCAGATGCCAGATTTCTGTAACATACACAAAGCCATAAAAGTACTTCTCAGACTCTAACTATCTGGTTGATTCAAATAAAGCACATACATTTCTTGAAAATTAGATATAGATATACTTGTATGATACACAAGTACAAAATGTTTTCATAACATTATCATTCACCCAAATATCCTAAAATGCCACAATAAAGCAATAGTGGCCAAAGACAAAAAATACAAGAGAAAGGGAAAAACACAGATTTTGTTACAAGACATTCTTTTCAACCAATGACATGTTTAAAATTGTCTTATCCACAATGTCTCTAAATAAGTGTGCTACTTGAGTTTAATCTCTAAATTATTCTTCCAAACTTTTTGCCCTTTTCTAGCCTAAAATGTCAGGTTCTTCCAAATGGACGTTATCTGCTTTAGAGATAGACTCCACTGTGGGGGAAGCTCTAGTTGCCAAGCACTTGGCAAAATAGATTTGCAATTAGGTACTTCCCTCTACCCTAGGGAACCTGGACTATAAAAAGAGAGCAGGAGGCAGACACGGATTTAACAAAAAGAACTGCACCCACTCCAAATGCTGCATGCCAAGTTTCAGACTTGCAAAAAAGCTTTAAAGATAGTTTTCCAGCAGCCATCTCAACAGCCTGCTGAAGACACCCGTGCATCCTAGGATTTCGTACAGAAATATGGCCCATAGTGAGGCCTGGGTAACACAACATTTGCCAGAATTAGGACATATACAGAGAGAATGCTCATGCATTGCTATAAAACTCAGTCCATTAATTACAGCTGACAGGCAACATATAGGAGACAAGGGTGGTTGTGAAACGGATTGCAAAGTATGCTGGTTCAAAGTCCATGCCAGAGGTACAGGAGCAGCCTGTGAATGCATGAGTGTATTCCTGCAAAAGATTATTGAATACAAAGGCAAAATGGCACACAGATCTTTCCCTGGTGCTGCCGACACACAACAACTGACTTACTAATCAAGCTACACTGAAAATACCTATTTCTTAGAGTTGTCTTTTCAAAAAAAAATGCGGCAGATGCACGTATCATTTGGGAGGAAGAGATGAGAGGGTCACAAGATGCTAAAATCTTGTCACAATTTTGAATAAAGTGTTTTCTAGTCCTTTCTCGTTTCTGAAGCATACGATGAAGAAGCAAGTTAAATGATCCACTTAAGAGGAATCTATGGAAGAAAGCCTAAGCATTTCTCTTCAAGGTTAAATGTATTTACTCCCTTCACATGTGAAATTTGCAGTGATAAAGCGCACATTCTTCCTTTTTTACCTGATTGAGTTTGCTGAAACATACTAGTTCCCCAAAAATTTCAGCTGCACAGAAAAAGGTCATCCATCATGGGAATGAATGTACACATACAAGTGCAAGCAATCTGAACCATAGGAATAAGAACTAATGAAGTACAGAGCACCTAAGTGTACCAGAAAACATTTTAATGTTTAATGTTTAATATAAACAAAAATAATTATAAAAGTATAAAAGATAAATTTTACATTGTTTATATAATTCCTTATATTAAATACTCTACACATGATTTTAAAGTCAGATCTAAAAATGATCAACAGCCTATGTAAGTGCTGGCTGTACCTGCCCAGTCAGGCCAGTAAAAACTACCAAGGTCCTGCTTGGATTTTCAAACAAATTCCACTGCCTCTTTGCAAAGAGAGGACAAAGTGAAGCACAAGGAAAGAAACAGGATACCTGTAGCAGAAAGGAATAAAATTATTTCTACAACTGCTGGATTTCTGGTAGCAAAGAATCTGCATAATATCTTTTCCAAATCTGATTTTTCCATTAGCTTTCATAATAATAAACAATGGTAGAGGTAAGATAGTTCTTCTTCTCATCCCTAGAGAACTATACTTCTAAAGTGATTGCTCAGATGGGGTACTGCTTGAGGCACCAGGATTCTGCAGTATCAGGTTAGCAATCCTTTCAGAGGAGCCAGAGAATCTACACCCACAAGATACTGACAGTACCTTATGACCTTCTAAATTATATCTATCTATATAAATATGTGTATTTTAGTCCAGTTTTGTAATTATGAAACTGTAATATGAGAAAAGTGTCTTGCTTGGGGTGTTGATGCTGATAGAAGTACGTAACTTTAAAACAAAAACGAGTTTATTTCACGTTTAAAGAATGTACTGAGAATGATTGTCTCTTAGTAAACTGAGGAACCATTGGGAACCACAGCAATGAGAAGTTCATTCTTCTCTGAAATACACAGGAACTGTTTATTTCTTCATGTGCTCAGACATTATCTGGATTTTCATTTACTTTTTGCTGGAGTACATTGAATGAAAGTGGTAGCATACTCGTAAATTAATTATTACCAATTCCCCTCCATCTTTTCTCTGTTTTGATTCTAATTCTACAGGACAGGCACAATATTTCCACTCCTCCCTCTTAATTTTAGTAACTATTTTGAAAGGACCAAAAATCCCCTGAAAGTATTTGCTGATATTTAGCAAGATTTTACTACATACTACTTTCAAAACATAGATTTGCCTTTACATAGCATTTCCATTTCCAAACAGGTGAAGCTCAGCCACTTATTATAAAATAATATAATCTGAAGCTGCAGGTCCTGATTCAGGTTGGGTCAGCCTGTCTGTGATCCATGAGGATAACCTTGACAGGTAAGATGGACTTTCCAAGACTCAGGTAGGCTCTGCCAGGGAAGGTCTTGCCCCCAGGGGCAGAGATATTTTGGTCCAGACAGGTCAAGGGAAGGAGGGAAGGCAAAATTCACACACCACCAGGTTCTAGTACAGCACAGCCTGCTCCTCATCACTCATGTCACCCTCCACTGCAGCAGGGCTGCAAGTAGGATCCCAGCCTGTTCTGCTTGCTTGCCAGGCTTTTTCTTCCCCCCCCCCCCCCCCAGTTTGTTCATGCTAGATGAATAGGCAGAAACTGTCATTTTGTACTCTGGCAGAGTAAATCAAAATTGTACCAACCCTACCCACCAGAGATCAAGGATCCCCCAACTTTGATACCTGCTATAGAGCAAAACCAAAAGTTTCCTCCTTGTATGGTCTCTCTTCTTCTTGGAGGGAAACTGAGAGAGTATTTTGCATAATAGTTCTGTTTGTTCAAGTCTAACATATCCGTATTATAACTATTGAACTCTGAAGGTCTCCAAATATCACCACACAAAATAATTCTCAACAAACATCAGCAAGCTTCAGACTTGCAGCAAGAACCCCAAAGCCTGGTATCACACTGTAAGAAGAACACTGAAGAAACTGCTGCCCCTGCACTGGTCCCCACAGCAACAGGAAATTTGTTAAACAAAAGCCTCAGCTCATCCCAAGAAGCAATCAGTGCCCTCAGTACACAGGAAAAAGATAGGATCTGAAAAGAGAGTCAGGAAACATGCTGTCAATCGGCTTAGTCTGAGTACATGACAGACACCTTGAAAAGTTTTGTTACACCTTGAGAAGCATAAATGGCACAGGATGAAGTTGATTTCCATCAGCTTCTGTAGCAGTTTGATGATGCGCAGAGGAGTTCAGCCCAGCACTGCGGTGGAGTTGGTGTGTCTCACACTTCCAGCACCCACACTGCCGTGGGTGGCGTGTCCTGCCCTGGGACACTGCCCAGGAAAGAGCAGCATGAGCAGAGCTCCGTGAGGTGCTGTGAGCCAGAGGCTGAGGTGCAGACAGCTCCCTCACATACAAACCACACTCCTACTGTGTGTGACCAGGACAGGTGGAGCTGGCTGCTGGCACATCAGCAGTCCCTGGAGAGGATATAAATTAGGTCCAGGGTCTATGCAGAAGGTCCAGTCAGTAGCAAAAGGAGGTAGAGCTGGAAGCAAGGCCACAACGCAAGACCTAAGATGCATCCAGGAGGTAGGGCCAGGGTTGGAGACAAACACACTGACAAATCTTGAGCTGAAGCACAGCCTCAGGGCCAGGGCCTGCACTCAGGGTCCCAACATAGTGGCTCAAACCTTAACAGCTCATCTCCTTGCAGGAGGCTGCTACTATTGCAATCCTATTGGCTTTATCATTGTGCTCCCAAAAAGAAAGACAGCTGCCTTAATACTTCTGTCCCTTAAGAGAACAGTTTTTAAACCAGCTGTTAGGGTAATTTAAGCTCATGCTGTCAAATAAATTGACCATGCAATTTTTGGGGTTTACTTCATTTATACCTTTTAAAACCAGTCTCAGGGACTTTAGAGTTGCTGCTCAAGTGCGTATTTCATTGCTTTAACCTAGTATTGAAAACATATTACTGTCATCTCTCAATCTCCATTTGGGACTTTCATACAAGCTGCTTCCTGCCACATCACATTCATTCATTTCTGGTTTTCTATGCAAAAAGCCACAGACCCAGCGTGTACCTGTTACGTAATCCCCTGCTACAGCCTGAGGCATCTGGGACGCCGAGCAGCCGCAGATGTGTGAGAAGACTTGGCAAGCCCAGAATTTACTTCCTGTGAAACCGGAATGCAGAACAGCTTGCTGGGCTTTGGAGTTTGTACAGTAATTATTCCACTAAAGAGTTAGTCTGCGAAAGGAAAATAAGGCAGGCATGGAAGCAAGCCTCCTGCCAAGCTGGCAGAGTGGGGCTCAGCTGAAATCAAGTGCTCTAAAGTAGGTCAGGATACCATACTGCACCTGTAAGTGGTCTGTGTGTCTCAGGGCTGCAGCAGAACATACAAGAGCAGGATTCCAACTGATCATGACTCTAAGTCAGCCTGTCCTGGTCCTTCTCTTCTAACTCCTATCCCAGCTTCTCTATGCTCCAAATATTTCCAAGCTGCTTGATTTCTAATCAGGTGTCTGGTAAGAGCAATGAAAGGGGAGCTGGGTTTACTTTTGAGATCTACAAAGGGCTGCCTTGTTCTCAAGCTCTGGCACCAAAGACCACAAATGTTTCCAAATATCTGGAGATGTTGCTTCAGGACAGGCTTCCCAGCCCTAGAGTCCTGCGTTAGGACAGGCCCAATGACCCTGGCAAGATACCTGCCCTGTCTGAACACTCAAGAGCACTGTGAAAAATGGAGCACATTAAGCAACAGGAGACTCCACAGAGGATCCCACATGCTAAATTCAGAAAATATTTGCAAATCCCCTTGGCCCTGAAAGAAATGGGCTGAATTGCTGCACCAAATCCTGAACAGCCATGTTCAGTAGAAATGTAGAAACTCACATCCAATCCTACCCTCCAAGACACTTTTTGTATGAGAGCTTGAGTATAAGAAGTGATAAGAAGTTTCACACTGCTGGCTTCAGGCAGTGTTATCTCCACCCTTGGGAGCTCTGTAAGGGGAATATGGATAGTTGGATGTTTTTGAATAAATTTTACAAACAAAGTTGCAAATTCTTTTAAGTTTAGCTAGTACAGAAGGCAGGATAGAAGTGTCCAACCCATACAAAATTCTCTGCAAAGGGACTCCTATGGTATTGATGGCAGAACCCACACAACCTGCTACTCCTGGAAGACCAGACCTTCCAAATCCCGCTTCTTCTTAAATTTCATCCTATTTCATACCCAAGCAAGTGCTCCAGTTACCACCAGTGTCAGTTGTCACAAACTGTTCTGTAGTAGGCATGCATTAGTGGTCTTCCTCATTTCTGCCTCTCTAAGCAGAGATTACTTTCCTCAAGCTAAAACACAGAGCAGCTCTTCATTATTGAAGCACTATCAAGGTATGATAATTTCTTCCCAGTCTGAGGGTTTCAGCACTCTGTGCCACCCAGCAGGTTACTGGTGAATGTCATCTCTTTTCAGCACTGATGAGTCCATGATGAACAGAGTTCATCAGCATGGAGTCCGTGATGAGCCATTAACATTCTAATATTCCCTTGTTTCTCACAGGAGTGATCCATCTGCTGTAAGAACACACAGCACACTGACCCCTGTAGCTCACATCTGCTTCTCTGCTGCTTCCCCGTGACCTGGCACAGGAGTCACCACCTTGGACTCTGACTGATGGAGCTCCTCCCATGCTGAGGTGTTAGAAAGGGAAATACAAGCTCCTCCACCCACCACTCCCCACGTGTTTTACTAATTAAAAAAACCCCTAAGAATTACCTAGATTTGTTGGTTTTGCCAAAGTTAGAAATCATATCCTCTCTTGTTTTTTGACAGATATAGGGGGGTTTTGTATTTTAAGAAGAGTCACTTTTATAAGTGACACTAGTAACTTCAACTATAATCTCTAGAATACCAGGGTTTCCTAATTTTTTTCTCTTCCTGAATTAGGAATATAAATATGTCACCAGTCAAGGACAAGATCCAGAAACAGTTAAATAGTCCTTGTTCCCTTAAAGATAATGAAATTGCTCACATGAGACAATTTTGAAGCATAGCAGATTTTTAAAAACATTTCTTTTGGCTTAAAATATTTAGAATAAGATTCCTAATTTTCCAACAACACAGCTGTTATATGTCTGGCTTTTAACCAAAATCTGTTTGTATCATACTAAGATTCCCAGTGAACAGTTGCAAAACCTCAGGGTTGATTTTCGTTAGCATTGAAAATTTATCCTGTAATCAATGTATGTTCATAATAGATTACTTAAGTTTCCTTAATTTTCTTTCAAGACACATTCTTTCAAATAGATATTTGATAAGATTAGGGGTAGCTCAAGTCCCTAGCCCAAAACCTGGAAGAGAGAGTGTTAGCCAGTGTCTCAGTAGAAAGTTTTCATTTCCAGAGGAAAAAAATCCTGATTCATCAAAAGCTCCTCATAGGGAACAGTTTAATTTACCTGAGTATAATTGACCTTTATAATCATCAGCATTCAAACCATTTTAATTCTAAAGTATTTATATCTACTGTCTCATAGAGAAAAATTAAATATGGAGACTTATATTTCTCTAGATCCTTTTTGCACTTCTGATGTTGGAATCAATTAGATTTTCTAAGTTTAACAAGTCTATTTATTTCTTTCAGCTACCAATGAATAGGAGGGGAAAAATCTCAAACACCCTCAGTATCCTGCTTCCATCTGAGCACAGGCTAAATCAGATTTATTCAACAACCTCCTGAGAGGGTGGAGGCAGTGGGAAATACTTGGCCATACTGACTGTTCCTGACAACAGCTGCCCTGAAGGAAAGTGATGTTATACTACAGAGAGAAATGTGGGCGTTTCTGTGCAGGGAAAGCCTACAGAAATCTGATATTTGTTCAGTACTTGGTGCTTATAAATCTAAGCAAAATAATAATAAAGCCAATAATAGTATGTTAAACAAGATACCAGCAGGTATCAGGGAGGATATTTTGCCCACCTCAACATGTCAGCAGCGACCATGGGAGGACCTGTGTTTCCCCATTCCTCTTATGGTGATGAAGCTACTTTAACCCATCTGAGGCACAAATGTGACACATGCACATTCATCCCAGAACCTTCATCTCTCCAAAAGTGCTGTGCACAATCAGAAGATTTCACAGATGCAAAAAGCACTGTCCAAACCCTGCATCTCTCATCACCAAGCCCAGGCCACTGCTTCAGAGTACAGCCTCCCTGTGCAGGCCACCTCCTCTTAGATGATAGAGATGACTCATAAACAAAGATTTCCTGAATATAAACCCTTCTTTGAACATGACATTCAGGGTAGAGACATGTCAGAGCACACAGTGACCCAGCCATCACAGAACACTATTGCCTGAGAGTATACTTTCTATCAGAAGTACCAAGCAACAACAGATTCTTTCAGCCACCAGATCCTGGTTTTGTGGGGTAACACTGACTCACTTGTGCCTTCTGCTGTTGCTGTTATTCATGTATTTCTATAGCTGTGCACGTAATTCCAAAATTTCCCTTTGCAATTTCCCTGTATGACATATAAAGCAAAGTATCCTGGCAAGCTGGTGTGACTATTCTCTTAATTTCTCTGCTCTGAGACTTTTCCAGAATAGATTTGACTGAGCTGTCTGTAGAACCCAACAACAGTACAGTTTTAAGTTAAAGCTTAAATAAGGTAGGGATTGAAGGGTAATTCCTATGTACTACAGAGAAATGCCATAGACACTTATGGTCAGAATACAGCACAGTTTTTAGTGAGTCTTCTCAAATCACATGAAGGATCACTTGAAAAAATGAAATGCATGGTATAATCAATTGCAGGTTTCACTATGTTTACTTTCCAGATTGTGACAGTAATCTACAGAATTCAAACTCCTGAGATGCAATGCCTGAAGGATACAGCAAAAACACCTTACATCCAGAAACATTCTTGGATTAAGAGGATCCCTCCTTCAGAAGAACATCTTCTGCTCTCTCATCCCCCCCACTCTGTCACACTGGCACAGCTGCTTTTCTGACCTTGCTGCAAAATGAACAACAGAAACCGTGGAGCACCCCAGAGCACAAACTAGAGGATAATGAGCTGTAAGGAGAGCACAGGGGGATGAAGGGGCTAGGAGAAGAAGCTGTAGGAGAGACATGATGTTTTTCTGATAGGCCTTGCTAGAAGAGCAAATGTATCAAACTATACCTTCAAGCTCATTTAATCCAAATTCATGGATAACACACAGCCATTGAAAAGGTACATCAAAATCCCTCCTATGCATGTAGAGCAAACATATAGGACCACAGTTCTACAGTTTCCGTAGCTGCAATTTTAAAAAATACAAATGATCTCTTCTGCTCTACTCGGTGCTTTTGAAACCATATTTTTCTGGATATTTTTATTTTACTGGTTGCAATCCTGCAGCTGTGTTGGTGCTGAAGTCTGAAGTTCAGATCAGAAATACCTGATTAGGAGTTTGATTTTTTGAATAAAATAACAACACTGACCAGGTGGTTTAAAACCAGTTCACTTTCCCATCCATCCTCACTTTTGAAAAGACAGCAAAATAGTTTTGCCTGTATTATTAAGCAAAGAATTCCACATAAAAGTAAACATCCAAGAACCATCTCCTCCACTGTAGGGCACTAGCATGACTAGAGTTGCTTAACTATTCCTGGTGGTTTCAGCCTTTCCCATCTCTGTACTTTCCCAGTATCAGTGATAGCTATCTCTTTAAAAAAAAAAATAAAATGGGAGCTCTGTTGAATATTCTAGAATTTGCCTCATCAAATAGTATTCACTAGAACAAAGCTAGGTTAAAGTAATCTGGCTGATGCTGTTCTTCCCACTATTCCATTCAAGTCAGCAGATGAATGTCGTCTCTTGAGGATTTCTTGGCACTGCAGAAATTCTGACACTACTGTCTGGTGCTTTGAGTGTTACAATCAAATGAATCCCAGCTGTTTATTCCCCCATCCAGCATGTTCTTTCACCCAACACACCCTTCAGTCCAACAACTGATACATTTCTCCTTGCATATTACCTAGTATGCCTTGGGTTTTGGTCTCATCTCCTGCAGTAGGGAGGTTTTAGTGATTGCACTGTTTGTACATCTCCCTCTTGTTTATCCAAAACCCCACTTGTAACTTTTTGCACCAAAACTGCTGAAGAGTAGAAACCTCTAAGATCTGTTAATAGATGGCCCATAAGACAGACCCAAATTTCTTACCCACAAGGGGACAATCTCTAGTACATATAAATGTATGTACAAATAAAATAGAAGAAATCCACCCATGGGCATATAAGGAATCCTGGAAGCAAGAAGCCTGAGGCACAGCATCAACACCCAGCTGGATTTCCACACACTCACCCTCAACTCTTACAGGTATAAGGCATGTCCAGGTATTAAAATCTCCTGAAGCAGAGCCACCTTGTACATTCTACTGGCAAACTCCCAACCACTAGAAACATATTGACAGAACTGCAAAATCTTACTGTTCACTTTATTTTCTGTTGTCTATTTTCAGGTTTGTTGTTTTTTCCCTAATTTTTCAAGCATTACAGCTTTGGTGCTATTGCTTGTCTCTCTTTTGCTGAAAAAAGACATCTCACTTGCCATTATATTTCATGAGGCTTTAGCACTGAAATTGCTTTTCATATAAACAGTGTCACCAGTTAAAGATTGCCATTAAACCATAACTGATTAATTTGCAGATGTTTGCACAGGAAAGGTCCTGCACAATCTGCTTGCATCAGCAGTATTTTCTTTTTTAAGCAAAAAACTGCTAACACTTTGAATTTTCTCTCATTTAATAGTTTAAAATGTAGACTGTATTTCATTCACAGAATTATCTATTCCCATTTTTTACACTGTTTGTTTAAACTGTACTGCTTTCCGCTGCATTACTCCATAAATGGTATGATTTACAACAGAAAATACTGAAACTGCCTTTATCTTTTATTTTCTGATCCCTTGCATTACTTCGTTCTATTTCTAGTTAACACAAGGCTATTGTAGACAGCAACACTGACTGTTGCTATGGTTTTGCACTCCTTGTTTTGTTTCCATTTTCTACTGGTCCTTTTTCAGTTATTTAACATGTTTTTATTTGCTTCATCTATGATTAATCTCTTTATTGACTCACTTTCTTAGGTATCATTTGGACTCAAATAATCTGATCACATAGCTGGAATACTTCCAGACTTGTGAAACAGTATTATAGGGTATTATGCTTAGAGTTAGATGGCAGTCTAGCTCTTACCTAGCTTCATTTTCCTCTTGGGTGACTGCAGGGAGTGAAGCATACTCCACATTTTTATGGTTGTATGCATGGAATTGATCTTCAACTGAAAATAATTTTGTATCTTATTACTCCCTATGATGTTCAGACAGACAGGAGGTCAGGATGGAGCCTTTGTAAAATAAAGTGAGCAAGCAGCCCCATTATTTTTTCCATGGTTCTAGCTTCTGGTGCCTGGCAGCTGGGACTCTGGTTGGTTTTCTCACCTTGCCTGGAGAACACCAGGCTCAATCCTTTCTTGGGTTTCCAATAGTCCCAGCTATTGCTGTGGAGTTGAAATCACTTCAGAGCAGGCCATTTTCATATCCAGAAAGTAATGAATGCTTCTGTACTTGTGACCATGCCTCAGTACAACACGCACCCAACTCGGATAGATGCCTTGAAAAAGGTTGGACACAAAGAGGAAAACTAGAAAGCAGAAGTTGACAGTGTTGGTAAAATTTAGTGTCACTTCTGCCACAGCCAAAGATATGACCCATATAAACACCAACCATCACAGCTACAAGTTACACAATCAGAATACTAAAAATAGCAGCAAAACTTAATATATTGACATAATACTATTTTCAAATCTGCAGCCAGAGAGTTCAGCCTTCACTACTTCAGGGCAAATTCTTTTTGTACACAGACTGACTGAAAATACTGCTAAATCTTTGTTTTAATCTGTCTCTAATACAACCCAACCCTTTTTCATGTGACATTTGCTATCCCAAGGGTCTCTCATTTGGCTAAGTTGAACTGTGGTTGCAAAACTTTGATATATACTAGATATAGGATAACTAAGAAGATAATTCAGGTTAGTCTGGTGAGCAATCACTGCCTAATCAGGGGTGCTTTCTGATTTATCCATTCACACTAGGTTTTTTAACACATTCCCATCCTCATCCCATTTGTAATTACACTGGATGTGTGGAATTAACACCTGTGGCACCAAAACTGAATCAAAGAATTCTGCTCTTTCCCACATATTAAGAAGTGTCCAAAAGTAAAGTATAATTATACTTTACTTTTCACTTCTTAAAGTTCTTAAATTTCCTAATGCAGGACTTCCATACTATTAGAGAGTAATTTGTATCTTCTAATTCTTTTCTGCAGGGTTCTTTTTAAGGAATATTGTGAATTTTACATAACAGAATGGAACAAGACATGAATACAGGTATTTCCAACTCCATAAGATAAGGGGGACTGACAATCTCAATATTCATGTTGCATTACATTATATCTGTTCTCTAATATTACATTTTAAAATAACATCTATCTCACCTGTTCTGAATATATCCTGTTCTACAAATACAAGCATGCACAACAAACATGTTTGGGCAAAAGACTGAACCAGAACCTTCACACTCCTCCATGCATATCTAAGTATTTTCTTATCAGGGATTCAGAACCTGCCTATTCAAAATATCTAGTCAAAACCCACAAATGGCAACATCCTTTCTAATTGTAGTGCTAAAAGTAATGTATGGAGTGTTTGCAATCTCACAATTTATGAAGTAGTATATTTTCTATCAGATTTTTGTAGGGAAAATCTACTTTGCCAGGAAAAAAACCCAAACTTTTCACTAGTGAAAAATCACAATGGAAATCCTGCTATTAAAACCCCCCTCATAAACACTATCAAAGAATCATACCAAATAAGGCTTGTAAGGATCTTTTATTTAAATAACTAGCAAACTATTTATACTTTTATAAGAGTCTGTCCTATTTTAGTAAATATTTGGCAAAATTATTTGATTAAGAGAGCAACCTGACCCTCATTTAACATGGTTATTTGCCGTTAACTTATTCTTCCATCATTTTGGTTTAACTACACAAATAATTTTTTGACATTTTTAGGTTAAGTAATACTTCTCATAACTTGATTAAGATGGATTTGCCGAGATAAGTGGCCAGGGATCTTTGAAACCACCTTTGTGGAGACATCTTAGTGCTGAAACCTCTCTCATTAACTCATTATCAAGTGCTGCATGGAGAACAGCACGGTCACCTCTTGTTTGATCACTAGATGCATTTTTCATCCCCAAATAAGCCTTGCTTTAGAAGCAATTTTTTTATTCCTGAAAGCTTTTTAGCAGCTGTGATTTCTGTCCTCTGCTCAGACATTGAAGCACACCTCATCCCCACGGCATGCTACCTAATGTGGCGCCCTAAAGCAACTTGTACACATGAGAATGGAAGGAGAGCTTGGCACTGGTGCTGCAGAGAGCAAGGCAATGAGGCACCATCTCACCCTGCAGGTGCCTGCACTCTGCCTTCTGGGGGTCACCGTTCCCTGGGCACGCTGTGCTCCCCAGAGAGCAGCAGCTCTGTGCAGCATTTACAGAGCAGCCCCAGCTCCTCCTGCACGGCACTGCCTGTGCTGCTCTCTGGTTTTAGGCATGGCTACAATGCACCACGCTAGCCTTCCACATGATGACCTTGACTTTCCTTGAGGAATTTTAGATAGATGGAAGTTAGGCCAGTCATTCTGCAATATACTTCAAATAAATAACAGACCTCATAATCCAGCCATCTCCACGTTCCAAGCATACCTTCCTCCTCCTGATGAACTGAACTACCTGGTTTTGGGAAGCCTGTTTAAGAAGCTCATTAAAACTTCTAGAAAGAGATTTTTTTTTTCCAGGCCTCTTTCACATTGAAGGTATCAGGCTCTTGTTAGTATCTTCTCACAATTTCATCTCCAGGGAGGTAAAGGGACAATGCCTTGAAAGCTGAACTCAGTCAAGTAGCATTTGTGGCATCACATGGTTTTTGGGGACATATTCTAATCAGATCACAATACAGTTATATGCCTCAGGACATGTTAGGCCCATATGAGATCTAAAACTGTTTTGAATATCAATATTTTCCATTAATGTCATACCACATACTCTTCATAGTTACAACTTTTCATTCACTGCTTTTGAGTAAACCAGATGCTTAAAATGGCAAACCAATGGCTGTGAGGAACTGTGCTTCTGAGTCTCCAGCCAAATGTGAGAGCTCTACAGACTGGAGCTTGGGCAGTGGTTTTACACTTTGCCTCACACTGATCTGAGTGCAGGCTGCTGTCACAAGAGCCAATTTTACATTTTCCTCTTTCTTCATCAGTAGGAATAACAATGCAACCATGAGATAAATCAGGGAGATGACCTGGGTGAAAATTCATTTTCCTCCTTTTCCTTCTGTTCCAAATGTTTAGTTTTCACCTGTGCACGTGCCTCCAGTGTGGTTGGTTTGACAGTCATGTACATGAACACCAGTTCTGACACAAAGGCAAGAACTAACACGAGGGCAGGTTTTCCCCAATCTCAGTAGCAGAGTCTCTCATGTGATGAAACCATCACTCTTGCCATGACCCAAGCTCCACAGGAACTGATCCAGAGACTGTGCTGGTGTCTGCAACTGATGACTTACAAGATATGAGGAAGAAGACCTGCTTTAGACTAGGAATTTTTGCCAATTTTCTTATGTACCTTAATAGAAGAGGTAAATTCTTTAGAGTAATCCTGTTTCTTTCTTGTGGAGAAGATACCATGTGTAGGAGCCCATACATGTTTAGCTGTGGAGAGAAGCTGCCTCACCAACTCCATACAAACATCCATTTCCATCTCATTGAAAGTTCACAAAATATGAGACCAGATATCAAAAATTAACTCTTCTCAAACCCTGAGTTGGTCTAATCCAGAGTGTATAAGAAATTGCTCTGCAAAAGGCTCTTTTAAAAATGAAGAAAGTTAGTTTTGATAATGTGGACTTATAAGATGGAGAAAGCAAATTCAAAATCATAATGGAGATTAGCCATCTCCACTGAATAAGCTGTTGTTGTTTGTGTCTAGCAAACCCTCTTGCAGTTTCAGTTCTTTCTGGATATCCTGGCTAACTGCTGTGAAGAAGGCTGTTCAGATGTTATTACAACTGTTGTTGCCATCTGTAAATATTTGTACCTATTACTAGAGCTCTGATTGTGCAAATTTCTGACAAACAAAATAAATCAAGATATTTAAGTAAAAAGACTTAAAAACCAACTATAACAGCTGAAGAAAATACAAACTCTCACCCTCTCCCAGCACAGGCTTGTAAAGAAAGCGTGCTTGTTTCTGAAAATGAGCTTGTCATTAATGTAGTGAAGTTTTCCACTCCAGCACAGAAAAAGCATGCAAAGAGGTTTTAAAAAGACTAAAGTTGTCAGTGGGCATCTCCAGCACTCAGGAAAAAGATTTTAGAAGACCAGCAGCATGTGGAAGGAAAACAAGGATTCCAAGGAAGGGGATATCACAGCTAACAAGCAAGATAGGACCTCAGATCCTGCTGAAAGAAGAGGGGTGCTGCTCCTCCCCTGCTCCCTCTGACTCCTTAGCTGCCAGAATCGTCAGAATAACCTCAAAAGAGCAAAAAAATTGACATCTGTAATGATGACTGATACCATCATTCTGACAAGGATTTAATCAGCTGCTAGTCACAGGCATCTTAAGAAATGGATCTCTGCACCACAGGTCTGAAAAAATGTTAAAGTACTGAAAAAAAAAAAACAAAAAACTTTTGAAGGACAAGGCATCATGTTTTAAAATGTGAAGGTTGAAGGAGAAGTGAAACACCAGGCCAGTTGCTTTTTACCTCTCTTGGCCACAGGAGTTGTATATCTTAATTGCCCAGAGAGGTGGCTTGAACCTGAGAACACTAAAGAGAGCAATTTTATAAAGCACATGTAATCCACTTGTTCATATACCTGTTCTTTCTAAATGCACAGGAGGTGTATTTAGGTGGCTCACAGCCTCCTCCTCCTCCTCTGCTATATTACAGCAGGAAATTCTGTTTTCTTTTAATGTCAGAACTTCTCTGGATTGATTTTGGACTCCAGTTTTCACACAATAAACAAGTTTCTCAGAAGCAGATCTTCAGGATTAGCCTTCAGGATCTTTGGGGGTTTGTTTTTGAGGTTTTTGGGGTTTTTTTGGTTTGGTGGAATTCTACGCTTTCTTGCTGGGGAGTTTTGTTCGGTTGTGAGCATGTTTTTTGTTGATGTGTGCTGGTGAGTTTTGGGGGTCTTTTTACATTTTGTAAAAGAATTACATTGTGTTCCAGTACTTACAAGAATGATGTTACAGATTATGAAAGCTTCTGAACTGTGCTGCACAGTTTAAGCATGTTCTACTGCATTTTATTTCTGCACATCCGCAGGTAACTATGACAGATAATGTATTACCTGGCTCAGTGCCCACTGAGGTTAGCTGGAACATTTCCACTGACTTTAGAGAGCTTTGCACAAGGCTGTTAAAAGAGGCTTTCAATGAGAGGAGTTGCACTCTGTTCTTACTAGCATTAATAATGTCAGACTAAGAACACTTTAACATTTTGGACATCTTGGTGCAGCCAAGGGGTGCAAGAAATACAGGAGTCCCACGGAACATAGCCCTGCCTTCAGAACTTGATTCTGCTTTTGAAAATAAATTTGCTTCCCCTTAAAACAAAGGGAAAAAAGCATAATTTATTTTTTTCTCAATTTTGCCTCAGTGCGCTCTGATAGTCTCACACTGACAAAAACTCTTTTTCCCAAGAAACATTTTTTTCCCAAAAAAAAAATCAATTTAAGCAAACATCAGATTCCCCAAGACAGCTGCCTTGTATGCACAAGAGTCTGTCCCTACCCAATGGCACTTCAGTCCCGGACAGCTGTGGCACTCCTGACTCCTCTGTTTAAAATTCCCTGTAGTCTTTGTAGGTACACAGCCTACATGCTTGGCAAACATGCATGTCTTGTTTATAAAAATGTTTCAATTAACATCCCAGACAAAAAAAACATGCCCATAAATAAAGATCAAATAAAACCTCGCAGGAGAATACTGAATAAAGAAGGGAACAGTAACAAGAAACAGGAAGCAACTTCTCAAGCTCCATAGGGAGCTGAGAGCATTCAGCAAACATCAGATTCAAGCCATTGGCAAGTCTCTTTTCCTGTTCACTTAAAATCAAACTTCTAGCATGAGTCAATATCCAGAACATACACATCAGATCCACAGGATTATTTCCACAATGCTCACACTTTCCTGCAAGCTCCATATCTTTGCATCTCTTGCACACAACTCCTTGCTGTCAGTTGCACTGCTGAGACCAGGCAGGACTAAGCTGTCTCATTAAAAGCCATTCCCAGTGCAACCAAGCTACTTGCAATGAAGTGCTGACAGAGTGCCTTCACATATGAGGGAAATGTGCTGTGGTAAGAGTGAAAGAGAAGGAATGTCAGGATAGAAGGTGACTTAATAGCGTGTCCATTTCCAGGCCTCATTTCAGTTAAAATATTTTCTTAAACAGACTCCTCTGAGATACTGTAGGGTTATGTTTTTCATGTTTTTCACTTTTCAAAGTTTTTCAAAATTCTGGCATACAACTGGAAGCTCCCCTGCAGTGTTCTGGCACAGATCCCACACAATTAAGAATTACAACATGGACATATCCACTTTGACCCACACCCTCCAAGAGATCTTGCAGAGAAGGGAAAAGATAGCCTGTACAGGCTGCTCAGGGCTAACATGTCTAACATGCTCTTGCAGTAGAACATTCCCAAAGAGAGCATGAGAAGACAGCAGCAGATATTCCTTCCCACTTACCTGGGGAACTCCAGCTCCAACACCTCTGTTGACCTCTAGAGAGGCAGCACTTTCTTTACAAGCTGTGTCCCAAGCCACTTAAAAATTTAACTTAAAACTCAAGTTAATTATATAGAAACATCTCTAATCACAAGTTATTATAATTACCTTTCAACCACAGTACAAATTGTGAGAAGTATATATTCTAAAAATTCCACAGGGAGATTCCCAAGAAGATTGCAACAGCTGACTGATCAGGGGTGTAAGACCCATGTTCCAGGAGACTCTGTCCTGGCAAGCAGGCTGCACCATCCTGAGCTGGCCCTGTCTTCCAAATCACAGAACTGTTGCTTCCCTCAGACATCAAAAACTGTTTGTTCTATCCTGAAAACCTGATTTACTGTATTCAGTAAAAAAATATTTTGAGACTTGTAAGGGTTGTGTGTTTTCTTTGGGGACAATACATATCCCACAGAATTTTCTCTTGTTTTTCCTAATGTATCATCACCTTTATCTTCATCTTTCTTAGTCTAATTCTGTTTCTGAAGGAAACCTAATGTGAAATTTGGGCTTCCACTCCATTTAATCTGTTGTTTGTGTGTTCTCCTTCAGTTTTTCCATCTACAACACTTATTTTAGCACTCAGATTTTCAAGGAAGCCAGGAAAGATTATAGTTCCTGGTATCTGGGAAAAGTGTCTTCAGACAAACCCTGGTAGTCTGTTCAGTCTCAGCTTTTTCTCCATTGGCACCCACAGCCAGGGGGGCACCTGCAGTGTCATCCAGCTGGTGCATCACACACCAGACCAAGGAATTTTAAAATTGCTTGCTTCTTTTTGCAGACCAAAAATCAATTCCTTCCAAGGAGTTACCCAGGTAGAGTCTTTTGCAACCAAATGCTTATAAACAATGCATTTTAGCTTTAATAGGTTTTTTCCTAGAGCAAAGAGACAGCTGTCCCAACCCTCTATACTGGTGCAGCATGGCTGGTCTGCGAGTTTTCTTGTGTGAAGTAATCATCTAATAAAGGTCAGAAGTGTAGTAATAACTAAAATATGTACAATAACTAATCCAATCTTTCCTAAGCACTTAAGAACTCCTGTTGTCTGATAATCTATTTTATATGTTTCTGCTAATGGCAGCTTACATCAGCAGAAGGTGCCCATGGTGTTTTCCTCATCATTGAATAAAGCTGAACCACACAAAGACAGAAAAACACATATTTAAAGATCAAGTATCTTTCAAAAAAAAGGCATTAATTGGTCCTCATAAACACAAAGTCAACCACTGCCAAAAAAAACCTTTCACAAAAGACTGTGTGAGATGACAACAAATCTCACATACCTACAAGACACGTTAAAACTACACTTGATCTCAATGAAGTAGCTAAATAAATTTAATAGCTCTGCATTTCAAAGAAACAGACACCAGAAGCCACTGGCCAGGATATAGGCTGATAGATGGCAAGACTTAGACTATTTGAATGTGAACTTGGCTTCAGCAGTTCCTTTGGAGACGGAGCTCTCACAAGAGGCCAGAGCTCTGGGGGCTGCAGCTGTGGGAGCCCAGCCCCCAGCCTGGCCAGCGGTACGTGGAGCTGGGGGCTGGGACTCGGGCATAGCTCTCTGGAAGGCAGGCTTGGATTCTGAGCAAGGAAACAGCATTATGCTCATTTTCAGTGCTTGAGGAAAGAGGACATTGTGTACTGTTTTGTGTGTGTGTGTGTGTACAACAGGTTGTGTTTCTGCCAAGGAAACACACGCTCCTACCAGCGTCTCTTAACACAGCAAGCACTGACTGCCCTTCTGGGCAGAGACAGGAGTGAACAAGAGGAGTCCTGGCACCTTTCTTCTCCCAGTGAGGGACATTCATGAACAGGATTATCCTCATCAGTTCTTGTTTTTGCCAGAAGCAGGAAAAAAAAAACCCTAGGTGCTTAAATCAAGAGAGCGCATCAAGTGTAGAGGCTAATAAAGCTGTTTACTGCAGACTGAAGTCAGACTTAAGTCCGAGTGTGCTTTGGTCAGCTATTTGTTTTTCTCTTAAATTTGTTCCTGACTGCTTCATTTGCGGTGAGGTATTTGTGTCTTTTTATTACTTTTATTATTTATGAGACATAAACCAAACACACTTTCCATCCTAACTGGCAAAACAGTCCAGTGGTCTGTTTCTCTTAGACAGAAACAGCCTGGAGGCATGACAGCTATCTTGCCTCTCCTCATGCTAGTCCTTAAACAGGCAAGACTTTCTCCAAGGCCAACTGTCCTGATCCATCATCACAGGCTATCAGCAAGCTCATACCACCGTAGTGACATGATGAAATACCAGTTCCTGGCTAACATGTGCTTCTTCCCAGCATTGCTAATGGTTCAACACCCCCAGAAACACCAGAGGTTAAGGAAAACCAACAATCTGCCAATCAATTTTTGTACAAGGTATTATTCACCCAAGTAGGATATAAATCAGCAAAGGCACAAAATAGTGATTGTCATAAACAGAATTTACATGTTGTGTGCTAGCCTGGAGCTTTTTGGTGGTCAGAAACCCTTCAGAACAGAAATGGCACCCAGCTTTACTTTTTGTTCTACAATGGGAGTATGAAATGACGGGCTGATAAAGAGTTTGTTTGAAGTTTGTGGTGGCAACTATTGTAATTTTATCAACACTCTTCAGTTTTGTCTTGGGGAGCTGGTCAATAAAACCCTCAGAACTGCTTAAAAAACAGTAAGTTGTTTGTAGCTGTCCTTGCAGCTTTGGTTAATCTTATAGTAACTGCTGTGCAGATCAGAGTCCAGAAATCCATGCTGAATATAAGACTGCCAAAATGAATTAAAGTAACTTCTCTTTCCTAGCACACACTTTGACATGGGTTTCAGAACCCAACAGAGAAACAGGGGAAGTACCTAGAGCAGCTGGGGAAGTACCTAGAGTAGCTTGCTCTGAGATTCTGCTGCAAACCCTGCACCACAAAGCTTCAGCAACCCTGAGTGCATGATATTCAGCTCAATCATGAGATTTTTAACAGATGTGATCAGAAGGCCTGAAATGTAGCATGAACTGGATGCCATAAGCCAACAGGGCATGGGGATAAAAAGCAAAGGCGTGTTGTGGGAAGAAAATAAATTTAAAAAATACAGAGAAGAAACTAAAATTAAAAAAAAAAATATGAAGAAAGACAACAGAAAGGTCAGGAGAAAAATGCATATGAATGCATGGGGAAATAAGCCTGATTAAGAGCAGAAATGCCTGAGGGAAACATTTAGGGAAAAACAAATGAGAAGCAATTGATGCTATGTTATTAATGACATGAGCACTGCTCACAGCATATTCAAATAAAAGAACCTGCCATCCCCAGTTACCTGGGGTAATTAATTTCCACCAGCTCTTGCCACAAGTTTTGGCGAAATCACCAACACAGAAAATAACAAGTCTTCCCAGGAGCTGCAGCAGTGTGCATTTTGAATGTCCCTAAGCCACATTTCCTTAGCTGTTAAAATAAAATTCTTTCCGTTTTCCACCCAAACACAGACAGAGGAGGACATGGAGACTGGGAAATGCACAGATTATGGCTACCTCTTAGAAGTTCAAGTGCCCACAACAAAGGAAATGGGTAGAATACACTTAAAGATCCTCAGACCTGTGATCCACTTTATTTTCCAGGGCAGAGTAAATCTGATCACGGGTGGGGAGGGTGTGAAGATTTGGGCTGTGCTGCTTTAGGCAGTGCTGTGCTGCAAGACACATGTGCTTACACCAAACACACCACCAGCCACAGGGGAAGAGTCCTCAACTATCAAATAATACTGATAGTACAATAAGTCCAGTGTGGGGGACAATTGCTGAACAGAGTGCACTCTTACATCAGGATTTATATCAGTTGTTATCTCAGAAATACTACAAGGAGAAGTTGCTCTAATGACCTTCTACACCTTAATTGATCTTAGCTGTTTCATCCAAGGCCAGGTAGGGTTACCTGCTTCTCCTGGACTGTTGACTACACCTTGCTCATATCTATGTTAGCACAGCAGAGAACTAAAAAAACTCAGTACATGGCCTTGATTTGTATAAACAAACATGCATAAAAATCTTGAAAATTCTAATTTGATTATAAAATGCAAACCCTATAAATTACAAAACAGACCCCTGAGAAAAAGTTCAACAGCTTCAGAATCAATATTTCACAGAGTGCAAATTGTGGCAACAAACTGTGTTGAAATTCATGTGTCCTTGTTGGGTTTCCAGCTTTCATTTTCAGATGTAAACAGTCAAGGAAATAATGTTCAAGTTTTCTCTTTCCCTAGAGAAAGGGAAACGTAGAGATTTCCAAAGCTTTGTGAATTCCTTTGGCACCTCCAAGTTGAGGCCTCTCCTTGCCAAAGAATGAATATTTTACCTTGTGACATTTCTCAAAAATGTGACAAAATGTACTAGACATTTAGTCAGCATTACATTTGTTAGCATGTTTCCACGGGCTTGACAGTGCTTTGGTCCCCAGCTGAGCGGCCTGAGTTAGCAATCATTTATTCAAGGCTACGTTTAAAATGAAGTTGTTCAACACAGGACAGCGGTTCTGAAATATCACACTTTTTCAACCTTCTGAAACTGTGAGGTTGGAGAAAGAACATTCCAAACTGTCCCACCAGAGGCCATTTATTGAGAAGAACACAAACTGTGACACATGTCAGGGAGGTTTTGGGGGAGGCTCTGTCAGGAGGTAGCTACAGCAAGCCTCAGTACAGACCTGTACAGAAGCTGTCTGTCTGCCAAGAAGAACAGGCCTGGAGAAAAGGTATTTCTCCTCTTCCCTTTTAATGTACTTGTTCTTAGGAACATGATGTAATGAGGGCTGGATGATCACCACCCAGTCTGCCCATTACCTTGAAAGAATAACTCTGACTGCTGTGGGATGAGAAAGGGCTGCCAGAACAGGAGGTTGGCTGTGCAAGGATTTCACCCATGGCCTCTGGGTCATGCCTGGTGGCCACAAGTTGAGCTTCAGCCCATTCCTAGGGTTAGGAGAGAGACACAGTTCCAAGCAGAGACAGAATGCAAAAGGATAACCAAAATAATAGATCAAACACACAAAATTAAATATTGAAGTATTTGTCTAGGGCCTTAACTGGGCATTATTATATACTGATCAGCCAACTTCTGGGGTCAGTGTTAGGGTAAAGAAGAACTTCTAGGGTTAAAAGCACCAGGTGGAACAAGGCACCCAAGAGAGGGAAGGGTAGGCTGTGCAAACACTGGGTCCCTGTCAGCTCATTCCTCTGGTGAATCCGTAACTGGGGAGTCATAGGCTCAGGCCAGGAACAACAACTCAGGTTCTGATTTGGGTCTGAGGCTACATCTCTCTGTTAACCCTGAACCCAAGTATAACACCAGGCATGGACAGAACCTTTTTCCACATTCAACAGTCGTTTCCTAAACTGTCAAGTCCTTGTGCAGGCCCCTCCTCCATTTTGTAACTACCTCTTGCCTCCACACCAGTTGTAGTCCTTGGCTTTTTCTACTTTTTATCCTAAGTGCAACTGGGCTACATTCCCTAAGACCACTGGAGCTCTCTCAAGAACTGATTCTTACTGCTTTTTCACTTTGATAATTAGTCTTGCCAAACGCAAGCCGGTCCTGAGCTGTGAGCATGTAGTCCTTGAAATTCTTAGGCAGCTCTACCAACTCAGGGAGCTGATTATCCTGGCCCTGAATATAGGCTGTATTTACTGGAAAGGAGATGAGAAATTAGAATATCCATTTGCTTACAAAGATAGACAAGCTTGCAGGCTGCTAATATTGCAAGTTGTAAGTACAGTGCTGTTGTATTTGCGGCCATTTTCTTAGCATTAGTGTTTCATGAAGACAAGCACAAATATTAATGCTGATAGCATTAACTGATTCTGTCTTTCAGCTCTCATTTTGGACCCTTGGAGTACAGCTGTAGAGAATAAACAGCCCAGGAAAACTACATTGCTTGCTGGAATACTAAAATAGGAAAGTGGCTGAAATGGTGTTTCTGTGTAACATCAGACTACTTGTAGAAGGAAAGGGAACAAACAATGCAGTTAATGCTGTCAACAACTGCAGACCTGTAAACACTAAAATTATTAAGGCAGATGGTAAAAACCTCTTGAAGAAAAACCACAGCAAAGTTCTCACTCCAAAAGTGGAAAGAGAGATCAGTGGGCATAAATAGCTTATTGTATGTGGAGTACTCATCAAGATTCCTTGGGGATTAGATGTATTTTGCAACAAACAACACCTGCACAGAGCCAAGGGATGTAGTGGGTAGAGGAAAGGGATAATGATGGAAATCTTGCTAGCCAAGCTCACCCCTTCCAGGAAATATTACAATACCACATACCAAAATGCCTGGGTTGTTTTTCTTGCTTTATCATTTGATTTTCCATATGGTTTCATAATTAGCCACCTTAGTTCATGGTACCATTTCACATCTTTTCTATAAAATGTTTCCTCAAAGCACTTTATAAACAGCTAACAGAAAATCCCTAGTGGTTTTGTGTGTATAGTAGCAACAGAATTAACCTGATTCTTGGAGTTCTGACAAAAACCAGCGTCTTTCAGGTCTGCTTCACTGGCAAAATAGTATGGAAATAATGGCCAAGATGTAATGGTGGCACTGATTTCTTGTAATTCCAACAGCATAAAAAGGTGAGTTGGTATAAACAGATCTTAGGGTGCAAAAACCTCTCAAACATCTATTGTCTCGACAAGTCAGTTGCCATCAAAGCACATGTGGTACCTAGGTTACTTGCTGTTGAACAACAGAAGAATTTAGTGAGCTCAGGCCGTTGCACAACACTGTCTGCAAAGAAAGGGAGGAATTAGTTTTTCCAGACTTGGAACTGTATCAGAGACAGCTCAGATGCATTCACAGCTGGTTCTTATTGGACCCAGCATTGACGTGAGTGAGCACCAAGCAGCAAGTGACCTGGTGGGTGTTTGTCAGTGCAACTTAGAGCAGACCAGGACACCACAGTCACATAAAAGTACCTCAGACACAGTTACAGACTGGCCTCAAAAAAAACCCCAATAAACAAACCAAGCTAAATCTTAAAAACGCAACCCAACACACACATTTAGTAATGTTGAAAAGGTTAAGCAACAAAAAATGAATGTATCAATGGCAAACATTGGCTGGTCTTCCTAATTTATATCCACAGCTAAATCTCATTTTGCCTCAGGCTTTCTGCTAGCACTGTGTACCAATTCTCCTGTTTTTACTAAAAGTAAGATGGTGCTGTAAATTAACCAAGCTTATGCTACACTTGAATCACCCTTTGCCACTGTCCTCATTTTCCAAACATGATGGTATTAGACTGCCTTTGCAGGCCTGTGCCAACACTAACAAATCTTAGGTAGTTCCTAAGCATTTCAGTATGGGCACGTATTCTCAATCCTGCTCATTTTAGAAACATGAAAAAGTTTACTGAATCAATACATTTTAAAATAGTCTCAGAGTTTCAAAATGAAAGAAATTTAGTTGCTATAGCAGAAGTTATTTGTATTTGCCTGTGTTAATAACTTTTCTCTGCTTACCTTTTCTCTTAAAACCTCATTCAATGACCAGAGTTGCTTAGATAAACAACTACGCATATCCAAAAGAAACAACAGCAAAAGTCAAAGAAAGTTCTTAGGTCAGCAACACTTAAAAATGTCATTGTTTCAAACTACCAGTATTTTGCACAACCTAACATTTCTTAAGATCTCCACTTTAGTAACATACCTGGTCAAAGATGCATTTTTCCCTCACCTAGCAAGCAATGTATTGAATTTCCTATATAATAGCAACAGAGGAGAGGATCACCAATCCATTCACCACTGAGGAGGATGAGAAACCATTTGCATAGTAAAACCGTACTAATAAACCTACAGCAAAACTCTGGCAAGCCAAGGCCATTTGCTGGAATTGCTTTGGCTCCTGGCTGGCAGAGCAGGGTCAGCACCAGCTGGAGCATCCCACTGGAGCTGTCAGCCTGCTCCTGCCTTTCCCTCCGGAGCAATGACCCCGGGGCACAGCGCTGTTCCTGCGCCATGCTCCCAGGGAATGCCGAGGAGTTTTGGGAGCAGAAAAATACAGATTTATGCAATACAAGCGCTGAAATAGTGTAAAACCAGGAAAATGTAACCACGCCTAAGCCCAAGCAGCTAGACTCAGCTCTGGGAAGACGAGCTCAGTGTCCAAGCCTCGCCTTGGGCTCCCAGCTCAGCTCAGCCCTGCTCCCTCCGGAGCTGCCCCGCAGCGAGACCCTCCGCCTTCAGTCTCCCAGACTGCTTCCAGGAGAAATCCAGGGGTACCACTCTGGTGGCCAAGGAAAGGAAGAATAGCCTTAACTTGCCCTGAGGGCTGGCTTGTCCCCCTCCCCAGCTGGCACAGACACATCCCCGACTCCCACCTCCACCGTGAGCAGGATCCAACTAATTGTGATACTTTGACTTATAATTGCAAGTTAAACGAGGGTGGATGGAAAATTGAGCACAACCTAAGCTCTTAGTCCACAAAAATCAGCCTTTGCACAGACTTCAGAGGAGATATTGTGGCATGTGAATTATTTAAGGGTTTTAAAGCTGATATTTCACTTTGCTTAACATGCACATTTTTCTCCAGATCAGTTTGCCCTCCAACGTGCCCTCCTCTCTCCCTGCTAGCAAAGAAGCATATATTTTTTCCTGAGTCTTAAGTGAAAATAAAGGAATGCAGGGCTTATCTGACATTCTGTTTACTCATATATCACCATTGTCTAAGGTCTGTAAATATTTTCCATATGTTGGCTAAAGCAATCCTTCCATTTCAGCATCTGCAAGATCTGTCCTTGCAGCCTTTCAAATTAGGCTTAATAAAATGATTTCTGATAGAAGTCAAATAAAGACAGCTCAAGAACTCTTCTCCCCCACAATCTCACTATTTGCTAGAGCTTTACTCTCAAATTCACCATAGGGTTCATACTCACTGTAACTCTGAAATGTTAGGTTTAAAGGCCTTATTTCGAAAGTAAAAATCAAGCATATTGAATTTTTTAGGCTGCCTTACCTTTGTCTGCCAAGCTCAGAGTGGGCTCCAACACTGAAGGTAGTCAATTCCTTCCCTCTGCATCCTGTACCAGGAAAGAATCCTCAGGAACAGCCCCAGCTGGGTGGGACACACGACCCACACACCTGAAACCCAGGGCAAGTGGGGGCAGCTGACACACTGATATTCATTAAATAAACCTCCACTGGGCTGGGGAAATAACAACAGAAGGCATATAGGAGAAGTCCCATTTAAATATTTTGAAAACAAAACATTACTTTTGGCACCAAAACCTTAAGTCAATCAGTGAACTGCTCTGAGGAGGAAGAAGAACCGTTAGAATGGTTTCATGCAATCTTATTCCACCAAAGTCAGCATTCAAATGGTCTCCCCTCTGGAGAGTCCTATCTCCATGTACAGTTTGCTGTGCCTGGGGGATTTTAGTGAGTGAGAAGTTGATCAGTGTCATGGTTAAAAATTAAATTAAGATTTTTGAACTTAATACTCTGTGTAAACAAATACCCAAGTAGATCCAAGGATGTTAGTGCATTAGGGGTAAAAAAACCTGAACCATACTCTTGTTGATTTATCTGACTAAAAGGATTTCTCTAAAGATAATATCTAAAGGACTGCATTGTAGGAAAGCATTTCTACAACCCCAAACGACCATAAATTGCAATATAATAGAAGTTCTGATTTCAATTATTGTTCCTTTTGTCTTCCACCTCTCTTTCCATTGTTATTTATTTACGTCCCCTGTAGTCCTTATTCCATGCTGGCTGCTCAGATGGGATAATGTCTTCCTCTGTGTGTAACATCATAATTAGACTGAGAATAGGATGAGGGTTTTCTATGACAAGTTAAAACAAGAATCCCACAAAGAGTTTAGTAAAGAAAACTCAAAGCTTTCTACAAAGATACAACCAACATCTCTTGTTTCTCTTTCACCCCCCTGCACCCAAGGAATGAATGAGTCACCTCCACAATGTGCCCAGCACACACTGATCATATCACACAAAATAAATGTCACAAAACCCCATGTGTTTTTCCAAGAAATCTCCAAAACAGTTTGAGCTTCCCCTTGCCATTTCTTCCAATTTCTCATCCTAATTTCGGAGCAGTCATCGTGGATAAAGTACACACCTCCCCCTAGTAAAACTATGGCCTGTGGCTTTTTCACTATTAAGTATTTTTGTTTATTTGAATGTGCTGGACACCAGTCTGAATGGAATGCACAGTAGGAAGAATTAAAAATGCAGAAGAAAATCTGCAGAAGGAGCCCCTCTTGTGGGTTGGACATGTCTGGCTGGATGTGGAGGAAGATGTCCCAAAGAAGGAGCAACACAGTTGCTTCAGGTGGTCCAGCAGCAGGAGTTGGTGGGCAGGGATCCAACAGATCCCAAAGAGTCAGGACACCCCTCATTCCTAGCAAGACAAGAGCACTGCAGTGCAGAGCCCCACAAAACAATAGGCAGATTTTGCAGCCAAACTTCAGACTTCCTGTAGAAGAAGACTAGGAAAGACAACAGTGGTACAAATAAGAAAAACTCTTTATCCAAATTAGAGAGTAGACAGAGGTTAGGATCACACTTAGGTATCCCAGCTTCCAGTATGGAGTCAGCCTCAGAGTGGATGCTGGGAAGAACAGTTCCGAGCCTCAGCCACCCCAGAGGTCACACAGGTCTCTAAAGAGGAAAATACTTTTTACCAAAGTTCTCACTGGATGGTGTGACTCACCCAGCTGTGACACAACTTTATTCCTTTCAGCAGGAAGAACTTTAAAATAAACTAGCCTCAGCTGAAGTGAAGGATCCAGTGCATTTCAACATCCTTTAATCATCAGTGATGATTATTAGACTTATTCCCTTGACCTACAAATCAACTTTATTAAGCTGGGATATTTTCTATATCCATAATTCTACAGAGCATTCTTCTATGTAAGAGTGAAAAGCTTTACTAAATATTACAGGGCATGGCGTACATCACTTGGAGCCAAAGTGATCTCAGAACATGTAATTAGTTTTGAAACTGGGAGTCAAGAAACCAGGGTTGTTTCAAGTTTACCCAGGAAAATTATGTTTCTTCACCACATGAACCCCTTCATGATGCTTCCCATTCCTGGGAGTGTTTGGTTTACAGCCTGACATTTAACACTTGTGCAGATTCACTCCACAAATTCTGTGTCTGTGACAAAGGCACTGTGTTGTAAACACAGAGATGAGAGCTGCGAGCAGGAAAGAGAAAGGGCAGCCTCTTAGGTCCTATGTACTATCCTTTAATGTAGCTTATGTATTTACAAGTGAACAGTGTTTGAAAAAGGTTGCCTTGGCAGATAGTATGGGGTAAAAAAACTTACCAAGAGGAACAAGCAATATGAATTTCAAAAGTTTAGGGAAATTTTCTTGATGTAATGCTTTAAAAATACAGCGAAGGACTCCTTTTTTCTTTTTTATTTTACCACCTGGAGGAAAAAAAAAAAAAAGTGAGGCAGAGAAAATTCAAATGCCCTGATATGGTTGCTAGCAGAGCTGGGTTCTCCACTGTGCCCTCAGAGTGGTTCACACCACTCCATGGGAAGCACAAATTACCTTTCTTGATTGGCATTTTGGCCAGGGAACGTCATTCTTCAGAATCAATGTCTAAATGAAACAGAGCAGATAAGAGCTGCCCCCAAAGGGCTTAAAGCAGATTGTATAAATCTCAAGCAATATATGAATACATCCCAAATCCCCTGGATTTAGATCTACCAAGATCTGCTCTGAGTGTTCTGTGTGGGGTACCTCAGGTGATAATCAGGAGTCGTGTCACAGAAACCCGCACTAATTCTCTGCTGTAAAATGTGCATCAAACCTCTAGATATTTTAGACAAGGTGGCCTAAACAGATATTTTTCTATGCCTAATTTACAATGTGTGAGTCTTTTATTACAAAGGTAATTCCACTGTATTGCAATACCTGGAGTATGCAGAAAAACAAGAAATAGCATGCTAAGACCTATTTGTCATTATCAGGGTTGAAAAAAAAAGGAAATAAGCACAAGCTGCTTCTATTGCAAAATGAACTCAAACTGAGAGAAGAGGAAGATACATATAGAGATCAACAGTAAAGAGCCCATTTTTCATTGGATCTGCAGGAAAGAGTTTTAGGGGGAAATTCGCGTTAGGGTTCAACAGTTTATACAGAAAACTCCCTATGCCTGTATTGGCAAACAGACCTGCAGTATTAGGTATCAGTGACACACCAGCAGCAATAAGATTTCAGCTCTCTGGCATTTGCCTGTTTGCACTGGCCTGATAGGAACATCAAAGGAAAACCACTGCCAGGAAGAAATGTTTTTCTTAACTGGTATCACCAGTGAATAGCTTTTATTGCTGTGTTATGGAGAGCAACACCTGACAGTCTTGCAAGATTGATATGATAGCTTTGATCAACCAATCTTCCTCAAGGAAAAAGAAATGGGTAATCCTTCTATGAGAGTGTTTTGCGCTATCCCAATGACAACCACATGAAGTCAGCAAGTATTTTAGAAGAATAATACAAAGATTTGAAATTTCCTCAGCTGGCTGCCTTTTTGAATTATAGTCAGAGGCATAGAGCTTTGTGATGTAATTCAGTAAATCAGATTAAAATAGCTTTAATTTTAGCACTAAAAATCTTCAGCAAAATAAAGCAAAGTTTCAGGGAAAATGCAAGTTTTCCCATCAAATACTTGGTCAAGTCTCAGTTTGAATCACACATTAGAAGCTTTTAGTCAGGGGTCATGTAACGTGCATTTCAGTGGCAGTCAGTTCTAGGGAAGGTGAGAAGTTCAGAGAACATCCCTGAAGTTTCTTAGTCCTTGGCAATGAATCACAGAGTATGTTGAAAGCACAGCCCATGACATATGAAGAGTGGTTTCCTTAAATCTGATGACTGATAAAACAACTCTAATTCCTTAAAAATACTTTAGCACTGTGCAACAGCTTCATGTGCCTGTATTTGCAGAACTGGATGGTAATTTCTTTCCACAAACTCTAAATCTTTTCCAAAGGGTTCAACACAATGAACATACTTATCCCCTACCTATGTCTAAGAGCACTGTGTGATTTTACTCTTTTAGTTGCTATTCCAAGGCATTTGATGAGCCTTAAATGCAAGTTGCAGTCTGTGTGATTTTTTGCAGACTGTTATCTGGAAATATTTCTTTAATACTGGGGAATTCAAATGCCACATGCTACTTCTTTGTCTCCAGTGACATCACCTAACCTATAAACTCACTTCTAGAAGACAAAGGCAAAAGTGGCAAGATAGAGATGTGCTTGCTTTGTCCAAAAAACATACTTGGAAGTGTGAAAGGACAGTGCTCAATGCAGGAATGGCAATAAACTCAAAGGAAAAAGAGAAATAAGCCTTCTTGAAAACTTGGATTAACAAAACAGTTTTCAAGCCTTCCTGAAGAGTAGGCTTCATCACATGCAATGCCAGCTAGCCCAGTCCTGGCCACAGCATGGACACATTGTCAAGTAGTTGCCAGCTAAAAACATCTGGGATCAGGCAATGTGAATAGGGTGTATAAGGGGTGGATCCTTACAGCTGAAGCATGTGTGACTAATGCTGGTGTTTTCCTTGGAGACCTAAGCAAGTGTTGCTGAGAAAGGGACACGAGAGCAGCAGCGGCCCCTCGCTGACTGCCACCCTTGTCAGGAGAGAGCCCATCACAGCCTGGATTTACCTTCACAAGTGCCAAAGTGCCAGCACCTGAGAAACACAGCCCAGTGCTGCACACATTTCTCTCCCTTTAGGGGAGTGACATTGCCCCAGATGTCAAATATATCAGGGGGCACTTGTCTGGGCAAGCCTGCAGCCACACCGTGAGTGAGGAGACCTGAAGTACCCTCTGTGTGCTGTGATCAGGTGTCCAGAACACCTGCTTCAACCTTTGCTTGGGGTTTTTATAGTAAAACCTGCCCAAGTCATTGAAGCTAGACTAGCTCTAATGCCTTGCTACCTTGCATACCCTGCTCAAAAGACATATTTTATAAAAAAGTGAGCATGGCATTTTGCACTGTCTGATCTGAAATGTGAGCCTTCTTGACTTAAATGCAAACAGGAGGACCAGCACTGCAATTGTCAGAACTTCAGTAGGGAATAAGAGATTTTAATGCTGATTAGAGTTGAGGAAAAGGACTTTACAGCTGTGGAGCAGAATTCAGATATTTGGAGAAAATGGGTAGTGTGCTGAACTAGCACTGCAATAAGTATGTATGACATGAGAGACTAGGGAATAGGTCCTGGTTTTAATAAAAGTGTAAAGAAGGAGGGATGAGCTGAAGTTCAAGGAATCTTCTTTGGATCTGAAGTACACTGGCAGCTGTTGAAACCGTCTGCTTGCCAGATTATATTTCTGTTATTAGGTATTAAAGAACAGCTTACATGCTTGAGAGATGCTTTGTTGATATAAAGAGACAGAATTTGACAGAAGCTGAAGGAGCAGGTTTATACCAGGTGAGAATCTGGCCCTTATTTTGCTTTAAAAATGAAATATGGACTCTGAATAATGCAAACTATTTTTTCTTCAAGTGTGGCACTGAACCTGGCTCCTGGCAAATGCCTCCAGCTTTACACACGTTGGTTTATCTCCATGCTGTGAAAAATCTTAAAGGTTTGTAAGCAGGGGGCAACACTTGAGTTATCCCTCCTAGACAGAGAAGCTGCATGTTTGTATGGCAGTGACCCTGATCTCCTCCACTCTTCTTCCATGCAACTGTTCCCTTTATTGATTGTGCCAAAATAAACCTCTATCATCATACTTCTACACTGGCACCACCAGCACATAAAAGGTCTGAGAATCATTCAGATTGAAGTACATGACTTTTTAAGAACTGGTTCCAGTGTGAGCAATGCCCTCTAGAGATGATGCCCTTGCAGATTCGCTCCACCCACTGCAGGTGCTCAGTTAGGAGCAGACAGGAAAGTTGTGCTGAGTCAAGGACTGCCTCCTCCAGCCACCATACAGGAGGCACAGGCTGATGGCTCCCCTAACAGCCTCAAGTAAGCCAACAAAATCCAGGCCTGTAAGATTTTGAAAGATTGCACAACTGAGTCAAATCCTCCAGATGTAAATTGCTTGTTCACATACTCTACATGCTTTTTGCACTACTCATGGCCACGTGCATTCGCCTTCAATACATGTTGGAATTTCCCTTCTGGGTACTCCAGTACTAGATGGAATGATGTGTGTTTGCATACACATGTGCATTTATATTGAAAATATAACCATGTGAATACCTCAGGTTTTGATATAAGACTTTTGCTTTTCTCACTAAAAGCATGAGAAATCTATAAAATGTAGCTCTGGTTTATGTAACCATACTAATTGTCATTTATCAAATAAATGACAACTACAATTAAGATTTCTTACAACATCTAGATGTGAGAATAGCAAATTTGGTCTTGGCTCATGGCTGTTTAACCAGATATTGATTAAAAGGCATGAACTCTAAAAGTATGAGGTCTAAGTTTCAATGTATTATAAATTCTTACCTTGCAATGAAAGAGCAATATCATAAATGAAAGTTCACAAGAACAAGCAACAAGAAAATCATCTGGAATTAGCTTGGCATTACCCTACTCCCAACATTAAACCAGGGAACAAAATTAACCATTCACAATGCCTTGCCAGAGCTAGATTTGTGAAGTTCCCAATGTAACTGTGGCCTACTTGGTGGGTGATCCCATGATTCAGGCGATGGGCACAACCCAAGAAGTTATTCTGTCCTCAGAGCATATCATCCTGTGCTTTCCATGGCCCACAGGGACAGCAGCTGGCTCTTGGTTTATGACAGACCCTTGTTGTCTAGCATATAGCAAAATATGACTCACTTCAGGGACACACATTTGAGGGAAGTCACAGAAAAATTAACTAAGCACTGCCAGTAAAAACATGGGTGTACTTACTCTGTCTTTGTAATGGTACAAAGCATGTCAGCAGGGTACATGCTTTCCAGAGCAATCATCCCTCAGCCCTCTCTGGAGAAAGGCAGCACATGCTACACGCTCACAGTCACAGCATTCATCCAGCTTCCGCTGTCAGCCAACTCGACAATAACCTCATCATGGACTTCTTCTTTTTTCCAGTCTTAATTATCAACATTACCTCCCCACATCCTCAGACTGAGGTCACAACCAGCTTAGTATATGTAAATCAAAGGAACAACCTCACGTTCCCCATCTAGGTGTTCGTCACCCTGTACCTGCTCCTGCCCCTCTCACCCGACCATCTTCCTCACCTTCATCACCTCGCACTTGTGTGTCTGCTTGTTCCATGCTGCCTTGTCCATCAGAGCTGGCTGTCAAGCTCGTGCTGTGGCTCTAAGAGGGGGAAGATCTGAGACATTTTGTCAGAGGACTGGGATCCAAACCCACCTTTGGATTTCTTTCCACTCAGACTAGGAGTGAGGGCGGGCCAGTTGGTGACAGAGCCCCAGCCTGTTCCAGTGCTCCTGCAGCAGAGACCCCTCAGATTCCTCAGAGATCCCACAGATCCCTCAGATCCTTCAGAGACCCCTCAGATTCCTCAGAGATCCCACAGATCCCTCAGATCCTTCAGAGACCCCTCAGATTCCTCAGAGACCCCTCAGATCCTTCAGAGACCCCTCAGATTCCTCAGAGACCCCTCATCGCTCCCCACAGTGAGACGGCAGTTTAACAATCCCCAAAGCCCACATGCATCTTCCACCTACAGTGATTTTTAACTTTGTGCACAAAGGGTCCCACCAGCTCTGCCGTTCCCTCACAGCTCTCCTGGGAGCTCCTCCTTTAAATCCGCACCCACGGCTGCTCTGCTCTGTCGCTGAGGATCCCTTCCCGTGGCCGCCGTGCAGCTCTCCCTGTATCCCGGTGCCCGCTGCTGCGTCCCCTCACCGAGATCCACTGCAGAACCTCGTGGGACGGTGCCGAGCCCACGCTGCCAGCCTGAGGGGCCACAGCTCTCACTCAGCGGGGCAGCGGCTCCATCCCACTGCTCCTGCATGAGCAGGAGGTGGTTCTTGTTCAGGGTGGGGATTTTTATTTTCAACTCCTGGACTCGGTTTTTAGCAGCAGAGGAGCTCCCAGAGACAGGACTGGTGCTGTACCTCTTCCGCTTGCAAGATGAACACTCGCTCTCTGACCCTCCCAAGTGCAGATTGTGACTTCCAGCCGAAGCCTTTCATATTTCGTGGCCCTTCTTCCCAATGCGAAATCCAGACAGATCTGCTGAGCTTACACACACGCGGTTTGTCTGAAAGAGCCCGTTACCAATGGGAGTAGCTCAGGGACAGCCACGCCAGAGCCAGCAGCAGAGTCCTGCTGCAGTACCCCTGCCCGGCTGGCTGATGCCCAGCCCTGTAAGCCGGAGCTCCCAGTGACAGGCACTGCTATCCCAGCCCTTGGCATGCTGGGGGCATGGCAACCCTGGGAGGCTGCCAGACCCGGCTCCTTTCAGGCTGAAGTATGGCATGAGTCTTCAGCCTCTCATTTCCAGACACTTCTTTACTGCTTCCTGCATGTTATTTTATTTCAGTGATTTAAATTTTCTGGGACATGTTTTGGCACTCAAAAAATTTTGTGAAAACCTAGATATTCCTGCTGCGAATGTTCTGTGTGTATGCTCCCTTTAAATCTTCCTCTTTATTTTTCAATCCTAACAGCCAATGTTACTGATCACCTTTAGGATCATGGACTAATAAAAATATTGCATAGTGCAAAGACTACATCCCAAACTCTTATGACCCCATGGGATATGCTTACTTGTATAAAGAAGAGACTAAGAATTTTTTGATCCTTTCAACCTATTTACATAGCAAATCTGTACTTTAAATGCTTAAGAGAACTGGAAAAACCATAGCTGCTTGCATGGATTGCATCGAGATTTTGCAGGCATACCATAAAAAAATTTACTGACAAAACAGAGCACTTGGTGAGCCACTTAACACATTGTTAAATACCATCAGCTTTGTCTGCTTAATACTCAAGATTTTGTTTTTTAAAATACTGATTTTTTGTCTCTACAGTATGTTCTTTAGTAGAGGAAGCAGTTTACAAGCAGCAGCAACAGAGGAAAAGAGCCTCCACCCAGATATTTTTTAACCAATTCCTCAAAATATATGTGCCAAAATTAGATGGAAAAAATCTGTTATTTAAACAAGAGTGCAGGAGTAACACTTTTGTGCTGCTTATCCTCCTCATCTATCCACAAACCAGTCCCTTTTTAGACTTTCCTAAGCATGGTAACCCTGCAGCTCAGCACGGAGGGTGAGCAGCCCAGACTGGCTGCAGAGCCACCGGCGGGCACATCACCTACCTGGGCAGGCTGCACTGGCACCCGCAGGGCTTCCAGCAAGCCACAGAGAAATTTGCAATTTGAGCTGTAAACTTCTTTGGGTATGTGAAGGGATGTAATTTTATCTTTCGTTTGCCAAGTGTAAATGCACACAGGTTGGCAAGGCTAGGTTCAGGGCCTGAGATTTGGGAACACTGTACAAAAGCACATGCTACAATCAGGCTTGCAGCCTCATAAATATCTGCTTTACAATTACAAAGTGACAGCTATGAAAATTTATCAAAATATTGTCTCCTTTTCCTTTTATATTGTCTTGGAAGGAATGCTACGATAAATTTAATTCTATTTAAATTTGAAGAGCCCTGGACTGTGTTTTTCCTGAAACTGGCACCTGGTATTTTTTGACTGTCCAAAACATTTGCTTCACTCACAAAGCTTTAGAGAACAAATATGCACAACCTTGCTACCTACTCTGCAATGTGGCAATACTCTTTAACTCTTTATGTCTAAAAATACTCAAGCAACTATATCAGAATTCACTGGCTAATAGTTGCATTTCAAAATTAATTCCACATATGAGACACTGATCAGGCTTTCACACCATGTTTCAATCAAAATATAAATTTTACAGGCAAAAGGGAACAGCAGCTACAGCAACTTTCAGCTGAGTTCACCCTATGGAGCTCATTTCCACAGGAAAACAAAATTGTCTTGATGCAGAAATTGAAATATGGTTGTTATGAAGCAATAAATCTATTGCACCTCTGTGAATTGTGTCATAGGCAACATGTAAGCTTAGAACTGCTTCTAATTAATAGCTTTTTCTATACTGACGGAATCTTGGTTGTTAAAGTGATCGTTTAATATTTTAGACTCCCCTACTAGGAACTCTCTTTTATGAGTCAATAACTACTGTGTTCAAATAACCCAGGGAAAAACCACTGAGGCTGCTCCCCTCAAGTATCCATAAAGAACGTTCTGCACAAGAAATACAGGAAACAAATCAGAAAGCAGGATAGTAAACACCCAAATTTTAGTCCTGATGATACACAGCTAAACTATCTGCTCCTGCACAGGAAGACCTTTCAGTGGTGAAAACAGAGTCTTGCTCACATGTCTCCAGTGTAGCTGAAGTCACAGGTACAACCCACCAGCACTCTGCTGCTGCAGAGCCAGGGGCTTCACTGTGCTGAAGCCAGGCTTTGTGCAGAATTCAACTGAGGCTCTCTTGACACACAACAAGTAAATGCCCACAGGATCAGAGCTCTAGACTTCAACTTCGAGCAAAAAATAGCAGCATTTAACTAAACATATCTACTGGTTTCTGCAAGAAGCCATGACACCAAGTAGTCCAACAATGCTAATGGATTAAAGAACTCGGAAAGGAGAAAACAGAAGTGGATACACAAAATCAAATCTTGCATACAATTCCCACTGAAATTTATGGGACATGAGGACAGAGCAGTGAGACAAAATTCTATCTACAGTTGTTGACTCTGTACAATTTAAATGAATCATGACATCAATTATTAATAAATTGATATATACTTTATTATGCACAAGAGACTAAGATGACATGACACTGTGGTTATCAAAACTGTACAACTATGCATTTCCACAAGGCTCTGAAATACTGAACGCAATATGAAATAGAAATGGGATGTTCAGACTGGCCACAGGTACTAGCAAGTAAATTTCTCCCATTCTTTGATTAAAAAAGAATCTGGCATTTGCATCTAAAAGAAATATACTTCTTTATTCAAGGGTGAGAATATTGTGTTTGCAACTGGCAGAACATGGCAGCGAAGATCTGATAATGCCATGAACATCCCGATGAATGACAAACAACAACAGGGCACAGCAGTCACCTCATGTGAAGGGCTGCCAGCACAACCAACAGTACAGTCTTCTTGTGAAGCATGAGGTAGATATACATAACAGAAAGAACATACAGGAGACAAATGGTTAGGACAGAGCAGGGGGAAGGTTACAATCATCAGCATCTACAGACATTTTGCGAAATCCATTTCCATGTGGACAATGCTACAAAAATAGCCTAACACAGAAAGATCTCATCTCTTGAAACACAAATATAGTAATGTCCAAAACCAAATACTGTAAAAGGTTAGAGTTAGTGATTAGACAACACATGACAGAACAAGAAGTCTACTTTGGAGTTTGAGTGTGCTCCTAATAGCTTTTACAGGCAGAAGGTGTCCATTTTAAGCCCAATCCTCCCATTCTTACATAAGAAGTTCCTTCACAGTTGATTCCATCACGCTGAAATTAACCACTGACTCCATCCATGCAAATCCCTGCTTTAACACCCTCTGCTAGGACAGGAGAGTCTCCCTGGCTCTGCCCTGTGAGTCCAGTGTGGTGACACCATGAGGGACAGAGGTGGGAACCAACGCCTCAGTGGTCACAGTCAGGAGCTGCCACACCACACACTGAGACTGCCAGTGGAGACAAATGGCTGCTATAAAACCACAGCCTAGAGGGATAGCAGGCTCTGAGCTGAGGGCAGCTTAACAGCTGCTGCAAAGTACTACACATTTCTGTAACAAAGTTATTCACTGGGAATGCTTGGGTTTGGTTCTCTCTCTTTATTGAAGCAGAAATGGCTCTTCCATCTGCTAAGCAATCATGTGCCATTTTGGTAAACTCCAACAGACAAATAATTCAGATGTATTAAAATTGCTGAATTAAATAGCTGAGTATACCCAGTTCAGTCAATTTAAACTGTATTTTACAAAAAAAGTCAATAAATCAAATCTTTGACCTTTCTGTATTTTTGGTTTACCCAATGGTAAATATAAATCTGTAAATTATTCTAAAATTAAATTTTTGATAAAAAATTGAAAATGCAGCATGTTTCTCTCAAAAATATACAATTATCTATTTTACACAGAATTTTTCAATCTGTCCATCGCAACAACCAAATCTAATACTTCCTAAGAGAAGGACTACTTAATAAAATATCTGAGGAAGGAAAGGGTTAAAATGGGGAAAGGAATTTACAAAATATGTAAATTTCACAGTAATTGAATTTAAACATTTCATATAGAGTAACTTACATTTATCTAAAACATTTAAATATATCTTTATACAGAAATTTAATGTAGTAAAATATAGCTATGATTGAAGTTAAAGACTCTAGTCTTCTTTGAAGACATCTTTAAAGACTTTACACATAGAATATGCTTTAACAATACATTCTGCTGAAGGTTAGGCAAAGCGCTTTCTTTTCAACCACACAGGTAGCACATTCATCCTCCCAACGCCTCGGAGCAGAGCCAGTCCTGCACACCCTTCTGCCAGGGGGTAACTGCATTTACCTGACGCCCTGTCCACATCACCAGCACTGCTCACTGGCCTGACAGCATCAAATATTCTTGCATGTGTAGCTCTAAGCCCCCCCAGCCTTCACGGACACTGAGCCCAGCCCTGGTGTACAGAGTCCAGCGTGTGCTTCCAGGAGTGAGGACAAGGTGTGCAGTTACCCGCTTGCATAGGTGTTTGCAGGATTGGCAACAGATGTGATTTAAAGTGAGTAACACTCTGCCTGATCCTGGGCACTTAAACCTATTGCATGTATTGCACCTGGACCATCCTGGCATCAGCAAGGCATAAGTGCAGAATCAGCAAGAAATCTGCAGCTCAGACTTCAGAGCAGACGATCACTCGAGTGTAATGAAGTCCCTTCCTCTCTTGCAGAACACAGGTAACCTTCACTACAACTAATGAAAGTTATTAATCTCATTTTTAAAGGAAAATAATGCTCTTTCTTCCTCAAAGAAGGATCAGTAGAACACATTACAAAGTGGCGAGTAACAGTCAAACAATTACATGTTAAAAGTGTCTTTTTTTGCTTTTCATTTTGCATCAATTTGAAGGTCAGCGACAATTAGTACCCTTCTGCCATTTCCATATTCTGATACTGCTTTGGGACTATCCAATCATAATGTTCATACAACAGTTTGACACAAACAACCGCACAACTATTTTCAGAGAATAGCAAATAGGCACTACTGTATATTCCTTGTGCCCTCAAACTCATCTCTTATTTCAAAGAGAATTTATGCTAGCTAGAAGATTAGAACCAAATCAACTTCTTTATCTCCCCTATCTACCTATTACAAACTGAAAAGACAGTTTTTAATTATATATATATATATTTATGGACTATATGTTTATGTATAGAAGGAATGCTGTGCTATTTCCAATTGGTAAAATGGTTAGGCTGTGAATATCTTGATATATATATATATCTATTTGCATAAAGACATTGCCATTAAAGGTACACACCCATCTATGTTAGTGCACAAGACCATTCTTTGTCTTAATGTTTGTGTGTGCCTGTATTTGGTATAGCAGACCAAAAAATCTGTTCTAAAAGAGCTTTGGCCCATAAAACAAGAGAGGGAATGTTAGAGTGTGCTCTTTTCCAATTACCAAAGCAATGAGTATTATAACAAAAATACCTGGAACAAACCTGAAGCTGCAAACACAACAGGAAAGCAAATGAGATGCTGTAGCTGTAAGCTGAACAAAACAAAGATTATTCAAAAGAGGCTAAATGTAGCTGAATAATAAAATGTTATTTACCAAGGAGATAAAATGTTATTTACCAAGGAGATCTGACATTGATGCTTTCTTGCTCAGACAAACAGAAATCCTTTGACTTAAGATCATCTTTGTTCTGCTTATCTTAGGTAGTGATAGGACAAGGAGTAATGGCTTTAAACTGAAATAGGGCAGGTTTAGATTAGACGTTAGGAAAAAAACTCTTTACTGCGAGGGTGGTGAGGCACTGAATGGGTTGCCCAGAGAAACTGTAGATATCCCATCTCCAGAAGTATTCAAAGGCACATTGGATGGGGCTTGAGCAACCTGGTCTAGTGGAAGATGTCCCTGCCCATGGCAGAGGGTTGGAACTACATGATCTTTAGGGTCCCTTCCAACCCAAACAATTCTGTGATTCTATGACCGAATTCCCTTAATGAACACCTTGTGTCAACGAGAAGGTTCAGGGAAAGGAAAATATCATATACACAAAGCAGCATTTTTCCAAACTGGCATAGATTTCACATTGAGGGCCCACAGACCCCTAGAACAGGCTGCAGTACTGTAAAATTAGTAGCTTTGTCACATGTAGCATAACATGCCAACAAGATCCAACAGACTGTGTTCACTCATGCATTGTGTGCTCATATACACACTCACACACACAGTGGCTTCCCCAAAATAAAATCAGTCCTTTTTTTTCTTTTTTTTTTTGTCCCCGCAGAAAAAACCTCATTTTTTTTTTCAGAAGCAACCGAACCGATCCTTTTGACGTTAACCATCTGCTGCCCGCAGAGTCCTGCGCTGCTCCCCGGCTGTGTGCCGGGTTAGGTGGCGCTGCTGCTGGAGCAGGGGGTGCTCTGTGTGCTGCCGATGCTGTGCGCTGCGCTGCTGTTCTCCGAGCCTGGCGGCGACGTAGGGACCTGCTGTCTTCCCGCTGTTTCCCCTGAGGGACAGGCAAGGGAAAATGTGGGGTCAGGAGAAGAGAAATTGAAAATGTCGCCACAGAAAACAACAATCCATTTCTTCCCAGTCTTCCTCTTCTGGTGGTCTGTTTCCCATACAATTAATATATTGGGTAACAGACCTTAATTGGAGTGTCACTGAAAATGTTACTAGACTTTGGCACCTAAGCATTTCTCTGCACATGGGGAAAATAACAGCGCTGTTTCCTTGAGCATTTTACAAGCACCTAATGGAAACTGCCAAGATCAACACTGTCTATCTTCTGTTGTCAGCTGTCACTCAAATTGGGTCCTATTACACAACTCAGACACTTTATAGCTTTGCTGTTTCCAGGAAAAAGGCCAGGAAATGCAGGCTTTAGTTTTAGTTTATAGAGCAGCGTATGTACTAGAAGTATAGCTCAAGATAGTGTTCTTCAATCAGCTACATACCACACATCCTGAGACACAGCCAGTTTTCTACATGTAGAAAAACATCAGGGTATTCTGAAAGCTTCATTTGATTTACTCCTCATACAGCATGCCGGAAGTGTTCCTATCGCTACCACAGTATGTGCAGCACTTACAACCTGTAGTGAGAACATGTCTCACCATTTCTTGTTAACTGTTTACTGACAATAAATTAAAACCCCTTCACTATTTAGATTGCTGAATCAGGCACTTGGGGTCTCCTCACACCATTCTGCACCTGTGGCTGGGATTGAAGGGAAGAATTCAGCTGTCAACTAAGCATAAAATAATAATTATGTCATTTAATGCCTAAAAGATCATAGTAAGGCCACAGAGGAAACCGTAACTGTGGCTTTTTTAAAGTTACAGTGCTCAAGTCTGTAACCTTAGCAATATCACCAAATAGTCTCTCCAAAACAGATGGCAAGACTTAAGTTTATATAATGTGCACTGTAGCTGCCCCCTCCCTTGAGCTCATCTGCAGGATGTGAACCTGTGATCTCAGTGCAGTAAGTCACACTGCTGCTGCCTGAGCTGCAGACCTGCTGTGGCAGCCAGCACCAGCATGGATGCTTTCCCAGAGAAGGAGCAAGACGGAAATGATTTGTGGGATCATGGGCAGAACAGTTAGGAAAAATCAGAAGCTAGTACATCTCCTGCCTCATGAGCTTATGGTGACACGGCTCTCCTGCTCCACATTATCGTATGTTAACCAAAACCTGATGCCACGGGTCAGGTCTGCACACTCCAATTTCTCTTCCATGTTCAGGATTTGGTAGAGAACCCATTCCCCAGTGACTCTTCAGTGACAGGCTGGAGGCACAGCCTGTATCCAGAGGCTTACAGTGCAAGGACGAGCCAGCTTCCTCCCACAGGAGCTGCTCTGGCACATCCCCATGCCCTGTGTGCTGCTGCCCAGCTGCCAGAGCCCGAGCTCCTCAGACTGCGGCTGCAGAGGAAATGTGCCTTTAACGCTTTGTGTCTCAGGCCACAAAATATCCTTCTGCAGGCTGCTCAGTGCTCAGAGGTCTGCTACAAACAAACAAGGGAGGTCTGAGGATTTCTCACAGCAGAGGTTGCAAGTACTCTGTGTAATGGAGACCAGCACATCTGCAGCTAGCTCAAGCCACAGCCACAGCTGAAGTGCACTTAAGGCCCCACAACACACAGCTCTTGCCTTACACCCCACTGGTGTAGGAATGGGGAGGAAAGAAGGGACAGGACAGGACAGAAAAAAAACAACAAACTAAACCACTAAACCACACTGCCCAGGAGGCCAAATAAACTTTTAAAAAGAGGGTGAGGATTTGTTTTTAAATTCAGCATTCAGTCCAGCATTTTACTCTTGTGAGCAGATATTGAGTCTATTTTTCCCAGCGTAAGAATTTCTGCTCATAGGCAGCAGGTCAGAAACTACCCCCATTCATCTGCAAATAAATCAAGTTTCAGCTTTAACTTGCTTTGGAAATGGCTTCGTAACCCCCCAGAATAAACATTATCAAATCAAAGTATGTGTCATTGTGCTGTACGGGCTTTCATAAGCCTTGTTTGGATGTTTCTTTCCCTCCTGACTTGCTCCCTTCTCCTCCCGTTGTTTGTGTACGTGTCTTCCTTCCTTTTGTACTACAGGGTACATTTATAAAGGCAGCGATAAGCAAACTCCCTTTCATTAAACTAAACAAGTGAACACAAACAGCAGAAAGCAGCGAGGGGGGCTGCAGACCCCAGCCCTGCTGCAGAAGCCGCTCGGGCAGCAGAGGAAGCGCGGCCGCTGGACTCCCCCAGCAGGGCCCCTGCTTCTCCCTGCAGCTCTGCTGTCACCCATTTTACAAACCACATGGTTACACACAGTTCTGGTCAGCCTCAGCACACCAGTGCAATCTGTATGCATTTCAGCATAAATTCATTTATAAGCCAAACACACGATGTTTTCATTTTATGGAAAAGTGAAAGCGCAGTGCTGCGGTCCCCAGCAAGCCCAATGGCTCCCACTCCCCTCCTGGCTCCTCTGGAAAGTGTCCTAGGAGGCACCCTCCCTTCTGTTTGGATTGGAAGACCCCTTCCTTCCACTGTAATGGTCTCTGCAGCACCTCATTTCTAGAGCACATCAGCAGCTCTGATGCACCACAATCACTTCTCGAACAATAACAAATTTGCAATGTTCTCGAGAAAAAAGAAAATCCAAATCACAGTGAAGCTATGAACACAGCCTAGCAACTACATCTGGACTGGCTGATTTTTCCTGTATTTTATTTCCTCAACACCTAGCTAAACCACAGCAAAGGATTTTTTTTTAAAAGAGCATTCAAGAAAAGGATGTAAAGAAATGTAAACGATCACTGAAGAGGCATTCTCCATCTGTCCTTTTCATGTAAACAGCTTCATGTATCTCATGTTACTGAACCAAAACTGCTCAGAATGGACACATCTCATCTATTGACAGTAAACAAGCTTTTACCCATCTGAACGCGACAACATGCACTTTATTATTCACACTTAGGAAAGCTGCCAGTTGTACTCCCTGTCCAGGAAGTCTGAATGTTTGCTTTTCTGTCTCCATTTGCCAAATATAATTGGTTGCTATGTCAGTTTACTTTAAATCAGAACCCATAAAAAAGGGAGAAGTGGGGGAGGAGGGACGCTTTTAACTTCTCTGATTTTGGAACACTTCATCCTCTTAACTTGCAACACTGCCTGAAGAAGGGAAGCGCGCTTCCTAAGAGAGCGCAGGGACGGATGTTTTCTTTAACACACTTTACAAGGTTTAACAGACTCATTAACTAATCAGGCTTGTGCCTGTCTCCTAAACATACTCAATGATCCCTACTAAGACACGCATTACATTGATACATATTTATATGGTTAAATTATGAAGAGTTTCTGCATTCATGCACACTGCAAAACTTTTACTTCTTTACAAGACCTCTAGATAAATTAGGTTAATTGTGGCAAATGTCTGGTATTTCCCTTAGTTCTTGGGTCCTCTCCAGGCAGCACCAACACCTTTCATGCCCTTTAACTGACAAGAGAAAGGATCAAAAGTCCTGAGTCTTTTTGCAGACAAGTCAGCTAAAATTTCTCCTCTATTGTTCTGATAGTAGCTTTCCCTCTCTCTTCTCTTCCTGCCCATGTATCATAGGATATCTCTACTCCATGCTGAATTGTTTCAGAAAATCTAGAATTTTCTAAAGCACAGCTGTGATGCTTTGGCAGAAATTTTTCATGACTGAAATTAGCAAAAGCCCTACACAACAACATAGCAATCCTTGCTCAATATCTGGAGATGAAATTCTACCTATTTTGTAGTTCCTTTCTCCTATCACTTGCTTGAGGTTTTAATGCTAATGGCCTATCAAGACGAACAAAAGAGCTCATTCATGTAACACTTTATTTGTTAGCAGCAGAGATGCACTGATAAAAGTGTATCATCAAATCTTACTACTGACAAAAAAGGTGGCCTTTTGCAGCACTGCACATAGCAACAAAAATAACTTCCTTCACACATCCCAAGCTGCCATTCTCTACCAGCAGTAGTTTTTATCTGTGCTCTGAGTATCAGCAAAACAGAGTTTTAGAATGAACTCATATTTTCCAACCTTTTGTCTAAATCACGTTAGAAATCCAGTACTACTTACAACAAAAGATTTGATTTCAGAAAACAATTCAGCAATGCATAAATTCTCTAATGGCAAATGACAGCCACTCTGCAGCTGAAATTTAGATTATTTTTTTCTTCCCCTCCTCAAGTTAATAAATGCCTGCAGCAAGCTCTAAAATGTTTCCACTGCAGCTGGATTATCTTGTCTGCCACAACAGTTGTCTTCTAACAGGCTGTGCCTGCCAGAGCCTTCACTGCACTCTGCTGCAAATTGTGCTTTGTAGATATAAGACACCACGCACAAAAAAATCATGTGCACGGGAATATTGGTGCACTTTCACAATCCTTTGAAAATCTGAACCAGAAAACTACTTCCTAGATAATTTTTATAATTTCCGTGATTCTCTAATCAGATGAGTTAATGTCCCCTTTCTTTCTTATATTCAGTTATTACTTTTTGTCTAGCCTCTTTCTTCACTTATTTTCATCTCTCAAACACAAAGGCAGAGCACCTGCCCTCTCCACTACTTGTACGTGGTCACCATGACTTATGTACTTTGCTAATATCATTCTTTTAATGGGGATTGGTCCCAGTTCCACTGTTGCTGAACGATTTAATATATTGCCTTCCCAGTACTCCTTGAGTAGTGACAAACAATGAGTGTCTATAGCTGGTTCTGTATGTGAATACAGATTGAACTTCCACAAAAGCAGGACCAAAGGTATTTTTGTTAATAAAGGTTACCAATATGAGAATTATTTAACTTCCCCTTTACTCACTGAAATAGCACCTTTCTACCTTTCTTCCACAATGTTTCAGTACTTATATGAGACAGAATTATACAATTTATACATATTATCACAACCTTTAAATTTTCCATGTTTTCTTCAATTCCAAACAAGTTTCATACACAGCTGATGCACTGAAGTATTAAATTGCTTATACAAAATTGCTGCACTGCCAACTGGAAAAAACACCATAGTTTTTATTTCCAAGTTAACATAAGCTTCTAGGTCAAAATATTTACAGAAGCTCTGACCCAACAGGGCCAGATTCTTACTCCTAAATAGAGTCCATGAAGCTCTAGATGCCAGAAAAAAAAAAATCCCTGCAGTGGGCTAGAGGTGAATTTCAGTGCTCCAGAGCTGCACAGGCTTGGAGTAATTGACCTCACATTTTTCCCACCTCCCAGATCTTGGTAGGGTCTCGTGAGGCCAAAAGTGGAAGTAGCTGGGAGCCCAGAACACTCTAAGGATCCCGAGATACTCCATAATCCACAAGTAGCCAAGGTCACATGATGGAAATCAAGGCTCCACCAGTGTCCAGTCCTTGTCTGGAGCATGCAACAGAAAGCTCCCCAAATGCTCTCTTCTTTCAGTACAGTATTCCATTTTTGCTAATTTAGTCTGGCATGGGAAAAAATTCTAAGGAGACACTGGAAAATTATCTGTGTACAGAGGCCACACCAATTCAGACACGTGCCTAAGTATTTGGTTGGACACAATTAAGATTACATGTGACTTCTAAGAATTGAAAATTGTAGCTGAAGAATGAAGGAATAAATAATTGTAGCACAAATTCAATGTAATCAAGGCCCAAGAAAATTTTTCAAGTTTAGTTATACTCAGAATACGTCTGTTTAGATAAAGCATTCTCTTAACCATTTGTCCCACTTCTTGTACGCATCAGCCTAATCAGTAACTGCAAAAAAAAATTTAAAAAGTATAATGGGAACCAAAAGGGATCCACTAACTGAAGTAGTAACTAAATTTGAAATACAGAGATGTTATTAATGATAATACATAAGTCAGGAACACTCTGTTTTACTCATGTCCCAGGTGAGTTTTCAAGACTTGTGTTTAAAATTATTTAAGCAAAATGTAAACCATAAGATGTAACACCTCCCTTTAGGGACGGGCGGGTATCTGATGCGCAATAGAGGCTCATGGGAGGAGCTGCTGGAAAACTCCTGAGTAAGAAGAGAGAGCAAGAAAATAAAAAAGCCCAGGATAAGCAGTGGTGGCTGCCTTGCCGTCCCTGCCCCGTGCAGGGGCTCAGAGGAGCCCGCGCTGTGCCGTACCTGTGCGTGAGTAGATGAACCAGAGCGCTCCGGTCAGCAGGGCCCCGATCACGAACGCCGCGAAGGCGATGCCCACCACGGTCAGCGTGTCCAGCCCGTACAGCACGGCTGCTCAGGGAAACACACACAACACAGGCACTTCTTATCTTCAAAGGCACATACCATTGCACAAAAATTCACCCTTACTCTTCTGTGGAAGAGCTTCTTAAAATTTCATCGTTAACTAAGCACTGCTTTGAGAAACAGACTGGCAGATTTGCATCAAGGAAATGAAAGTGATGCTTCCAGAGTGGCTTCGGTCCAACCAACTGTTCCACATCACAAAACAGAACTCCAGCTCAGCACACCCAAAGCTGGAAAGTGCTGCAAAAATTAAGCATTTTCAGTTGGCTGTTAATAACTTGCTTTCAATTAAGTATTAATTTCTCTTTAAAGTGTGTTTTTAGAAGGCTGAGATGTTTGGCAAAAGTGATTTGCATTTAAATGGTCTAACGTTCAAGTAAACTTTCCTCTACATCTCCTCAAATTCAGTCTGAAATCTAGGTGGAGAACGGAACTGCTGCTAAGAGGGAAGAGATGCCAGAAAAAGCGAAAACATAAATAGAAACAATTGTTTTTCACATTTGGCAATGTTTTCTATAGCTGAAATTAATTCCAGATCACAAAAATAGAAGCACACATACACATAAATCACTTTCTAGGGGAGAGGCCCTTTTGTAGGACCATTTCAAGGTTAACAGCATTTGTTTCCTGGATGGGGGGCACCCCAGTGCTAATCATCCAAACAGAAAAAAATTTTGGCCCCTGTGTTTTTCTTTTTTGGTAATTAGAAATACTTAAATTAATAATAATTCAGCAATATTATGGGGGAATTTCTTCTTTAAAAACTGATTTCTAGTTTTAGTATTTTTAACATTACCCATTGCAGAAAATCATTTAGGCCAATGAATAACATTTTACTGACTATGCTGGCTAGGAAATGAGCTGACTGGATCTTAGCAGTATCCTTCAGTGGAATTTTCAGTTCCAACACCCTCACTTTACACATCCTGCATCCAGCAGATGTCCCTAAGGACATCCCTCATCCTCTTTTGACAAAAGTCTTCTCCAGCAATTCCTGTTGGCAAGGGCCTTTAGGATCCATTTCTGGGTGCTTGTGATCTAGTTTGCATATACAACCTGACAAATAGTGTCCTAGGAGATTGTTCTTTCATTTTTTCTATGAGACTGTTTCTGCTTCCTTTGGCTACTTCTAGTCATTCGAATGCAAACACAAAAGAGTAAACTCAACTGATTTTTCCACCAGGCACCAGTCAGTGTCCTCTCTTCTTAGGAGGAAACACAGTGGAGAGAAGAAAGTTGCATGGAGAAGTGGCAGAAGCATAATTGCTCACTGCTTTTGCTATTTTGAACAAATCTAGTCTTGAAGGCCCAGGACAGGAGCACAAGAAAAACCTCTTTGTACTTCTTATTAAAATCTCCCTTTTCTCCATTCACTCTTGCTTTTGGGTGCACATCACCTGCAGGTTTCTATTTATTTTCTTCTAGTGCTGCTTCTCTCCTTTTCTAGGTCATTAATTGATCCTGATTAATTCACTACATCAAGATAACATTAAAAACAAAGAAATTAATCTGTATTAAGTCAGTCATCTCATCTAAGCATGGCCTGTAAGTGCTGGAGCACCTGGGGCTGTGGTGCAGGACAGGAGTGAGGCTGAAATAGGACACAGGTAGGGCACAGAAGCTCTGAGGGACGGCACTGCTCTCTAACACTGGTGTTGGGAAGCAGTGGCCTCAGCAGAAAGGGGGAGATAATACACCAGCACATGAACTTGCTAAGTCTGAGTCTCTCAGTGGTGTTTCCCCAACCTGATTTTCACATACACAAAAGGTGACAGTCCTCCTCTGAACACTGATGGGAGCCTCTCAATCAACAATACAGTCAGAATTCTGTTCTGTCTCTGAATTAAACACGCTTTCAGAAAGCTTGAAGAGAATTTTCATAATTTATCTAATATTTTGTAGACAAATTTTTGAAGATTAAAAGAGATTGTTTAAAGAGTTACTTACGTGGCTGTCTCACGTTTGGCTTTGGGAGGGAAGGATCTAAATTAAAACAAAGAAAATGCACAAAGCATTAATCAGATAGAGTTCCACATGCAGCCTACAAACTATGCAGGTTCTGATCTGACAGAAAGATATTAACTATAATTTTTACAAACCATGAATTTCAGGAAAAGCAGACCAAATTTAGTAATCTCATTCATCTCAGAAAAATTCTATTCATATATTAATTATTCCTCAAGGTATCTAGAGTATAGTTCATGCACTGTATATTTTGCTGGCAGATACACTGCAACCTTTCCCAAGTAGATGTCATAAGGAGTGACCCACAGTAACGCTGGTTGCCCCACGTGGATCTCTTAAAGTTCAGACTGTGAAGGAACAAAGATTGTGTGAAGGTGATTACATTCATCTGTCCACTCACTAATCATAAATATGAGATATCAGCACACTAAATCACACACACACACAAAAGCAATCACTCGCTAAAGAATAGAGAGTTTCATAGCACAATACACGCTGCTTTGTCCAAATTGCATGGATATGTGTTTATTCACCAATTTTCCTGAGTCCTACATGATATTCTGTCTTGGAAGTTGTGTGGGGCTTTTTTTTTGGGAGGGGGGGGGGGCTGTTAAAAAAATTATCATATATAAGAATAAAATATCATAGGCATTGTTCAAAGATCAGAATTATTATTCTAGGCAAGAATAGCAAATATTATCATCCTAGTGATGAAGATATCACCCTGAAACAGAAAGAGACAAGTAAACCAATTTTTTTCAAAATGAAGAATTTCCCTTCCTTTTTTGTAATTGGCCTCTCTTATCTTTCTCCAAATGCCACCTCAAGCAGAAGAGCTAGAGATTCTGGCTTTGGACTCAGGGACCTGTTTGGTTAGCTGCAGTTTTGATTCTGGATTGCCCAGCAACTCAGGGGTTTCATTTATATTCTGGCATATCTGAGTATGATCAGTGCAACAGATGTAAAAGGATTTGATAAGACTGTGTTTCAATACTTGTTTTTGTATCTTTAGCAACTAGAAAAAAATTGTTTAATTAATTTCTATGCAAACATAACAGCCCAAAAATACTGGAAATAGATATATTAATTTCTTTAAAGTGTTCTTAAATAAGACTATGCTTCTAACTTCTAAAACCCAGATGGCAGCACCAAACTTCCCGCAATATCCATTAGATCTGAGACACAAGTGCCTACAAAATCCAAAAAAGCATTTTATTCTTAAACTGTGTTTTTGATCTTGTTCTAACCCGTGAGTATCTCTTGCAGATCACTTTTGGCAGATGATAGGAAACAGGTGAAACAGCAGTAGGAAACAGGTGAGGACATAGGGGGGTGTGTGGGGTGGTGCATGCACAAATAATCTGGAAAGTTATGAAGTGCACGTAACAGCAACAGTGTAACTGAATGTAAGATCTGCCAGGAGGGCTGGACTGAAACCAAGGAGCACTGAGAAGTACAAATGTGGGTAAGGGCACTATCAGATTGTCCAAACACTCCACTGGCATATCCCGAGTGCCAAGAAAATGCCTTCTGAGCTGAGGGGAAAATTAATTTTCCATGCTATTTCTGTCACTGGCCTCTCTACAGAGAATATGAAATCAGCTGATAAGCTGTGTAGCTCATTATCAGTTCTCTTCAGTCATTCAGTTCTTACATGTATTTTACTGCAATTTGCTCAGAGCAATTCAGAAGCAGTGAGAATCACTGAGGTCTACAAAAAACATCTAATTTTTTTAAAAGTGCTGCAAGCCTTTAGAATTATCATTATTTTCTATACCTTTGTAGGATGGAGGCCTTTGGACCTTCTTTCTATGACCTGTCTCTTTTTGCTGTAGAATTAATAAAGTTTCCACACTTAGCAAAAATCTGAATAACAATGGTAGATTATTTCAACAGAACATGTACTTCCAAGCATGTAAATGGCCATCCCTGTGCCTTTCATGGGAATAAGGGGGAGCATGGGGAAATGCAAGCATGCAAAGGGAATGTGTGTGGCATGGAGTTAGGTTTTAAACACTTCCATTGGGATCTACTGCAAATTCTCACTTAGATATAGTGCCCTGATTTCTAATACAGGCAATGGCAGTTATAAGCTTGCCTGAAGGAAAAAAAACACCTTTGCAATGACCAGTTTGTTCTGACTTTCGACATGTCAGGCACATGACTTTGACATGTGGCTTGATGAGAAGAACCAGGGGCAGTACCTCACGTAGAAGAACATTACCTCTGTGAGATAAATTCTCCTGCTCAATAACACAATTTCTTCTCCAAATCTTAGGTTCATGTACTGGCCAACAATGGCATTTGGCTTTAAGAAAGGGGCTTTGATTCACTGCAGAACAACTGCACGTCAACAAAGCCACGTTGTTAATGTGCCACTTTGTATTACGTGCGAAAGCTGGGATATGCTGGGGAGATTTCCACCAAGAGTCCCACAATTATACTAAATCACCCACAATGCAACAAAATGACTCCATCACACTGTTGTCTTGTAACTAATCTTTATAAATTTAGCTTGTCTTTGCACACTGAGACCTTGTGCCTCTAACAAAGACAACATTCTGAGGGAGCCCAAGATGGGAGCTGTGCACAATGCTCCACACATCGTAAGGAAAAGAACCGAAGTACAAGTCTGTTTATTGAAAGCCAAATTTCAGTTGCAGGATTTACTCATTCTCAATAGAAAACCTACTGAAATAATATGAGAACTGAGCAAAATGAAAGTCCAGAATCAGGCCTAAAGCACAGTTTTAATTGTAACAGTAACAAGTCAAATACTTGACTTTAATTCACAGTGGATTTGATCTGTTTTAACAATTTTGCTAAAAACCTTCCAAACTAAATATGAACTGATTTGCAGAGTTAGAAAGAAACAGTTGTTGCTTGTGTCCTCCTACCAATGCTGTATTTGAACTTTAAATTGTTCAAAGACTAACAGCATGCACTGTGAAATGGAGGTTAAAGGACTCCTGATCCCCATGCTTTTGGTGCTCCTTGAAAAGCATTCCAGAGGTAAAACAGCCTTTGGATGCCATTGGAAAATTTTGATGTGTATGGGAAGCCACTGAAGCTCCTCATGAATCTTCAATGCAAACACAAAAAGAAAAGATAAACGCACATATTTTCTTCTAGGACTGCACCAAAATGTGACTGATGCTGCTGTCAGAGCGATTTACTAAGAAAAACTTTCCAGTTAAATGAAACTGTGTGAAGAGTTCTTACATCCCATCACTCACAGGGCATATTCTTAAACTAGAATAAGGTCTCATCATGTTTGGCATTATCTCATAAGGCACGTCAGCCTCTCCAACTCCTCCAACCAGTTACTAACCACACTGTTTTTTCCAAGAAAGATTACATAATCAAACAAGTCCCACCAAAGTGGAGCCCCTTTGTGCATACTGTCCTTTTCATAGTTTAAGAACCTAGTGAGTCTCCAGGGGCCACTTCTTTGCCTTACAAACTTCAGGCTTTAACATCCTCAGTACTTTGCAATTCTGCTGTTATTATTCATAAATTTATATTTACAAGCACAATAAATAAAGAACATAGCAGGAAGCAGAATACTGCCTTTGATCTCTGGGCAACAAGAAACTGCTCCAAGTGCTACTGCTACATTCATACTTCCAAAACCCATGTTATTTTGTACTACTTTGAGTATTCTTCTCTCAGTGCTCAGTAAACCTATACCTCTAAAGAACAATAATGTGGTTAAAAAATGGCCTGATGACTGCTGCCAGGGAAATGCCCTAACAAGTAACATGTTACAGACACAGCAGCACCACAAGATTATACACTGTCACATACTGTAGCACTCCCTCATTTCAAGTGGCTCTATGTTACACAGCATTATATATATGTAGCATTATTAAACAGGTCAAGCTCATTTTTATACCTTCTTGTTTTCCTTCGTGGATTATTACAACAAGGGGCTTGGTGAAGGTTTTCTTGTTGTGCATCATGGCCAAGATCATGTCCACATTGAGAGAGGTGCAAGCTTCATCAGGAGGAATGCACTGGAGCACAAAGAACAGAGTGTGAGGTCAGAGTCACCAGCCTGCCAGGACAGCTGTGCCAGTGGCACAGTTGCTTCATATCCAATTTTACCCTACACAATTTACCAAAAAATGTGAACCTCCAAACAATCTTCTCTTTTGTAGCAATCAAATTACAATATTATCCAATATGGTGCATGTCTTTGGAAATTAAGGCTAACACTGTTTATGCTTTGAATATGCATAGGAAAGATAAACTTGAACCCTTTGTGCAATAAAAAGCAATTTCTATTTGCAGCCATCCAATGAAATTTAAACAGCAATTGCAAATTATGTAGTCAAAATGCACAGTATAATAGCTCTTATTTATTAAAATCCTGAGCCTAGAGATATCCTGTTCATTAGACAATTCCACAGAAAACTATTTATTACCTTCAGTGTTCAGATGAAAAAATACATTGTTTTCATCTAAATCAGAAAGTTCTGACAAATTTAACTAATTACTGACCTTTGGCAGTCCTTGAGTATCTTTGTCTTTATTTGTACACAAAGTCAACTCGCAGTGAAGAAAGAGCAGTGAGATGTTGAACATTGGTTTGAACACAAAGCTAAATCTTTTTCTGTCCTTCTGTGCATGTGGTATTGGAAAATTCTCTTTCTCAATACTGTAGAATTTAACAGATTCATCTTTAGGACAAATGTTTTCTATAATGGTATAGTCAGACATTCTATCTGGATTTGAAAACGGGGAAACAAAGCATGTTTGAATAGCAAAGCCCAAGGATCTGTCAGCTTTAGTCACAGACACCTGCATTAAAGAAAGAGACAGCAAGATCTCAGAAATTACATTTTGAGTTCACATTTCATTAATATTTTCAACAATTTTATAAGCAGTTTTCCAGTGCCATTTCCAATCTGAATTATTCTGAACGCTCAATGTTAAGGGAAAACCATCAAACAGAGAGAGAAAATCTGTGGTTTCAAAACCAGCAGCTGCTTAATAGCATAAACATGCATAAATACAGCAATCCCTTATTTTTCTGAAAGCAGATGAAACCTCCCCGATAAGACACACAGTTAATGTCTGTGTCTGCCACCTGAGATGGCACTGCCTCCCTTAGACACACAGGCTACAACAGAGCTGTATGGAAATCAATCACTGATTCCATGGTTTTGTATCTGTTCAAAATTATAATGAAAACAGAAAAAAACCTGAAAGCAACAGACACAGAGAATCCACCCCCAGCCAAGACAGGAATGTAAAGGCAGAAAGGAGGTCATGGTGTGATGTGTGGGTGGCATTCCTGGACTGGAGGGGGTGAGGGAGCCTCCTAAAAGACTGTAATTTCTTGTCAAAGGATCTTTTTAGCTTATTGTAAGTTTGAAATTCATATTCTTTTATGAAAAATAATTAAGACTGAAAGCTTCCAATGCCCTGATGTTGCTCAGCTGGATTGGAATGTAGACAATAAATGCTACAGAATAATTAGGGAAAAAAAAGGAATTTGTAACAAATGAGGCATGTTGCTTTTAATAAACAACAGAAGCATTTGTCTAACCATTAACACTGCCCAATGAAATAGTTCCACAAGAAATCTTCTTAGAAGAAATGTGCCTTATATGCATACTTAATCCATATGTGCTGCATGTATATTTAAGGAAGAGCCTGCCAAAATGTGTGGTCTATGCAGTAATTTCTGGATGCTAGGAGTTTTGCAGTGAATAAAAGAATTTCTCCTTTTTTCTCTCCTTTATGTGAACAGCAATCAAATTAGAGATGAAGGGATGTGCTGAAGCATATAAGCAAGAAAGACCATCTTCTAAAAAGAACAGAAATAAAGATGGATGAACAAAAGTCAGCCACAGACATTGACAGGATACAAGCTGATGGTGTAAACTAATTAAAAAAGAGATTATGGAAAGTAGGACAGGCATACTACAGTTAATTAAATAAAAGGATGAATGACATCTCAAGGAAAGGAAAGAACCACAGGAAGAAGGTAGAAGACCAAAATATGGTAAGAAATTGACTGCAGAGAAGAAAAAAAAAAAATCAATACAATCCAAATGATATGTACAAAAAAAAAAACCTTACCAAACAAGGAAAAGAGATAATGAATTTTTACCAAATATTTATTTATTAAAACCCAAAAATATTTTTCTTAGTAACAAATGCAAAATAGAAACAAAAAAAGGGAAAAAATATCAGTGTCATCTTAAAAAAAAACAGAGTCACAGAAGTTCAAAACTGATATGTTTTCCACTGTGCAAGAAAGAAAAACAGAAGAAAAAGGCTTTTGCCAGGACAGGTGATGAAGAAATCAGAACATCTGTCTGAATAAAAAAGTCCAGTGGGCTCAGAGTCAGGGGGATTAATCCCAGAACAATGAGGGAAGTGGATAGCTTTAAGTGTTTGCTATAAAAATACTCCTTATTATTTCTGAGTGTGACAGACTAGTTTTTTGCCTTAACTGTCTTAAGTACTTTTCACTGTGTAGAGAACAAAGAAACAACAAAGCACACTGAAATCACAAAGAAAACTGCACCAAATGGGTCACTGTGCTTATCATGTGCAACATGGGCTCCCAAAGAGGAACTGACTTGGGCAAGAGAAACACAGCACAGCACTGCTTTTTCCTGGTCTTACAACCCCATAGCTCACACCTTGTGAGCTTGTGATTTACTTGCCTAGAAACTGGGGATGCTTCCTCATTGCCAAAGCTGCATTTATTAAAGTCTATTGCTATTTGAAAACCCAAAACTCTGTTCACAGAGCTATCTTTAAAAATACTGACTGTATTGGTGTGAAATTCCAGAGATTTCATAAGCAACTCAGCAACACATGGCAGTATTATCATGTGCAAAATGCACCTGAAGTCAAGGGAACCTGGCTGTTGATTTTGTTCTAGTATTACTTATCTAAATCTGCTAGATCTCTTATGTGGTAGCATTCGGAAGTATTATAACTGATGTTTTTAAGCAGATTGAAGAGAGACCAGAATCTGCATTAACTGTGTAACCTCAGAACACTAGTATATGAAAGACACACATCTGTAGTAATTTTTTCGCATGTTTCCATCTTTCAGATGAGGTTCAGACAGGCAATAAAATGAACCCATCAGAAAATGCAAGTTCAGAGCGTGAGCTCAGAAACCGCCTTTAAGTTTGGTACAGAAAAGCAGATTTAGCAAAAATCACCAATTTACCTTGTAAGTTAAATTCATCCATTTTGCAAGAATCCTTTGGGTTTTTACCCAAAATATTATCCTATTTCTTATCCCACAGTTTCTGCAGCCACCACAATGGCATGAACCAACTGCCCAACAAAACCTTTCAACTGACAAGAACAGATTTGGCTCAGTTGCCCAGCCTGGCAGAACCCTTGTTAGTTTGAAGCCTTTTTGACTATGTTACCTCTACATATACTGGCCCATTCTCAGCAACAGAGAAGAGTTCTTGGGAGGGAGCAAGGAACAAATCTGTTTTGTACAGCTCCATGTTGAAGGTCACATTGGTGATATGTGGTTCAGGAGGCCAGAAAATGCCTCTGTCATCCTCTGGCTGGTGCAGTGTGCAATTAAACTAGAATGAGAAAAAAAAAAAATCCAGTAACATCACCAGTCAGGAGTGGTAGGACAAATTTGTTATGCACAATATAGGCCCACCCATGTTACATTTACTTAGTGCAAGTCTTCAACAGGGTCATAAGAAACTGCAGTGAGAAGAATTGTGTTAAAAAAGACAAATTAATTTCTAGATAATTAATGTAATTTATGTGAAATGCCTGTGACAAGAGGTATTTCTTCACTGTCAGGTGCAAACCCCAGGGTAACATACCGCTATTTCAGGCCAGCTAGAGAAAGCCACCTCTCCCTCATCAGCATCCCCTGGAAATCCATTATCACCTGATTCCATGTCATCATCTTCAAGGGCGCTGCCTTCAGCTGGTGCTGACAGCTGAATGACAATCTGCACAGAAAGGGATTGCAAACAAATGAGATTAGGTGATAACTTTATTTTCTGCTCTCTTCAGAACAATGCAAAGGCCACAAGAAGAGCACCAGCTAAGATAATGGTGAAAGCATGTCTTGAACAGCCTTGTGCTGAGCGTGTAGGAGATGTAGATTATATTTAAAGAATGCCCAAGTTCTTTTCCAGAATTCAGAGCCAGTGAAGAAAGACACCAGTTTGGGTGTTGGTGTCTGAACAAGCAGCCCAGTATTTCCGTTCTATTTCTAGTATTTTTATAGCCAACACTGAAAAGAGAAATTGCTTTCTAAAGTGATGGTTTGCTATCTCCTTAGTGCACTCAAAAAATCACTAAAAACGTTAGGGTCACTAAAGGATTTTCTCTTCTATCATTAGCAATTTTTTTCAGACATGTACACCCAAAACCACAATATTCCTTCTTCATTTCTCCCCCATTTTTTTTCCACTGAATTTCCCCCTCCTCTTCTGCATCTCTTTCACATGTCTTCATTTCTTCACCTGAAAAGTTATGGTTTTGTTTTCTGGTGTTCAGCATTCTGTCTTTTTATGCTTGCAGCTTCTCAGCTAGTTCCGTCCCTCTCAGGACTTCAACTTTGTTTTCTTAGACTTAGAGCAACTGTTAAAAAATGACACACACACCCCTTTTGACACTCCACTGCAGGGTGTCTGTGTTTTAGGAGAAACGCTCCCAAATTCTGAACAATCCCTTACATGATTCGGAGTTCAAGTGTAAAGCCAAGACTAAAAGACATGATGGAGAAAGGAGAGCAGGTAAATAACCACTTTACTTTGGGCCATAACAGAATACAGGAACATGAGAGTATTTAGCTCCAGACAGGTGCTGCTCTGTCGTTTGCTGAAGATTCTATCTTGGTTTGGGACTGTTTCTAAAGTTAGGTGCTACTGACTCCCCAGCATAGAACAGTTTTAACCAGGCAAAGTCAGATCAGATTGCCTGAGCTGTGTTTAGGTTGGACCACAGGCTCTCCATCATTTGCCAAAGTTGCTTCCATGTACTGGAAAGCTCAGCAAGAGAAACATGTAATTACTTCTGAACCCAGAATATCTGCATTGTACTCTGGCTTATAAACTGAGCCAATCTGGAAGCAGTTGCTTACAACCTAACTGGGCTCCTTTGTGTCATCACTCATATACTAGTGCTCAAGAGTCCCTCCATTACATACAGCAACTGCTAAAAAAAGCAATTCAAATTCTAAGAGAAAAACATGCAAAAATAATGTCATTTACTCACATTTTAAAAGCCTTTTTTTCCCCCACAATTTTTGAAGAAAAAAATTAATTTAATTCAGGATATTAATTAAAAGGTATTGCTTTGTGCAATTACTAAACTTCATTCCCATTTCTCTTTACAGCAATATATTACTGCTTATGTATAGATGATCAAAGCTGCACAGGGAAAACCAGTGCAACCTCTCCCAGTCTGGTACAGATGGTCCCAAAGGGCAGCCATGTTGTAAAATGTATTTAACTCCAACTCCTCTGTTTTCATTTGGGATACTATCTGACCACAGGAACACACTGAATGTGCAGCCATCACACCTCCTCAAATACAGACAGTGGCTACAGCTAGGTTTGAGCTAGGCAGGAAAGGATCTGCATGCCTCCTTTATGCTAAGACTAAAGCCAACTACAATGGCTTCCTCGTACTACTACAATGTGCAGCACAGAAGGTGGATCCTCTTTGTGAAATACTCACAGAGTTAAAATAAACAATCTTGTTCAAGATATACGCTGTCCGAGTGCCACATTTGTTGAGTGAAGATTCCAAGATGAAGTGGGTGCCATTCATCCTGGCTTTGCAGGAGTGGTCCAGCAGTGAGAGCTCTGTGCGGGTGTAGCCACCAGCCTGAAACAAAGGCTCTTTGTGAGGAGCTGCAGCACAACTGTGCTCAGCTCCTGCTCAAGTGCAGCTCAGTCACTGCTCGTGACTGCTGCTAGGAGGAAGTGAAGTTCATTGTACTGACGTCCAGGGAAGGTCACTCTCAAAATGCTGTTATACATAGCAGACAAGGAATAAATGTAACATGGAAAAAAGGAAACAACAGGTTCATTATTTATCTGCTGATTAATAATGCTGACTCTGTTTGGTCTGAAATGAGCTGAAATGCTGTCTGTTCCAGCCTGTCTTCCACAATACAAATGGACACAAGCAACCTATCAGCTGGTAGATGGCAAAGACAGATTCTTACATCTACTTAGGTTTCACACTGCTACCAAAAGCAGTTTCTTCCTACTGTGGAAATTAAAAACTCAGACTGATGGCTGAGTACAGTAATTTTTTGACAGAACCAACTGTACACACCTTCAATCAGAAATCCCTCTAAAAATCACCAGACTGCTGGGAAAACATGATTCTGTGTATGGCAAAGAACATCTATAGCACAGTTTCCTCACCAAACTGTTTTTGGGGGGGGGGCGGGGGGGAGGGTTGTGTGGTGATGGCTGTAGGACTCTGAATGTTTATTTTTTCAGTCAAAATGCAAATATAATGGTCTGCCCAAAAAAGCCTCCCCAGTTTTGAGAATAAGATATCACACCAACCTGTAGAGAATCTTTTTCTACAGCTACTGTCATAACTTTGTCATCACACTTTATTGACAGGGCCATATCAGCACTGCCCTGAACTTCTTCAGGCTCTTTATGTTTTGAGAGGGAATGCCCAAAGTCATGATTTATTAATGTATCTACGGAATGGCTGGATGGGAAGATTTTTTCTCCCACTGTGTCATGTCTTCCTCTGTTAATGTGAAATGGAAAACTCAGGCCATCGGTATTCTTTGGAGCTGGCAGTGGGTTAGCACCCAGCAATTCTGTCAGCTCTGGAGGAAGGGAATGGTCTTCTTCATCATTCATCTCTTCTAAAAGAAAAACAAATGCACATTTTTTTAATTAGATATTTTTTCCTGAAAAGTACCCAGAACTAATAATTTTCATACAAAAAAAAGTATTATCCATAAAGGGAGCTCCTGAAGGACATTAAATGCAGCATCTTTGTACTTTTCAGGTAAGTAGCCACAACTCCTACAACTGTTTAGTAGTTACTGAGGCATCTAATCTTGGTAACTTGGTTAGAAATCTCTCTCACCATGAACTGAAAATAAACTTTTGATGAGTCGACCTACTATATGTAAAAGATCCACAGAGGTAAAAGAAGTATCACATTCATCAAATATACTATTTTGGTACTGCTGAAAAGAGCCTAAGTGCAAATCATTAGGTGAAATTCTTCCACTACCTGACCCATCAGAGATTCGGTCTCTACTGTTATGAGACTACTTATAAAACCAGAATTAAGCTAAATAAGAGTTAACTTCATGGTGAATAAATGAGAAAACTATCTCTTGGCTTATACACTTGACTGCTGAGGACAGAACCTCCTCAGCATGACAGTGCAATTGATAAAATTAATGTGAGCATAAGCTTTACCAAAACTGTAAAACAATAGTTTTAGTGGTTGAAACTCAGAATTAGTGGAAAAAAACAGATGCAACTCTGCTAGCTTCAATGGACCCAGATAGCTTTACATCAGCAATTACTTTGGCCAAATACCCAATTCTTTTCAATAGTTGCATTTATTCTGTTTGCTCAGACTTTTTTTGTAAGCCACTCATGTCTGTCAACAGTTTCAGTGTTTATTTAATCATCTCAAGGAAATACTATGCTCATACTTTGGGAAAAAAAACACTAAAAAAAAAAAATCAAAGCCAGATTTATTAACTAAGAAGATATCCAGTTGCTGACACCCATTTCAGTGAACACTGGGTACCACCAGCTATGAAGTCTTGTGCATTAGATAAACATTCAATTCCACCAAATTTCAGGAAATAACAGAACTTGCCTGGACTTGTCTAATCAAAAAGCCATAGATTATCATTTGTAACCATCATTCATAGATATTACCAGCATTCTTGGTGACAAGCAGCAAAAGAAGTGCAACAGCCAAAACCAAAGCTTCAAAACTGAGAACAAGACCTTTCAAGTAATGGCATTTTTAGAAATATAAGCTACGTTTTTTTCTATGTGCTGAAAGTCCATCCACAAACTTACCTGTATCTTCAAGTTGCAGATGAAATCTGTTAGCAACAGGTGCTTTTGTGTAGGAAATAACTGGACTGTAATTATGCTCATAAGCCCACTTGATCAAACTCTCATGTGATGAGGGAAGGTCAGGTACTACAGATTTACTCATAGTCATGGATCGTTCTGTTTCTTTTCCAAAACCAATACTATTTGATGTCTGTAAATAAAGAGAAACTTAGTTTGTGATTTACCACTTAAGGGGTATTTATGATGGAATAGTGAAACTGATTGAACCTTGGTTTTATACATATATATATATATATATATATACACACACTAGATAGCAGCAAACTGACACCTGGGAAATAAACCAAACCCTGCCACCTCAGGGACATAACTGCTGCACAGATAGAAAAGAACCCCTGCTTCCTCTCAGCCTCTGCCTGGAGGACAATAAATCAAGGCAATCAGAAACTGTTAATCCCTAAACGAGACAAAAGACATATTTATAGCCTTTTGTATAATGTCACACTTTCTTCAAAACTGCACTGAAATTACTCCTGAAGTGAACTCAAGATGACAAATGAATTGTCAAATGTCCCCTAATTTTTTTGATTAGAGCATGATTTAAGGTGGATAAAGGAAAACCTTTGTTCCAACCAGCATTACTGAAAAAGGCAAAAAGCATGCTCATGAAGTAGAGCTGATAGCAGCTAATGCTGTAAGTCAGCTGGCACCAAGGACAGGCTGTGTCTCAATGAGCTTCACCCTAGAAATGCTGTGTGCCTCCTCCAAAGTGTTGAGTTTCTAAACAGGATTGAACAAAACACTTAATAGAGGAGTAAGTGAGAGCATGCACATTCATGTATGGCCAGACTACTTCAAGAAACAACATATCCTTTCTTCACATGAAAAGATTTTAAAATTAATTAACAATACAAATTTTACACAAATACATTGATACAGCAAACCCATAAATGCACATGCTGACCCTATGAATGAACATGCTGAATTATTATTATATAAATGAGTCACACAGCCACTTACTTTTCATTTTACTGTAAATGCTTTATAAAATTTCAAGTTTTCTTGCCCAAACGGGCAAGTCAAAGGAATGTAAGTATCTCTCACTGTTAGAGGAGCATTTTGAAAACATTCACCGGTATCATGCAAACTTGCATTCAGCAGCTTGGCATCTTTAACATGTATTCAGTCACACCAAAGCTAAATGCATATATATTTATTCTTACAGTCACAATATTACTATTATCACTATAACAATCACATCAATGGCTACAGAACAAGCTGAACAGAGATGCTGCAGGAAAGGCACAATGACCTACTTTTCAGTGATTTCTGCAATGTGATTGAAGTACACTTTCTAATGCAGCTGATACCATAGAATGTTCCACAAACACTTTCATTCCCATGCTCAACTACCTTCTCCATCATATAGGCTGAATCTTGCTTTCATCCCACTTTGTTTTTTTCATCCCACTGTGTTTTTTTCCTCAGTGTGAACATATCTTAAATCTCTTTCACTCTAGAACACCAGAAGATTGACTAGAGAGATGTCTCTAAGACAGTGCTCATATGGACATGCTACACAGGTCAGAGAGCTCAGCTGCACTTCTCTACCTGACACCAGAATGAGTTTTTCACCAAAGAAGTGAATAAAGCACGCAGAGAGACCTGATGGAATGGGCATAGTGTACCTTTAGATCCCTCCCTCATTTCTTCCTGAAGACCCAGTTCTACAAACTTTAAACACTTGGGGCTTCACAACTGAAGTTAAAGATAACTTTAAGTACAGAGTGCCTGGTCTAAGGATACTGTTACCAGAACAGTTATCAATGCACAGCAAAGGCCACCGAAGATACGAAACAAAAATGGAGCAATAGGTATCCTAATTTTTGTGCCTTATTACTCTTTGGGATCAGCTAATCTTTGATGTTCAACACATGCAAATCTGGACACGACTGATCTCATCTTTTCATATTACCATGCAGCTTTGAATAGTAGGAGTGTTTAAGCTACCCCAACTTTGCTGCATCTCTTTACTTTTCTGTCATGAGGGGACAGCTGAACAAATATTATCTCAGAACTTTACTGTCCTAGGTGGTACCTGAGCATTTCCAGGGCTTGTTTGCACCCCTGCACTCCACACAAGGCCTGTAAATGTTCAGTCTTGCATTGCCTCACTGAAGCTAAAGCAAGAACAAAGACTTGCAGGGACAGACCTTCCTTCACTTGCCTGCCCTGCCAACACTTTCACACACCGTGACTGAAACCAGGCAATCTGAGCCCCCACCAACCTACTCAGAATAAACACCATTTCAGAAGGTGGTCCTCAGGTAAACAATTGTCCCTCCAAGCTTCTGAAACCCTCAAAGGTTTGTTTTGTGCATTACACCTCTCTCACTCCTTGCCCCTCAACAAACTCATTTTCTTTCTGGAACTTCACGGCACAGTCCCCAGCTTTGCAAAGGAAGCAATGTGAACAGCAGTGCACAAGCACACAAGCACTGCACGGAAGGACTCAACACAGGAGTTAAACACAGCCTGGGAGCAAAGCACTGCACGTACATCATGTGCAATTAATTTACCTCACAAACTCCCATTTCACTTGGGTTTGTGTCCATCCTCTTGCAGAGTTTAAAAAAACACAGCAAGCTGGGAGATGAGCTATATGACCTAAAACATCTTTCATTTTTTGTCTGTGAACTTAGACTTCAGTAACTTACAGTCCTGGGTTTGAGGCTGCTTAGCACTAACCTTTCCCTCTCAGCTTGCCAATCCCCTCAAGACAATTCTAATTCATAGTGAGGGCAAGAAGTTAGGAAAATTGAAGTGCATGGAACTGCTTCAACTAATAAAAAGAACATTGTGAAACATTACCTAATTGCTTAGTAATGTTTTTATGCATTGTCTAAATTTGGGCTTGGAAAGGCATTCAGCTTAATAAAGATATGAAGAGATCCTAAATGCTGGATATGCAAGCTTTTTAATGACATGGGGGAGTTATAGTTTCCTCTCTTACCACCTCTAAATAAAAGAAAATGAACATACATTTAGAAAGTGAAGCATCTATATAAATGAAGTAGTAAAATAAATAGCTACTCACAAATCCTAACATAAATACAAAGTCCTTTAAACACTGACATTTCTGTATATATTTAATGTATTACTTTCTCTTTTTTTAATCTAAATAAAATGTTACCTTCTGCCACTCATTACAGAAACTATTCTTAGTTACACTTTGTACTTATCTTCTCAATAATTAATAAAGAAGAACTTTAGAAATAAAGCTTTTAAAACGGACTTGCTTTTCTATATTCAGGTGCAGCATTTTAGAGATTTTCAAAACCTGCAGAAATCATCTTGTGAAAAGTGATCATCCATAAAGTGATAGCTTCATGGACATGAAATATGCTCCTAGCATGGTGTGAACTAAAGCACAATTCTCTATCCTGTGAAAGTAGACCCATATATGCCCAAATATACAGTGGTAAATTTTATGTAATAACCCAGAACGAAAATTTGAAGTCAAGCCTTATTCTTCATCCTTCTGCTTACAAGAGTGGCAATCCTCAGCGACCAAACTTGACCTTTCTCTTTAAGGACTGACTATTTCAGACCTACAGAATGACCAAAACATCCTTTCCTGCCTGTGATCAAGAGTGAACTTCATCATCCACCCCAGATAATTTTTCCATTCAGTTCTCTGAGCAACACCCAAATTAGGTTTCTTTTATTTCTCTTCACTCTCAAAAGCTACTATGAAATCCTACTTACCAATCTATTTTCTTAGGAGATTCAGATCAATTAGCCTTTGCATTCTGCCAGAATTTCCTCTGCACAGATTACAAGCAGAAAGCAACTAAGCAAAGTAAAATTCCTATACATACCAAGAACTGGAGTTTGAAAATATCACTGAATTGCTGAAAAACTGATAATCGTGAGGCTACTGGGTGGTCCTGTGCAAACATTCAGCTCAGCTGTACAATGTGCTCTTAACTGATCACTTAAGACAGAAATAGGCCACAAATTTATAGGCTGCAAGATCAGTTCAATTTTATTTATTTCAGAGCAATGGAACACACATTTTCTTAGTAGAAACGGTGTTAAGCCACAAAGCCTGTACAAAAAATCAATATGAATCAGCATCTCCAGTAATTTTAAAAGTTTAACTTTAGAGAGCCTGGTTTTAACTTAAAAAAGAATTTTTTTTTTTTTTGCTGTCTGAGGAGATATGAGGTCAATTTGACCAAACACTTATTGGAGACAGAAGAGCTGGCAGGGAAGAGGGATAGATACCACTACCATCACAAGCAGAAGTAGAAGAATTTCCACTTCTAAAGGGATGTGGGTGTGTGCTGCATACCTAGTATTATCTATTCTGCACTTAAAGGCATTGTTCCAGCTTCTGACACGAACCTGTTGATCCATTCACCAAAGTAACAGAAAAGAGATATGAACATCTAGCTCTGTGTTTAGGGTGCTTCAACAGATGTCAAAAAGACACAAGCTAAATTCTTGCTCAAACCACCTGGCCTCTGCAATGTGGAGGTCAGTTTTACAGACCATATATTAAAAGTTAATGAGAATAAAAAGTTTATGCATTTACTCCTTAAAATGCCACAATTATTAAAAAGAAACAGCTAAGAGAAAACATTCAGAAATCAACATGGTCTAGCAATACATCACATTTAAATGGATTCTGTACTGTTGCATTAGGATAGCTCTCAAAAAAAAAAAAACAACCAAAAAACAAAAGGTGCCTTAACTTACAATCACTTCCAGCTTTCCCTGGACATCATGAGACTTGATAACCCAATTGACAGACTTTCTACACTTGAGGATAAGTACGACATCTCTGACAAGTCTGGCGCCCGGTTGAGACGGTTTAATGTCAACAATTATATCCACCTGGAGAGCACTGGATGTGGAAAATAGAAAGTTAGAACACAATGCCAGAAATTTTCAGCTATCAACCTTCTTCCAATCCATCATGTTTCCACTGTCTGGCCAGCTGATTAAAATGCTGGATATTATCCCAGGCAACACAGCATGTGCAAAACAGATTGTTATTCCACATATACTTAAGTGATTTTGCATAACAATAAGAACAAAAAAAATTCTGTCTCTTATTTACAAGAAATGTGCTACTCCATTCACCTGTTATTTAGTGCAGGTAAATTATATGACTAGCAGGTTGCTTTCTAAAGTAAACATAATTTTCTTATTTCACTGACAGTGCCTAAATATAACTGTTCTGGTTTCCTCTGGCTATACCTGTATTAAAACTTAATACCTTAAAAAAGTAAAGACAAGCAGGTTAACACAGATGCATAAAAAACCCAACCCAAACCACAAGTACTATATTGGGGGGTGTCTCTGCCTAAACAGTTAAATTGTGGAATGACTTTGCTTAACATCTTGCGTGCTTTGAGGAATTAAGCAGTGTATTCAGTTTCCACTACTTCTGGATATACACTTACTTTAAAAAGAAAAAACCCCGCATGTCCAGCCTACTGCTTGCTGCAAAAATAGATGAAAACTATCCACATTTTCAAGATCACAGTAAAATAAGTAGAGCAAATGCGTTCTTACCCATCAATAACATCTCATCATACAAAATACCAATTCAACAGAAAAACCTGTACTTCCAGACCATCTTATGGGGCCATACATTACAAGAACCTCCTCATCCCCAAGTAATAAATTCCAACTAATATTCTATGCTGAGTCTTAGTGTATCTTGGGACCTTTGATCCATCTCTGGCATTTTTACACATGCCCAGCTCGGCTTCTGTATGCTTCTTTGGGGATTTAAACTTTGCAAGGATAGCTGTGGATAACATGCAAAACTAAGAACAAAGTAGCTTAGTACCTTTTGTTAATTTTTAAATTTTTTTTGTTTTACTTTTAATAGCAAAATATTTAAGCCTTTTGCAGTGTTATAATCTCATAAACAAATTCCTATGTTACTATAATCCAAAGCCAAAAGCTTGGAACCAGGGCTGTCATTGTGTAGCACTACAAGGGACTTGGAATGATGCTTAGCATCAGCTCTGTTCAGGATGGGGCTGCATCATCATTTGGGATTACCTAATCCACCTTCCACTACACCTCAACACTTTCTTACTCTCCCCAGGTTACTACACAAGAAAATTATCAGGCTCTGGGTTCAAGATCTTGAAATGAGAATTATCCTTTTCATAAAAACACCTCCTCCCACCTCCATCTCCCTGTGTGATTTTCTCATTAGGGATTGGATGCACTCACATACAGCTGCACGAGGAACAGACTCAGATAATGCCATATATCCAGGGAATGTAGTAAGCAGACAGGATTTTAATTCTACCTTATCTCCAATGAAATTGTAACCATCTAAGTTTCATAGCAGATTTCTGTTCTGCCAATCATACTTGGCACTTGGGAAGAGGTTTTCCAGATATGACTATCTGAAGCAAACCCCATTCATGACCTCCCACTAAGATCTAGGAAAGACCAACAAAGGACGAGTATGTTAAATGCCTTATCTCCCACAGTACCTTTGACAATTCCGAAAATCCTCATAGCGTGTACAGAGAGTTACTTTTCCTAACCAGTAGTTAAAAAGTCTTTCGGTCAGCGCACCAGTGTCAACCCTTAACAATTCTCGTAATTATCAAACTACCCCTTAAACTGACCAAAAATTGACAGAAAATACTGTTGTGAATCTTCAGAGCAACTGTGGAATACTTACCATAGATCACAGATCACTCGCAGCCTCTGGACACTGATTGGGATCCCCTGTCCTAGACTGCTGCCAGTCATCCCAATCTGTGACAGATCAAGATTGCTTCCAACCTCTGTCTCACCTCCTCACTGAGTGGTCTAACCTTAAAACCTCTCTGTCAGATACTGCCCTTACAGATATTCCCTTATGCACATTATCCTTGGAAAAATGTGACTGACTGAGCAAGAAGTGAAGCAGTATATAGTCCATAAAAACTGTGCTTTGCAGTCTTGTCCAGAAAAATCCTGTGATTATGAAGCATAACTCAAAATCTTTACATACTGAAGAACCAATTTCTATTTAAGGCAGAGTACTAAAGCCCAAGCTTTTCTTTAAGGATGAAATGGCTACTTTCAGTTGATTTTTATCCGATAAGTTTTTAGTTATTATTTCAAACAGATTTTGCCTATTTAGATGATACTTTACCTGTTAGGATTGGAATTTGGAGTGCTTAGTTCAATGATATGAACTTCTCTTTCCTGGACTAAGTGAGACATAAGGCACCCCTCTGCTGGTTTTGGTTGTAGGTATCCCGCAAGGTAATTTAAAGAGAGAAAATTCTTTTTTATGTTGCATGAGGGAGGAAAAACTTGATCTGGAGGGGGGAAGAAAAAAAAGAAAGCTTATGGACCTTCAAACACAGATGTCAGCTTAGATGTATACATGTACCACATCAACTTCAGTGTGCACTATATTTACCTACCATCTATTTTAAGCACATATGACAAATCATCATATTGAAAGGGAGATTACTGTTGCACCAATACATAACTTTCTAATATAAAATATATACTTCTAAAACTCTAAGTTACCCTTTACGGATTTATACATTTAATGAAAAAAAAATCCCTGCAAAGAGAAATTTAAAAACAATTCTGAAGGAAAATATCAGAAAACTTTCCAAAATGAATAAAATACATTTAATTTGTTCCTTGCATCTTTACAGGAGATATTTTCTATGTCAACTGACTCAGAGATAACTTTTGAAATCAACTCCTTCTTCCTGTGGAAAAGGTTTTATTCTTGTTACTATAAACTCACAATTTTCAAAATACTACAGAAAGTACTTTCCATTTCCTTACCCAATATATTTCCTATGTATTGTGTCAGAGTCAGGATTGTCTAGAAAGCAACAAATACTGCATTTCTCTTACACATGGAAAATTAAAAACATCATGAAAACTATGGAATCAGTTGTTGATATTAAGAAAGTCTGATCACAATATGCATGCTGGAATGTTGGAATTCTAGCCTAGCTATTCAATCTCTCTTTTGATTTTAACCAAAAGGTTGAACATGAGCATTACAGAATCACAGAATATGCTGAGCTGGAAGAGACCCACAAGGGTCATCAAGTCCAACACCTGGCCCTGCACAGGACTCCCCATGAGTCACACACCCTGTGCCTGAGAGCATTGTCCAAAGGCTCCTTGAACTCTGTCAGGCTGGTGCTGTGACCATCGCCGTGGGGAGCTGTTCCAGTGCCCAAACACCCTCTGGGGGAAGAGCCACTAGTCTCTCTAAAATGCAAACCATAAAAAATAGTCACTTCATATGAAATTCTCATGCACAGCCTACATTACTGTACCCCAAGAAACAGCATTTCCACTGAAAATCAGGAGCACTTAGCGTTTCTGAGATAGCTTGACATACAAATTGTCATAATACATAGAAGGACTAAGTACCATGTTCAACTACTTGAAGTCCTGTAAAAATACAATTCCAAATGGCTGGGTCTTTGACCATTGCTTTATAAGGAAGACTTTTCCTACCTACTAAGGTCAGTAGCAAAATACAAAAAACAAAAACCAAAAGCCAAAAAGAAAATAAATCAACTAGCTTGCATTGTGAGCACAAAACTTTGAGCAAACTCTTATGAGCTGCGCTGAGGCCATGCACTGTCTAAATGAGAGCTGAAATGTCACCTCTGAAGTGCAGTTGTGTGTGCTACCCAACTCTGCAGGAAGACCAGAGACTCCTGTGACCCTGGTCTCTGCAGAAACAATCAGGGGAGTTTCTTCTCCTGATCTTATACAAAGCAGCCTTTGAATATTAACCCTGTTGTGTCCCCTCCAGAAACTACTAAAGCTGTATAAGGCTGTAACTATTCATACTGCCCAAGCAAAGCACTTCTCTAACATCTGGTATGTGCCCTGCCAGATTAGCCTTGAATGCAGCTGCAGTTCTGCCAGCTCCTCCCACAACAGCACAGAATGGAAAATTATCCCAAATGGTCTATGCTGAGCTTGAATTTAAAAAAAAAAAAAAAAAATATATATATATATGTGTGTGTGTGTGTGTGTATATATATATATACACACACACACATATACACACACAGACACTAGATATTTGCTCCTTAACTGCTGTACAACATGATTCAGGCTATAAAAACAACAGTTCTGGAGTAGTTTGTGGGTAGTTACCACACGTGCTATCATTTGCCATTGCAAAGAACCCCCTTCTTGGCCTGGCACTTCCATTAGGTGTCTCTGGAGCTCTCCAGAAGTGCTGCTCTTGCTGCCAGAAGCACGGATACTCCCCAGCCTGGGCCTCCACTTGATAGTCCTCTTTTCCTCTGCAGCAAATTTTAACTCTATCACAGGCTACTTGACATGCACACCAGAATGTATTTACTCTCATCCCCACCAGTTACCAAAATTAGGCTGGAGCAGAAAAGCAAAGGGGAACCATTTCATCTTTCTTCACTCACTGCACATCTCTTCTTTGTTAGCTTCAGGGCTGTTGAGTTACTTTGAAAAGTGACTGCAGGTGTCTGCAATCAATTAAAAACACCACTAAACCAGCCAACAAACAGTCAGTTTATGGATTCTAATATGGCTCTCTCATCTCCCCAGACTCCCAATATGGAATCAGAGGTGAGGTTTGCAGGCAACACCCTCAGCAGAGTGTTTGTGGCCAGCAGGCTGGGGTGCAGAGAGGGCCCGCTGGCCAGAAAGCAGCAGAGCTGTGAGCAGTGGCCAGCAGCCACCTCCTCCTGCAGCCAGTGCCAGGCTGCCTGGATGGAGACTGGACTGCACACCAGGATCTGTGGTTTCTGTGTGCAGCACTTGTATTTTACTGATGAAGACAGACACTGTCTGCTCTATTCTGCACAAATGAGGTGTCATCCACAGGTTATTGGCTAACAGCTGAATATCCAAGCTTAACATCATCCTGAGGAGGTTTTTGTGTAAATGAGCACTGTTAATCAAGTGTCACTCTCCAAGACAGGCACCCTAGGCAGCAGCAATAAAAATCCCATCCAAGCAGAGCTTGCCTTTCAAAGTCTGAGCTGGGCATAAGCAAGGTGTTTGGAATTTACTTGGGCACTCTGATGGTAGGGCTTATTCATGTTTATTTCACAGTTTGCTAGCCCTTAGCACAGCAGAGGTCAGAACCTTGGCTGGCATTTAATGGCAGGATAGAAATGGTATCAGGGAAGGGCCTACAGGGGTTTCAGGAGGGAGGATGCAAACTCTAGGCAGTGCTCATCCCACAGCAAGACGCACAGCTAAGGCAGACACAATTGTGATCATATGCAAGCATTAAACCAAGCAATGGCACCCAGGGTATGTGCACTGGTATGTACTGGCTATAAATGCACATGTCACAGTCAGGACAGGTGCTTCAGCTTCTGCTAGGACAGAAGCACAGTGTTACCTTCTGTAAACAGACTATGCATTTTCTAGTTTAGCTACTGTTAAAGCTATTTTTTTTCTTATACATCTAAGAAGTGCATTGAAATTAGAGTCCCTCCAGGCTAGCATATTTGCCCTGGACTTACTGGTGATACTGGATGCATTAGGTAACATTTAGCTAACTGATAGGACTTCCTGACTTGTTCAGTCATGTCTTACTGAACCATGAGGAATTAAACTGACTTCTGCTGAAGAACACATACCAAGATCACTTTCACCACGAGTAGTCCTGCTTTCTACAATCTGATAGTGATTATCACAGCAGTTACTCTGCCATCTCCTTCATTACACAAACCAAGAACAAGAACCCCACTTCATGTCCCCCCTACTTCCACACACACATTCTGGCCCCTTAAAATTCTTGCTATGATCTCCATCCCTGCAGCATTTGATCAGACACTCTTTAGAATCAACAGAATTCAGATGCACTTGGCCCTGATCCAGTTTGCTAGTGCTTTCAGCTGCCTTTCATTTGCAGTTTAAAAAGTGACTTCAGAGACCCATGGCATCAGAAGCAGCTTTATTCTATGAAAGATCAGCCTTCTTCACATCTCTGTCCTTTGGCTTGCATTTTCTGTTTGCTGTATTCAGCTACAGCCTAGACTTCTAAAATATTACATCTTCCAGTTTCAGATTTGTCTAACTTGAGTGAAGCTGAAATGTAGACAGTTATAGGGATACAGCCATCAAATTCTGTATCAGTCTCATAGCAATGAACTGCTTTGTATGACTACCTATAGACTATGAGCAAATCCAGCAGTGATTCACAGACTGTCAGCTGAGGGTACCTTACTAAATTGCATTAGGGGTGTAAGTTTTGCATGAAAAGTCTAAATTGTGCATAACCGTATGCTGTGGTTTGTGAAATCCAGTGATTATATTGTTCACTCTGCAGAGAAGCAGACCAGGACCACATCCAACATGGTTTTCACAAAACTCCTCACAGGACTGCTGCAGTTCAAGAACTGACCCTGTCCCCACCCCTGAACACATGCATAACCCCCCTCACATACACTCACATTCATTCTTCTGCCAAGAATTTAAATCAGAATCAATATGGTTACAGCTAGTTTGTAGGAGCCTTCTCAGAAACTGTCTGTTTTGGTTGCTTGCCAAGTTCCATTTTGTGTACTTACTCCTAATTAAATCGTGTTTTAGCGCATTCTAAAGATGATGCAAAACTCTTCTGGTTTGACTGGAGACGTGCAAATCAACAAACAAAATTTTATCTGTTTTTTGCAATCTACCGAATTAAGTATTTGTCGCCACAATGCAGAGACCACTACTCCCCTGTATATGTTTCAAGAGCACATTAATAAGATAATAAATATTTTTCTGAATTATTTTCTGGCATTAGAATCCAAGACTGGTGCCAAGTAGAAAAAAAAACCTAACCAGAAAAAAAAAGAAAAAAAAGAAAAAAAAAGAAAAAAAAAAAAAAAAGAAAAAAAAGAAAAAAAAGAAAAAAAAGAAAAAAAAGAAAAAAATAAAAAAAAAAAAAACAAAACAAACAAAAAAAAACCCACCACACGGGCATCTTCCACAAATTTGTCAGGATTTGGATAAAACTAACTCAGGCATGTTCTGATTTTGGGGGGCAAGCCTCATATGTCAGGAAATCAAATTATCAGATACACGTGGTTAAGAAAGAATGTTTTCTCCACAGAAGGTTTTTGGCTGGTTTTTTTTTTTTTTCTTTCTTTTCTGTAACCAACTAGTTCAGCTGTTTGAGAGTTTCTTCAGAGATATTCCTGCACAAGATCACACAGCTATGTTGTGCCAACGCTGCCCAGCTGCAGCCTGAACCTCACCCCAACACGAGCCTGTGAAGTCCCCAAGGAGCTGGAGTCCTCTCCCACCTGCACTAGGCCACCTGAAGAATCTGGCATGTGGCTCACATGGACAGGAAATATTTCTCCTTGGGATGATAATACATAAGGACAGACTGAGGTAACTTAGTCTGGTGAGGAAAGCAGTAATTTGCCCAAAGAAGCCTGGGTCCTTATACAAGCAAATACTGAAAAAAATAAATGTAATTCAGGGTTCTATAGACATTTCCCCCTACTTCAAGGTCTCCAGTTCTTCAGATCAATGCACCCAAACAATCACCATGAGTAGCTGTTTAAAAAGGCAAAGTTTGACTCTTGTAAGATTCTGAGCAATTGCATCCACATTTATGAGCATAAAGTTATGACACCAGAATCCATTAAAAGTTGCCTAAATCCAAGGTGTGGTCTTTAGGCTTGCTCTTATTTCTCTGCCTTCCACTTCCATATCGTATCTCTTGGAAAACTAGAGGTAGGTTTAAAAATTAAAATAAGTGAAATACAAGCAACGCTTATTCTCAGTATCTGAAAGTGTCTATGAATTCAGTTGGTTTTGTTTTGGTTTACCTTCTCCTACTTTAATATAGATGTTTCTTGATACTTTAAGTTCAGTGAAAGATGTTACTGCTCCATATTCCTTCTGGGCCCACTGTAGCAGATGTTCATTTTTCTCAGGAAAAAACTTTTCTTCTGTTTCTGCTGACAAGGAGAAGTTTCCCTTCTCAAACTGAACAATGGAACCTAAAGACACCTGGTGGGAATAAAAGCATATTGTAATGTGGTATGTTTATCCACAGAGACACGTAGCATGTTCAAGCAATGAAATCTGTCACACCCAAATGCAGTGACTGAAGGTGATTATGGCTTATTTCCAAAAATACCCAAATGGCACATGTTTTAACATTCGCATAATGATTCCTTTTTCAGAGATTTTAAAAAAATGAAGTACCCATCAGCCCAGGTGGGGTGCACAGGGCAGCTGAATAACAGAGGGCTCCGAGCCACTCTCCAAAATTGTACTGCTGTAGAAGTGGAATCACAGTGCTGCAAGGGGAGATAAACTTTAGGGGCAAAGGGGGAGAGAGAATTAAAAGAGGATGGTCTGAAGAAATGAAGGCAGATAAGAATGTGAAGCTAAATAAAGCTGGAACTACCAAAGTAAATCCCAAATCAGAAAAACGTGATCACAAGCTCAGTGACATATCAAGGCCAGCCCAGAAACAGAATGTAAGGAAAGAGAAAAGCTAAGAGAAAAGGACAGTATTTACTGCTGCTTTATTGACAGGACAGTATTTACTGCTGCTTTATTGACAGGAAGTGAGGAAATTCTTTAGTTTGACAGATATACCAGATGAGTTACAGATATATTTTGAAAAATTCTTACAACTAGGTTACATTAACTGAGGTCTTGAATGGAAAGACTAAAATGTTATTTAAAATAGTGAAAATGGAAAAACATAGAAGTGTAACAAGTCCTGCAGGAAAGCCAAAGATGCCCAAATACAACTTCACTGCATTGGCAGTAGCATCATTCAAAAGTGGAAGCTGGAAGAAGGTCAGACTCTCTTTCAGATTGTAACCTGGTTCAACCTGTGTTATTCTTAAGAGCTAAACAAGTCATTCCAGATTTACTACAATGTAAGATCATCCCAACAGCAGCCTTGACTCGCCTGTCCCTGCAGATGGATGGAGCCAACACTTCCAGGACATCTGTCAGCTCTTGAGAGGTCTCTGCAGGAAGTGGTGGAAGATCAGCATTCCCTCATTTGCCCAACCCATCCATACACTTCAGGACCAGGCTGGTCCTTCAGTGAACACTTCCACTAAGATCTAAATACCAAGCCAAGAACACTATGTCCTTGAGTGAAAGCACAACAAGATGAACAAGCTTTCAGCTGTGAAAACATAGGTGAAGACCTTTTTGGACATACTCCCTGTAGTTTGCTCAGATACAAAACACAGCCCCTGCTCACAGACCACTGCAGTAGACAAGGTTTCATCAAAGCACCACCATTCCATCTTCTTCTGCTGTCCTCTGAGCATCCCAGGAATAAGTCTGAGTCACCCTGTTGTTCTCCTCCCCCTTACCTTTTCATAACTTTCTACTTCTTTGGTGAAACAATACCTATTTTTTTTTTTTACCTGAGAAGCCAAAACTACTGATAACTCAAAGAGGGAAAAGCCAATCATAAAAATACATCATAACAATTTCTGTGCAGAGCATTATTTACCAATAATTATCTCTCAACCTGATTATTTTACAGAAATTACATGAAGCCAGGTTCCAATTATCAAAATTAACTAACTGCAACAAACTATTAACTTCCCTGAAGCTACCGTTGCCAGCACTATTTCAGAGTGATACATATCAAATTGTTTGGCACTTCCAAATATTTGTCAAAGTAGATACATAAATGACATCTTTCAGCGCATTAAAAGAAATTGCAAATTTTTCCCTGCGCCTCCAGCTATAATGCTAGCATTTATTATGCATATATCACATATTCTTCTCTAAAAGAAGGCACAGGTAATTCAGAGTTCAATTTGACCAGACCTGTCACAAAAAAACACCTTAAAATTCCTTCTGCTAGAATAGTTTTCAAAGTTTAAACTAATGTCTGTTTCAATTCTGAATAATCTTTCTTATTTGTTTTCAAATGACTACCATAAAATGCTTCCTTTGTATGAAAACAAAGTCTTTATTATTCAATGTAACACAGACCACACCACATACTCTCAATACTCTCATAGTTCTCAAATAAGGAAGCAAAGTCTGGTGTTAGAGTTAATCCAGTTCTAGGAAAGGAGAGCAAGCACTTGTCTCTAAAACTTACTTAGCAAATAGCATTCACTTTGCATTTTCACCACCTAGAAGCATCTATAGCACAGACTGATTTCATGGAGCATCTCGATGATGCTCCCAACACATCAAATTCTGTGTAAATGCCAAGTGTACAGTCTCAGAGGATGACACTGACACAGCACATGTCAGGTCATGCAGGACTGCGTACTTTAGTATCAGAGACACGTGGGACATTCTCAAAAGGCTTTGGCCTCACTAGAAAAATCCCCCACGCATGAAACCCACAGGACTTAAGGACTTAATCAGTCATTAATTTGCAGAAATATTGAATAGATGTTGGCATTCCATCCTCATTCCAGGAGTACAGTGGTTGGTTTTCATTTACACATTGTTTCCATGGTTTTTTTTTAATGGTCAGCATCAGTAAAGCAGCATCAGTGTATCCTTTTAAACATTTGAGGACAACATGAGAGAAAATACTATTCCTTCTAAATAACAATGAAAGAAATGGATTACCTTGCAATAATACATTTTTACTGTATTTTTCATTTGAGATAGTTAAGTGTATGCTAACACAACAGCTGTCTTCCTCAGAATACACTTGGTTTTTTATTTATGACTAATTAAAACTTGAAAATCCTTTTCATCATCCTGCAGCATGACAAATGTGCTCCTGAGGGACAGATCCTATCAAAATTACCAAGTGCTACAAGAGAGGAATCGACAGACAGAAAGCAACTAAAAAGTCTGGCACATGCATCCTCACTAAGTGATCATACAGTAAACATATTTAAATAAACATGAAGCTTATCATATTTATTTTTTTCAATCACATACTCAAGTCTATTTGAAATGCTGGGTCCACTACCCGGGTTTTCGAAAGGACTGCAGTTCTGTTGTGCTTGCCAATGTTGGGATTTTTACTACACAGACCTAAGGCAAGGTTAAGTGAGCCAAGCACGTTATTTGTTCTGGAAAGAATTCAACAGACCCTTCCAAAGAAGGCAACCATCACTGTTTCAACACCTGCCTTGAACATTAACTACTTACTCTTCAGAACAAATCAAAAGGAAATCTAACATGCTTAGGATAATGCAAAGTATTAAAGTCAGATAATGTTTTAAATATTTGGGAATTAACCAATTTTTATCTGAGGACTAATAATGCACTGACTGAGTGATTAAGAGACTGCTGCTACAGACACTTTAATCCTCTCCCTTCATCTCCTTTAGTGGTTATTTTCTGAGGTTGCAGAGTGAAAAAAGTGCCCCAGCTCTATTTCTGCCAGTTGTTGTGAGGACATGAAAAGGAACTGCACTGGAAACATCCTCTGCTGCTAAGTAAACCTACATGTCCTGTCACTTTTCTGAGGCTAAATGAAGAAGCTGGACATGACAAATCCATCTGCAAAAGTTACTGGCCATGGCCACTAACCACAGCAAGCACCATAGTTCAAAAGACCTTTCCTCAGAGGAAATGAGGATCAAGCATAGTATATTGAAAATTTGTTACCAAAACCTGAGTATTCCATCAAAGAACAAAACATATTTGAGAACCTATTTTGGTTGCACACACTACTACCTTGCTGGTCATTGGGGAAAATAGGGCCTGAAATCTTCTCTGCACCATACCAAGGTAAGGAAACATACACCCCTCATGCTGGGGGAAAAAATCAGAAATAGCCTTCATACATCCCTTAAGAAAAGTTCCCAGTCTGAACAAAACTGCCCTTGCAAGGCTGCCATGGTAGTTCAGGACATCAGTTACCCGCAGAAGTGCCAAATGTCATATCACTACCCCCAGAGGGAGCAACTCCCAGAACCAAACCTGAGTCATCTCAAACATATACAGTGGTAAGCATGAATACTGCACACACAAAATAGCATATTCTGTTTCTTATTTTACCTATTTCCTTCTCTCCTTTTAAACGTTTATTGCCTTTTTTCCTTTGATCTGATCCAGGGGGATATTTACTTTGCTTCATAACATTTTAAGTATTGAACACAGCTATAATTCAGAACTCCCAAATAGGAAGCAAGCTGATAATTGAGCCTTGAGAGAGAGGTAGGCACCTCTAGGACATGACTCAGAATATGAAGTTAAGTATCCACAGCCACACAGCATGAACCAATCCCTCCCCTCATAACAACAGCTACACCACTACCCACTGAGGGCCTGCCAGCACAAGTGACCACCTAATCCACCCCTAAAGCCACGACTGAGGCAAATATAGTAGGAGGAAAAGAAGCAGCATCCTTCATATTTTTATCTGAGCTGTACAGTATCAGAACTGTGGTGGAACATGAAGGAGAGGAATATATCTGCTCAGAATAAAATTAATACTTGAGCCAACTATCAGAGAAGCCTACAAGGGGATCAGGGTCAGCTGTCATTTTTTGGTATTGTACTTTGATGTGATTTCATTCCTTTACAGAGGAAAAATAAAGCCATGGATGGAGAAATACCAGGTATTCCAAAACTCAAAAATCTGTCTTTTGTTGTTCATAAACCCGCATACAACATACTTTAATCATCAAGAGAACAACTCTCTTCAACAAGTGAAAAATAAATATGCTGCTTTTGAAATTACATGCTACATTTGTGAATCACCTATCAAATTTTCATAGTTCTTACAGCTACAGAGGTGTGATGTTTTCAGGCAATGACAAGATTTTTCATTTTAGTGTTCTCAAGACTACATGCAGTCATTACAAAATTCCACTTCCATTTCTCACATTTTCGAAAACATACCCATAAGAAGCATTATCTTAATTACATTTTAGGTTTTAATTCAACTTCCTAGGAGATACTCAGTTTGGCAGCTACCAAAGATCCTTATATAATTAAGGCTGTTCAATGGTTTCTCAGAATGAAAGCAGAGCCTTATGAGATTAGAGAGCATATTCCTGCACATCTTTATAGATCTAAACAAAAGATCCCAAAAATATTTCGTATTTTCTACTAAAGCTGAATCTGTGTCAAATCAAGTGGAACTTTCAAAATCCCTAAGGAACAGTTAATAGAATGATACAGAAACAAATAAGAAAGGGGAAATCTGTCCCCAAAGTTGAAGGTTCAGCAGGAGTTTATTAATTGCACACAGGTAACTATCCACTCATCTCACATTAATTTAACAGCATCTTAATAGATGTCAACATAACACTTGCTTGATATGAGCAAAATGAGGTAGCAGAAGCTTTTACAGGGATTCTGTTTCAAGCCAGAGGCAAATTAGTGGAAGAAGTGAAGGGAGAATTAAAGCCTATCTATTCAACTGCAGCTATAGTTTCCACTGGAATCAGTGACTCAGTAACACAACCTGTTGTGATTTATTATCTCCACGTCACTAACACCAGTAGTCTGCCAAAATCCACTGCCTGCTTCTGTAAACTTCCACTGGCTAAGCCCCCTGTTTACTGAAGCAAGCAAAGAAAGGAAGGAGCCATGGCTATACAGAAAAGACTATCACAGGTGCCTGTTCCAGGTCCTTCAGCCTCCTCAAGATTGATTTGGGAATACATCTCAACCACTAAATGCATGAATAGTCTTTGTTTCCTAACTCTTGCAGGCTGGATTACCTTGAAGTCCACATCTTCCTGACTACCAGCTGTCTTGGTTCTGAAAGTGACGGGTCTGGGCTCATAGAGTGACCAGGAGAAGGAGGAATGCTTAAGATCAGACAGAGGCAACTATGAGAAAAATCAGCAGGAGATACAAGAGGCAGCATCATCCAGATCTGGCCTATCCATACTCCTAACACAAGTTCTGGTTGGAGCAATGACCCACAAAGACAACCCACTCACAAAGCTGAAACAAACAGCACACAATAAAGCTTGAGTTCTGAAAGATGTCTTAAATCACATGGCATCTAGTATGAACTCTGTGACACTCTTAGCAAACCCGGCTGCCAAAAAAATACAGCCCTTTGAAGTCCAATGAAACAAGAAGCTAAGACACAAGGACCTGCCTAGTTTCCTGTGAATTTACTGGCAAGTTGGTATTCTTGAAATATTTCTGCCCAAGCCAAAGTGATTACAGTGAAAGCAGAGCATAACTAAACATCATAAAATTACCGTATTTTGGGACATCACACATACAGAATTTTTTTACCATACTCTGCATATTCATTTCATGTACTATATCTTGCTTCAAAAGACAGAAATAGCACTTCACTTCTGCAATGTCTTCCTGAAGCAAGCTTTGAATGGGAAAAAAAACCCTCAACCCCTTAGATATTTAAAGATGCCTTACTGAGGTTATTATACTCTTAAACTCCTTTTACATGCATCATTTTCAAGCATGTATTTACTACCTTGTCATTTTCTGCCATTCCTACTGCTGACAAAATCTTTCAACTCTTTTGCCAAGGACATTAAGAATCACCACCATATGCAGCCTGAGGTCCCCCTAATATTTCTGGGAGTAACCCATTTAGACAGACTTTAGAAAATCAGTATTTTGAGAGGGTTGAATCATGCCAGGAGACAAAAGTATACAGAGAAATTTACCATTGTGAAAAGCACAGTAAGAGTTACTGTTTACTAAACACTGCTTTTAATTTGACACAAAATGTTAATTTTCACCTTTTTTCAAAAGGCAAGGAAATGGTGCAGAGAGAGGAAGGGAGAATATGATCTTTTCCAAGTGGAAACGGGCAACTACAGGATTATTTCCAGCTCCTGAGTAAGAAGAATGAGGAAGACATACAAAAAAAAGCAAACTCAGGATTCTACAGTAATGTAATTGTCCTTTTAAATTTCTCTTCACACGGCTACACAACACTGAAAATCTACTGCTTTTACTTTCCATAGTGAAAGGTCACTATTTATACCAAATTTATCACTAGTCATGCATTTCCTATCCTTCCTCACTCTTCTCCTAGCTGAGCACTCTGTTCACATCTGGGTCTGTTTAACCAGTGATTGGGAACTTAGCCTCCTGATTTCCCGTTAAATACTAGGCACAGGAAAACAAATAGCACTTGTTTTTCAATGAGTTTTGTCAGTCATCCAAATGTGGTGCAAACCATAGAACAGCCTGTGGTTTGGTGGCAGTGACCCAAAATATGTGAACCATATTTTCATGAAGTGAGAGGAATAAACCAGCAATTGTCTAAAGTAGTAAGAACATGGCTTTTTTCTTCTTAGAAACACAGAAATGATTAATAATTAAACTCTACATTCCATCACTTCGTCTTCTTTAAAGCTTCTATTTTATCTTTTTAAATCTCAAATCAAGAGCAAGTGATCTGTTTTTGTATTTATCATTATTGCTCTTGCTTCCTCCATTTCACTACCTTAACTCACATTCACTCTTAGCTCTTGCATCTAAGGTTGCTTGTGGAAGTCTTTTCTTATCCATAACTCTTACTCATTCAATTGCCTGAATAACTAACTGAGAGAAAAAGCTGAAGCATCACTTCTTAAATCATATATTATATAAAATCACATACATAGATATTTAAGGGGGTTTTGGATCTATTCTAATAGTGATTTCTAACAGGAAATCACAAAGGATTGGGATCTTTTTTTCATTGATTTAATTCTCACTACTTCCACTTGCTGAGTAAAGACATTCCTAGGCTATAAAAGCAATTGAAAAAGCTACCAAATATAAAGAAAAAAAATTACTTGCTGAGTAGCACCTATAAAACCCTCTTGCTGTGCAGTTCCATAAAACTTCTGGTTTTCTGCCAAAACATGTTGGCAATAAACTAGTTTAAGGGAAGGGGAGAAATGACGACTTGATGGGAAGGAAGGAAACTATTTTGCTGTATGAAAACTTAAAAGTGGGATGGTGGAAGAGGTCTGGTAATGTTTTTCTGCAATACTGACTTGCACCAAGGTCACAGGCAAAAGCAGTTTCTACAGTAGTTGTCTAGCTTACATAAAACTGATCTCTCATAATCTAACCAGTCTAATCACCACTGAAGATGTCCTTCAACTTCCTCTCCCACTCCCCTTTATAATGCAATTTTGGCATTTATTCCCTGCAGAGGAAAAAAATTAAAACATAGCACAGATGCCAAGCATTCCCCTTGCTGAACTGAACAGAGCTACCCACCCATGTGATACACTGCAGGTTGATGATCCCATGAACACTTGAACAGAAAGTGTCCAATTTCCAAATTGTTGTACTTTTGTGACATGTACAAATATACATGCAGACTAATATGACTCCATGCACCAGTAACTGAAGTGATGATTTACAATTACTTAGGTCAGGCAGTCCATGCACTAACCCATTTCAGGTATTTTTGGATTGAAATGCCATGATACTAAGGCACATTTATTTTTAACACAATGAAAATAAACCTTATTTTACTAAAATTACAATAATTTCACTGCATCACCTACTTCACCCATCAATATATAGAAACTCGGGCAGAGTCTGAAAACAACCCTGTCCATGCTAAATGTATTGTTAAGACCACACTAGGCAGACACAATCTATCCTTTTCCTTATCCACACAGAGAAAATTTTTGTCAGGTTTATATCAAGATGCCCAAATTTTCTCTTAAGACTACTCACTAGTGTTCTTTCTGATTTATAGATGGGGAAAGCACCCCAAGAAGCAAAATGACAACACAGGCAACAGAATAGTGAAGCACAACTCTCCTTAGGAGCCATGCCCTGTCACGATGGCTTCCTCCAAGTCCTGTCACTCTGTGAGAATCACTTCCATTCAGTGCCACTTAGGAAAAAAAACTCTTCAAAACAGGACATTAAAAAAATTTTGATGCTAACCCAACACAAACTTTGGTTTGTTTGGGGCATGCTACTTAATTTTAATGATAATTTATTCCATTGTGAGATTTAGCCACCAGTAGACATTTTGTGAAAATGAAACCATGAGATGTTTCTGTGAAGATAAAGCACATGACAAGTCACTGAGTGAAATTGTGTGCATTACATGATAAAAATAAGTGCAAAACCACATGCATACACCAAATCTACATGTCCTTGCTAGAAAAATGTTTACCAAGAAGGTAATTTGTGCTTCCCCCTATACTATAATCATGCACCTAAAGCCTGGATTTCCCCCCACATTTATTTTAAGCTTCTTAACTGACAGAGGGCCAGGCCAAAGGCAAAAATCCATGCTTGAACTATAAGAAGTTAAACTCCAGCCCTACTCAGCAATATTGCATTTTCCCAGCCTTTTGGATACGCGCTGATACAAACTTTGAATCTTTCCACCCTTCCCTGGGGCAGCTAATCCTTAATGGAAACTCCAACAATAAATTCACAGAATGAAGGAAACAGACCATTTTGCTAATGAGGACACTGAGATCACACAGCCATAACTCTACCCTCTTTTCCAGCACAATCACCATTCAAGCTCAGTGTGCCTTGGTTTCTCCATCTGTACAATGCTACTAACAGCACTTGTGCTCCTATTCATCATCTACTCATATCCTGGAGATAGCTTTCTTAGAAATAACCTTGAAACTTATAATGCAATTAAATTTTAATTTTTATTTAGTTATTTACTTACTCAAAGCAAATGCCCCTGTAACAGTTTGAGAACTTTATTCGATATTTTACGAGGAGAAAAAAGCTAATATTAGAAAGAAATAAAGAGCTAGGACTTTACTAATGGTTACATGATCCTTTCACTACAAATTCTGACCTGGCTCTAGCAATGTGGTATTTATCAGCATGTCCCAGAAGTTGTCATTTCAACCTCTTTACACTGCTTACCATTCTAACTAGGAGACAATTGATGAAAGTCACTGCAATTCATACTTCATATACAATATATTAATAAAATTGTGAATTAATGCATTGTTTGGAAAGTCTGAAGGAAAAGCTGAAAAGCCAATTAATATCTTGCCTAAGGCTTCCATAGAGACAGACACAATAGTTATGACACTCTTCTGGTATGCATGCCATGGATTTCTGTTTTGAGCATAGAATTCATGGACACTAGAAATTTTTTTTTTCAAAATCAAAATCTTTTATGACTCAAAATACTCCATTTTCTGTTTTGGCTATACATTTAAGGAGACTGAACAAGTCAGAGCTACAGGGCTAAGTATTTTTAAACAAGGGCTAAGGAAGCATGCTCTGCACTTTGCAGCCCTTGGAGCTGCTATTTACGGCCCTAGGGTCAGTTGTCAGGAACTCACTGAAGGCTCTGGCACAGAGGCAGGGAACCTCTCAGCAGCTAGGGCAAAAGCAGTATGTTCCTCTGCTCCACAGCTCACCTAAAGCAAGAACCCCGGATCATGGAAAGGGACAACCTTTCCTAGGGCAGAGACTGTCACAAGGGTTGCAAACTGGCACAGCTCAACACAGGCAAACAGCTCTAGGCAAAACTAGAGCCCCTTGATCTCTACTTGGCATGCTGCACTTACCTACAGGTGCTGCTAGGACTTCCTCCACGTTTTTCATGTTTTCTGTGCCACATGATTCTGTGCTGTTTTTTCAAAAAGCCTTTGGGAAAACAGTGTATTTGTCCTTGTGAGCAGAGTGGAATTGTGGAAAAGCAACAGATGATGACCACATTTAAATTAGTTCAGCCCACAGTCTCATGTCTTATCATCCCGAGATGCCCTAGCTACTGAGAAACTGGGCCACAGAAAGTGGGAAGGCTGACAAATTCATGGTAAGAGACTGAAGTTAGCTTATGTTTACAGCAAAAAATATCACCTTAGGGGAAAAAAGTGAACTTTTAAAAAAAGTTCTTTCCGAAAAAGAGTGAGAGGGATGACAGAGACTAAACTGGGAGACGTAATGGTGGATCAGTACCCTGGCATTCTGCAATCTCATTCTTTGAGCTGTTTGTAGGAAAGAAAAATAGAAACCTTAACATGGTAGAAGGAAAAATACATAAATCTATATGACACTTAAGGAGATACAAAATTTTTATGGAGAGCTATTCAGATGGATTAAGGATGGGTTAGAGCTAGTTCATTCCCTTGCAACAAAAAGGTGTGCTCCCTTGGGCAGCAGCATTATCCCAGCATCACAGGCTGGCAGGAGGCACAAAGCATCACAACATTCAGCCCTTACCATGACCAGCAGAGATTAAGAGAGAGGGTTTTGAGAGGAGGTATTTGATTTGAGTTCTCCCAACACAGCAGCAAATCTTTAGTGCCTACCAGGTACTCCTGCCCCACCTAACAGAGAAACAGTTCCCTCCTCCCTGCAGCATCAGTGGTCAAGTTTACAGGGGCAGTTCTTGAGGTAAGGCAATGTTTTGTTTGGCAAGAATCATGACTGTGCTGCTTACCTCTTCAAGCCTGAGTTTGTAACCAGAAGCACCTGAAATAGTTTTCTGCAGCAAACACTTATTTAATGGTACAGTTTTGGCAGTCAGAACCTTAGAGGAACAATAGGAATGTGCCTATCTTAATGCAGGCTGCTGAAACTCCACTGAGACAAACCATGCAAGCTCAGCAGATCACCATCTGAACTCCAGAGCAATCAGCTGAGGAGAAATGGATGGGTCTCAGCAGACCATCTCTCCACTTCCAGAGCAAGATAAGGAGACAGGGAAAATCCTGGGTGCAGAGGAAGAACACAAACTAGCTGAACAAAATCTATTTGATAGGAAATGGGAGTGATGATGCATTGTAAGAGAAGACCAAAACTAAACTGAAAGTAGGTCCAAGGCTTTACGATCTGATGAAAGATCCTGCTTCTTTTGTCCATGAGAGGAATGAGGACTTGTCACACTGCTGTTCCACATGTTGTTTCTCTGCCATTTTCTGAACAGAGCAGAACTGTACTGGCTGCATTAAGGTCACGTAACAGGAATGGTCAACAAGAAGTTAACAGTCATGAGTCTCCAAAACACCAATGAAAAACCTAAGACCGTGAATACCTTAGAATAAAAATAAGCCCATATTCCTTGTACCAATCAGTAAAACACTGTACTAGAAACAGGACTGAGTCCTTCAAAGTTTCAAGTATCAAGGCTGCTCCTACTCCTATACCTTGATGACAGGAAAAAGAAAAACAATTCCAGAAAGCTTGCAGTGTCCAGCAAGTGACAGAACTCTTGGTGCACTTAACCATATCACCACCACACCAGGTCAACAGAGAGCAGTGTCCCTTCTCAGTGCTCTAATGCTGCACCACTGTGCATCTTCCTGTCCTGCTGATGCACAGCAACACAACTAAGTTCCCACTGGGTGCTGCAGAAACAATCTTGCCTGCCACTGCCAGCTGTACTGGAGAAGCAAAATTAAGCCCTATAAGGATACCTCTAAAAACAATCAAGTTTAGTTCTGCAATTAGAGTTGAATATAGTGAAAGCTGCAACTTTCATAAAGACAACTCATGATTAGACATGATGTCACACATTAAAAATTTAATCCAAACAACTCGTCTGTTTCACTACAAATAGAAAACTTGAAGGTCCTGGCAAACTGTAGGGACATGATTTACAAATACTAGGTAATATTTGGATCTTGCATTATAAGCAGTGCTCCAGTCTTTCTGAGAAACAAAAATGACTTCATTCTGGGCTTAGCTTGGTCATTTCAATAAACCAAAGCTTCATCAGAGACAAACCATAACTGGACATATTGAGCTCAATACAACAAATTTTTGTTTTGGTCACAGACCACACAATTAACATCCACTCTTAATATTTCCAATTGCTGTGAGGCTTTTTGCTTTATGGTACTGTTAGGCTTCCAACTAGGACTGGCAATCTGGTATAACCTCACAGCTTTTTGAATTCTAAAGACTGTTAGTATTAATAATTATATGATGTGCAGATTCTGAAAAGCAGTTTTGCTTTCCTTTCCTTAAATTCACATAATAAGTAATTGGCTACTTTTTCCAAACTGCTTTGCCCTACCACCTAACTGCTCCCCAGAGCCCTACAAGGAAACTTGACCCCCTCTTAAGTTTTTTCTCTAATCCAAGTTTGAAAAATTTCCAAATGAATGCCATTAACTCCATGCCATATGTGACAAGCAGCTATGATAGAGAGCAGGCCAGAGGAGTGTGTACACTTACAAAGAAAACTCTTCGGATTCCAGGTGCCAGTCTTTCTGTTTTTAGCTTCCAGACCAAAGGCAAAGGAGAGTTGAGAAGAAACACCAGAGGCTTCTGGTGAATATGCACTGATGAAATTGGATTCAAATGTAATGTGACCTGCAAAAAAACACAGAACTATATGAATACTTCTTGGAATTTGAAACAATGAATCAAAGGCAAATTTTATATATATTATGACTTTTGGCATTCACACCTCTGGACTCAAGATTATAGATAATCTACTTCCACAAAAGTCAGTCATCAGAGCACAGAGAAAATAAAATATGAAATAGTTAACATTTGTGCTCTATGCTTGTGAAGCATTGCTAAAAAGAAAACCTTGGCAAATGCTGATGAAAAATAGCTTACGCAAAAGGTCAAACCACTAAGCTGAGAGCTGGAGAACAAGGAGATAAAAAGAATTGCAAAGCAAACTCTGATTTCTGGTTTCTAGATGGTAGTCTACAAAGCTGGCTTAGAGTATAAAACCTCTTCTGCTCATTCTGTTAAGGGCATAAATCTAGCCTGTAAAACAAATAAAACTAAACAAACAAAAACCAAGAGGAACAAATCCAGAAACACAAGCGAGCACCACATTAATTTATGGAAGGAATTCCAAAAGAAATTTTAACACACACTAGGGAAAGGAAACGCCTCTGTTCAGAGACTAAGAAGATACACAGGGGTAAGTGATCTGAGCAAAGTGGACATCATGGAAGTGAGGCAGCCTGTTACAGGAGGCTTTGAAACAACCAGCTTGCAGTTGCTGGAAGCCCCTCCAGCCCATCTCCTCATATCCCAGTACTGCCCTTCTAGAAAGGTTCACTGCTGAACAAAACCATAACCAAGCACACAACAAACAGCCTGCAGCTTGTCATCTTTTAGCATATGCAGACCTGAAACTGATAGTGCGGTGGTTTTGTGGCACCTAATAAGCTGTTTAAGAAGTCAGGACTTAGTTTGATACTTCATCCCACATTACAGGAAGAAACCTTTAGTGTGGAAAGCAGAGATGACCATAGACTGAGTAGGGAAGCAGATGCACCATACTGGTGACAGGTTCCCTGACAATCACAGCTCTTCCTAAAATAAAGTATAGAGGAAGCAAATATGAACACAACCACCAGCTTGAGTGGTGGCAAAGAGAAATGAGCACAAAGATAATTCAGAATTAATTATCTATCCTGCTAGAGAATTTAAAAGGATATTTGAGACAGAAGAGCCACTATGTATAGTTCATTGTATGATCCTTAAGTAGTGGCAAACCACCATTAGTTTAGCAGTAAAGTAAATGGAGATTCATTCAGTAAAATAACTAGATGAAAGCTAGTGACCAAATTGAAAACTAGGTACTTATTACTGTTGAAAATACTTCCCAAAATAGAATGTAGGATGGTTTTTTGTTTGGTTGGTTCTGGTTTTGTGCTTTGTTTGGGGCTTTTTTTTTGATTGCTGGGTTTTTGGGGGGGGTTTTTTTGAAAGTTTTTTCTTTTTTCTTTTATTTATTTCACCTTGAAAAGTTCCCCGTCACTATAAAGTCAAAGCCAGGCCCTGGCCTCAGGTCTGAGACACCCAGAAGACAGCAGAAAGACCTTTTTTCACTGCTTAACTTGCAAAAAAGCTAGCCAACATCTGGCTGTGCTCTCACACTAACTGGTAGCAGTGGCTTACACGAAGAATACACCAGATACTGAAATACCAGTGACCAAACATGTCTCCAGTCCCCACAGTGAGAGACACCGAGCCCCACACTCACACCTCCAGGAGCACCGAGGACATCCCTGTCCTCCTCTTTGTTAAGCTTGATAAAAACTTGCTGGGAAACTGAGTAAATCCGTATTTGTACTAAACCCAAGCTGCTTTAAAGAACAAGTTCTTCTGGCCAGCAGCTGGGCAGTGACAGCCCTGCCTGCAGGAAAGCCAGGCAGTGCCATCTTCTGCTCTCTGCAGCCACCTCTGGCAGCACCTGGCCTCTCCAGCAGAAGACACAGTGGTATTTACACATTTCATTAAAAAAAACACTGAGTACCACAAACTACCAAGAATCACATTTCTCTCCATTATCTGCCTGTAAAGAATAAAATACCTCATTTTAGCAAATTGCAGGGTGGCAGTGCTCTCAAATTAATGGGAGGACAGAGACCTGAAATGTCAGTCATGTTCTTAGCTACAGAAACTGCTTCACTCTATGAGCTATAGAGCCAAAGTAAAAAGGAAAAGCTGTTTAGAACCACTACTAAATTCACAACAATTAAAAAGCTTTAATTAATTTTTGTGGCTTTTCAACTGTAAGCACTGCTAATGAACAATAAGCTGTTTAAACTATTAAATGCAATTACCTTGTTCTGGGCTTATGTTTTCTTACAAAACAATTAAAATACTGTAATCTCAGTTTAGTAAAGTAGTCCAGTTATATCTTTTGAGGTTCTGGTCTCGTCAAGTTCAAATATTATGCTGACTTTTTTTCAGCTTCAAATGCCATAAAGTTCATCCAACATACTTCCACGCCCACTAAAAACTGATTTCCTTTGATCCCAGATATTGATGAAATTACTACAATATAGTCTGTGTGCTTAAAAAACTAAGAATAAAAAGCTAGTAAGAATCCTCTTGCACTGGCCAACAGGAGCACTCACTTCAGGCTTGCACCCTGGCTGTGTTTTTGTCAGAATGCCAAGTCAATGTAAAAGATACGGCTCTTACTAGAAACTTAAAAAAAAAAAATCTATTTAAAACCCCCTTTATTTATTAAAAGCAGGAATAATACAATACATACAACATACTCAGAAAACTTAATCTCAGAAACAGCTAGACCAAGTCATTTGGGTAATAAGGAAATGGAGAAGTACCTCTGTTTCAACTGACCTCAGACAAATTTGTTCAAAGCCAACATCTATCAGACAAGACAGATGCTTAAGACTTCATGAAGATTTCTTCCTGTTGTTTTAGTCACATGAGAGCACACAGAGCAATCATACCACCTTAGTGAGAAAATCAGAAACTCTCTGCAAATGGATCTACTATTGGACTCGGTAGTTGCTATTCCCTTAGCTTTGAGAATTAAAGATGTATGTAATACATACATACATTACTATTTCCATACATCCATGGAAATAATCAAAGTTTAAGCTGTATGCAGAAGTGGTGATGTATCTGTCCATGCCTTTGGCTGAAACTGTAGGATAAATTATACCACATAATGGAATTTTCCTACATTTCTGCCTGAAAATTGCAGGTCTTTGTGAAGAGCTATAGGACTTCAACACCAAATCAACTTTTTTCATAACTAAAATGCTTCTGTGAAAATTTTCCAAATAAAGGTAATTCTGCATTACTGCACTCCTCAGTGATGCTCATGACTAAGCAACAAAACACATAATGCAAAATTCATATGCCTAGTCCTAAATTTTTGAAAGGCTATAGTTAATGTGACCATGCTTCTGCAGCAGACTCCATCACTATATTACTTAGCAGATATATTCCATCACTACACTTGTTTGCATAACAGAGTACTCATGAAAAAACTGAGTCTTGAGCAAAACACCAACTTATTTTTAACAGACTGAAAAAGGACAAACCCCAGAACTCCACAAAAACTACTCAGGACCACCTTAGTCATCATCTTTTTCATAATCAGTTTCTGCTTCAGAGCTAGCACTGCTGAGGAACCTACCTGCTGGGTAGCCAAGTCTGAATGTGACTGAGAAGTTGTACAAAATTAACACACTCCTCTTAGTGTAACTATTCCCCTCCTCATATTTACAGATGCTCCAACATCACTGTCAGGACTTGATAATACACAGCAGTGGTATCTATTACAAGAAATTTTCTTCTGGTTCTTGGAAAGTTTTTCAAGCAAACTGCTGGGGAGTTACCAGCACTCCAGATCTTTATGCCAAGACCCTGCTGCCAAGCATTTGGGTTTTTTTATGTTGCATAACTACAGTCAGTGGGTATCACATGGAAATTTCAGCCCAAGTATGGTAGGCATGGTCAGAACAGCTCACCAGAGAGGTGTTTATATGAGGGAGAGTGGTTTGAGCTGCAGAGTCCAACTGAAAGCCTGGACTTTGATTATCCATCAGAAGCACTCCAATGCCTCTGTCCACTCCTGCTTCAGAGATTGAAAGGCTTAACAGGACTCTAAGGTGCTAAAAGTTATGACATGGACACAAGCACAAGTTCAACCCCTGAGCTGCACCAGCACCTCCAGCACAACACCAGCCCTCTGCTTAGCTCTGCCTTGCAAAGTTTTCTGCTGTGCTCCCACTGACGTGTCCCTTTGCTCATTTCTGCCACGGCTGCCTCCATCCACAGCACTGCAGAGGAAGATCTTCATTCCTACTCTCTCTACAGCATTCCCAACAAAATGTCATTTCTGCTGCAGTGCCCCCACTGTGGCTCTAGTTATACACATGTTAGCTGAATCCCAAGCAATTCCCTTCCCCCGGACTCATCTTAGCTCAAGGGCTGTTCAAGGCACATCTTTTCTCACATGTCTACAGTTCATAGCACCTTCAAAATACAACACAAATTGATAGAAAGATACCGGACTGCTTTAAACCTCCAAAAAAAAGTTTCTAATTAATAGCACAAGAGACAACTATAAATTTGCCGTTTTTGTATTTTTGCTGGCAAAATGCATTATTACTAAATATTTATGTGAAGCATTGCCCAGAAACTCCATCAGAAACCAATCCTATGTCTGTTCAGTGCTATAAAGAGTGTTTTGAAGACACAGTGTGAAACCCTGAATTCACTGAACTCTGTGGTAAAACTCCTAACTTCTTTCTGAAACTACCATATTTAAAAGAAAAATAAAAAATCAGGGATCTAAAAAGGGACATCCATTCCTAGATTTTCAAAGAAGCTTATAAAATACATACATTTTGTACTTCTCAACAACATACTATTTCAGTAAAAGTCTTCTGCATTCAGGCAGCTTTGTGACCAGATTGGTCAAACACTATCAAAAGAAAATGAAACCAGAATCATTAAATGGACTTAAGCATTTTTCAGTCACCTAGTCCATTTAAAAAGCAGCTCCTATTGCTTTGCCCATATTATTTTAAAAACATCTTAAGAGACAGCATATTATCCAAGCAGACAGCAGCACAACAGTACAGGAAAATAAGTCAATGTGGTCCAACACATTCCTCACTCCCAGTGAAGGGCTCATTTGATCACAAAGCTGTTGCACAGCCAGCATTCTCACTGTGCAGTCAATAGCCAGGCCAGACCTTCTGGGCATGAGTGTCAGCAATGGTCCTCTCAGTAAGGCTCAGCTTCAGCAGCTGTTTGTCAGAAGAAGCTCCTCTTCAGACTCTTGTCTGGCCCCCTTTGGCACACACGCCTCCAAATAATACATGACTAACTTGTAAGGAATACAACAGTTTGGTCATAGCCGAAAATTACAGACTAGAGCTATTCTGAAAATCTTAAAACAAAACCTACACATTCCTCTTGAAAAGCATCTAAGTAGAACTGGGATGTGAAGCCCACCAGTTCTGTCCTGTTTGCCCGAACGCCTTTTTCCATTCCCAGGCGCAGTGCCCACCAAAGCTGTGCTGGCACTGCTGGGCCAGCTGCCTCTGTAGGGACCCAGGCTGGTCACTGCTGCCTCCACATTCACCACACAGTTCCTTTAAGGTCTCCAGCAGCAGCAAGGTTAAGGCTGCTGCAGAGGCTTCTATCCCCAGAGATCAGTTTCATGGAAGGCTGAGTATCACCACAGAAACCAACTACAAAAACAGTCTACGGGCTCCTGCCCCGCTACTCTGGTAAAGCAATTTGTACTATGTGAAAGGCAAGGACACAAACGCTGAAAACTGATCAAAGTAAATGCTGCTGTTAAAGTAGCATTTTGTTTTGCTGACTTCAAGGCATCAAATCACAGGCTCTGAGTTTTGTTCTAAAAAGATGAAAGTTGAGTGCCAAGGATTTTTAAGGTTGAACTAACTATACCGGCATGAAGACCTTTAGATAAATTCATAGCACATTTTCCAAAACAGCCATTACAAATCTGTGCTAATAAGCCAGGACAAAATATGCGGTGTTGTATTGAATTACACTGCCTAGGCTTGGACAGCTGTTCTCTAAAAAAAAAAGAGGAAAAAAGGAATTTTAACTCTTAGATCACGTTAGTACATTTTCTGACTTAAAAATTATGCAGTAAAGACAGATTTATGACATCTTAATTCAATACCCATTACGCTGCAAAGATTAAATTAACTCACTCAAAGCAGGCTAAATTTAGAGCTAAAATCTGAAAACTTATACCTACCTCTGTCCTAAGTGTTCTCAATATTTTTGATATACAATATTTATAGAACAAAGTTTATTCTGGTATTGCAAGTCAAATAAATCAACATGAAGAAACTTATTTTTACCAGTTCACTTGTATCTATCAATATAGGAGATATGGAATTTCTACTGAGATTCACTTGAAAAATATAATGTTGGTACATTTGCTATATCAGAAGTCCGTCAAGGATTAATCCATTAATCCACCTCAATTGATGGGATCTGGTACTGCACCACTTTTCAGAAGTGTGAGCACTTAGGGAAGGATACTTTTCTTTTCAAAACAAAAGTAAAGAAAAAGTGCACTCTTTAGACATGGATTGTGATTCAAAATGGAATACTGGTTTTTCCTCCCCCTCATACTTTTGCTATGCTCACTGAATATTGTATTACAGATTTGACACCAAGCCAGCTATAGTAGATCACAATACCCAGCTTTCCAAAGCCAACAGTTTCTGAGAGAGAGTTTGCTGGTTTTTCCAAGAAACTCAAAATATGTTCACATGGTGTTACTGCTTGAATGTAACTTTGCTTGCAGGGTTAGATATTTGAACTCTTAAATCAAATGATTGTATAAGCATGTTCCTAAAAGCACACAAGATCCTACTACTCCCCATCTGGGAAGGCTCTCCAATGCAGACTCTGTTTAGACAGAGCAAGCACCAATTTTTGAAAACTCACCGCAGCAATCAGACAGAAGATCTTCAAAACAGTATCACAGAAACCACTAACTCCAGGGAAACTGCAATGGCACTAAAAGCAAGCACTCATACCCACAGTTACTTTTTCTCTTACAGAACCCAACACTGTGCTGCCTTTGCAGCCCTTTCCAGGGACACACCATGCCACCTCCTCTGCCAGACCAGCACTCACAGATGCTGCTGGGGCAGGGACCTGCCCCTTTGGGAGATAGCAGGGAGGGAGCTGCGATGCATGAGGCACAAGGGAAGGAAAGGATCTTTTATTACTTCCAGGAAGAGGCACAACTCAATCCTTAGGGAATGGATCTGAGTCCCAGGTACATAAGGGACTGAAGTTTATTCCCAAGGCTCGTGTAACACCCTAATTTTAAAATCAACCCTTTGCTTATTTTACCCTGAATACAGGATTGCAAATAGGCATTGCCTGTACCTTCTCACCCACACAGTACTAGAGAATCAGATTGACTAAACAGCAGTTATAGCTCAGTTTTAAAAATCATGGGAAAGATTCACCCCTGGCATAATTCCACTGAAGCTACTGGCATTAAACCAGAAACTGATGTGGTCCCATACATTACTTCATAAAAGAGAGACTACTATTGCACAATCTCTTGACCATTATAATCTACCACCCAGACTGGAAAACCACGCTCCATAAAAAAAGAAGGCAAGCAAACAGAAAAGCTGATAAGGACTGGCCAGCTATGACCTGTGGCCCACTGCACTCCCTTCATTAAGAAGTACTCTCAAAAACCTTTGACCAAAAGGTGTTTGAAAACTCCTTTTCCCCTCACCCCTGCTTGTCCTGCAATAGGGGGCTAAAGGTCAGGGTGTGTTGTGCTAGACACAAGGAGCTTAAAAATCAAGTCCTGCAACACATGAACATGCCAACATCCACTAACAAACTATTTTGAATTATGCATGATGTTCCCATTATTAATGATTCAGAGGAAAAATCAGAGAATCACAAAACAAGCTGAGTTGGAAGGACCCTCAATGACTGAGTCCAACTCCTGGCCCTGCACAGCACCATCCCCAAGAGTCCCACCATGTGCCTGGGAGCATTGTCCAAACACTTCTTTACCTCTGTCAGACTTAGGGCTGCGACCACTGCCCTGGGGGGAGCTGTGCCCTGCCACTCCCTGGGTGAAGAACCTTTTCCTAATACCCAGCCTCAGCCTCCCCGACACAATTTCAGGCTATCACCTTGGGTTCTGCCACTGGTCACCACAGAGAAGATATCAGTGGCTGCCCCTCCTCCTCCTCTCATGAGGAAGCTGTAGAATGTGGGGAGGTCTCCCCTCAGTCTCCTCCTCCCTAGGCTGAACAGACCAACTGAACTCAGCCACTAAATGGCAGCCCCAAAACATGTGTTCAAGACAAGAACTAAGCAAGGCTCCCTTCACCTTCAGCAGGGATGAAGCATCACCCTTCAGTTTGGCACCTGCTCCACGCAGAGCAACACATTGTTTTCAGTGAAGATTTAAGGTTTCAGAACCAGCTAGAAAACTAACCTGCCCCTACACTGACTTCATAGTTGTATCCAGCAGTTGGATGAGAGAGAGTCCTTTAGAACAAAAGGCCTAAGGGCTTGCAGCATACTCAGAAATTATCTGTAGTTCTGCCTCCCATGTAAGCTCTGGTACATTTCTTGCCCCAGTATTAAATGACCAAGCTGAAGGACTGTCTAATAGAATCAAACTGCAGCACATTTAGATCTCCTCATGTGGATTTGCAATTCAACTGCTCCTGAATTTGCTACTAAAAATAGCAAATAACAAGTAAAATTTAGTACTGTAACATTATCAAAGACATCATGTGCCAGATAAGTACAATGGTATGCTGTATGACATTAAACATACTGCTCTGTTCCTGGCAGCAGAGCTGCCTGTGTCTGGTTCCTAGCTGGTGGGTTCCTGCACCGGTGGTACTTTCTCCACAAAAGCATAAGAGTAGACAACCACGCTGGTAAGGTTTTACTGGAAATGTAGTGCCTGTTCAGAAAGTACCACAGCTCACCCGGTGTCAGAAAATTATGACACAAGGAGACATTACAAAATAGTGCTTCTAGCTTCATGAAAATGTTGGACTATTTCTGCCCACAGCTTAGTCACATCATTTATTTTCAGACAAAAACATAGCAAATTAATTTCTGGTGTTCCTAAGTTGTTATCCCAAATTGGAGCCAAATACTAATAATTCATGCAAATACCTATGTAATAAAAGCTATTCCTGATACAAATAAATTGGCAAATATGCAAGACAGTTATTGAAGTCTTATTTGCAATAGAAAGGGGTATTACTTTCACAGTGCAAGAACAATAAGAGTGAAAAAAACTTGAGGGTTTGTAGAAGGACAGAACACAAAGGGCAGTAATTTGTATTACCATATGTCATACTGAAACAATTCTGTGACAATCATCTTGAAAGTATAACCCAAAGAGTTTACTGATAAATTATATGCAGACATCATACACACACTACCTATGTTAACTTCGTTCACCTGAATTATACAAAATCCAGTTTTCCCTGTGCATATATATTTCAATTCCATTTTCACTGAATATGTTCTGCATGACACAGCTTTGAGAACCAGAACTCTCCTGAAAAAGATTTTTTAAAAACTTCTGTTTGCAGCAAAGAAAGCATTCTCTCCACAAGCAATTCTGCTGAGCTTTGCCAACCAAATGTAATTTTCACACGGTAATCCCCCCTCTGGACACCTGTAGAGCAAGGGCTTCCTACAGTGACCAGCCCCACAGTTTGGTCAATGGAAAATTGATGCTCATCAGTGCAAAGCTGGGACCTCCTTGTCCATTCTGTCTGTGACCTGAATGAGATGTGCAGGCTCCCAAAGATTAAGTGAAACCATTTGTGCCATCTGCCCTTCTGCAGATCAGCCAGGCTTCCCAGCACTAGAGTCCTAAAAACACAACGCTTCACTCAGCTTTGCATAAATCAGTAGATGTCAATACCATTCACATGGCATATAATGAATCCTGAGGGGACAGTCTTCCTTTTATACATTTTGTGGGAAAATTCCTTGTTGGCTTTAGATCTTTTTAAGGGAAGATCTGTCCCAGTGCACCACAAGTACAGCATCTTCTCTACTGTTGCTAGTGGCCTATTAAAAAAAAATTTATCATCACACTAAGTTTTCATTTAACAATTAAGGCTGAAGACTCATGCAGAAATGAAACAAATTACCAGATAATTTTCTATTCTGCACTGTGCATATATGTTGCAGATCAGTTTTTCTTTAGTGCATCGCCTGAGCTGCAAATTTTAATTTGCCTTCCCTTCTCCCTCCCCAGAACTATTACCAAGTAGTTGTGTAACAGGATACCCAATGCCCTGAAAAGAAGAAATGGGTGTGGAGGTGGTTAACTACATTAGAAGATATATGAGTACATACTAGAAAGCAGCTCCTGTCCCAAAGGAAAAGCTGCTTAAACTGAGACATGAAAGACATATGACAAATTTCTGCTACGACCATTTTCCTTAAATGCATTTGGGGCCTTCTAAACTAATCTACACAGACTATTTCAGGTGAACACAAGTTTCTACTGCCTGCATTTCCAGCAAGTTAGATAGGTGCTAGCCACCCAGCAGAAATGAGAGCTGCACTAATGTATCAATACATCTTGCCTCTCAACAGTCTGGTTAGTCCAGGTTCAGTATGATACTAGCACTGAATGCTATGTGTATTCAGAGACAGTATTAGCACTATCTCATCTCCACCAGGTCTGAGGGTAGAGCTGACACAGCAGGTTGGTAGTTCACCTCAACTGCAAAACACCATGCAGATGTAACATAGCACACAGTGTCTAAACAACACCATGGCAAACCTGGAATATGAATAGGGCATTTCCAAATCTCACGGTAAATCCTTAATGGTTTAAACATCATACTTTCCACTGTTTCACAAGCTGCAGATGGGCAAGAAGAAGAGGCTGAGATAATAGGACTTCAGAAAGCAAGTAAATACTACAAAGAATCATGAAAAAGATGAGAGACTGCAGGGAAAAGGGTTATGCCATTTGAAAACGTCCACGTAGAAAAAAGCTTGGTTCTCAGGGTTTGCAGCTAGACCACACATAGAGCCAGATGACTGGAAAAAAGAAACATCATTCTGCAGGTGTCTTTTAAAGGGGCACTGTCAAAGAAAAAGTGTAAAACGCAGTGCTCACTTATTTACTGGACATGCAAAACGAAATTCTTGCTTTCCAAGCCAGGGTAAGGAACAGCATGGGTGCATGACTCATAAAAAACAGAAAACCTAGCAGCAGCTCCAGATTTAGGAAACAGTTTTGTTTACTTTATTGTCAGTAACTCACCAGCTCCAGAGCTGGTGCAAATGTGTGTTTGTACTACATATGGTCACAAACAGCATTAGAAATTAAATACAAACGAAACTGCTTTCAGAAGATTAAAAGTAATTGTTACCAATATACTGTCTCTCTACTCCCCTGGGGTGGGTCTTCAGTCTTCCCAATTTTTTTCTTACTTTCAAACTTAAAAAAATTCAGAACTTTTAATCTCTGTACAAACAAAGCAGTATTTGAGGAATATTTCAAATAATGATGATACTAAATACACAGGGAAAAAAATCCCACCAAAACCCCTAAGGAACCAGATTTCCTATTTAATCAGGCCCAGCCATATAAGTAAGACTACTCATATCTCTACATAATTGCAGAATAAATACCATAAAAATCTGACAGAAACATCCAGAAGACATCTGCAACACTATGAAGTATTTTCTTGCACAATGATGCCATTTTATGCACATCATATCTGCACTGTCTCACTGATTCCTGCTTGAAAAGAGATGTAGTGAAGAAAACACTGGCGTGCTTTCCAGGTAAGTAAGAAAGAACTAACTGCTGCTCCTTGCATGCAGTACTTTCCCATGTAGCTTCCAGGTGCATTTTCAGTGCTCACTTTAATTCACTGCAGGTATCACTCAAAATCCAATTAGTGGAGGAAAGAAGGCACGTTCTAATGGCATACAATGACAACACACCTACAAAGCAAGGGCCACTGTATTTCCCTACAAAACCAATGTCATACAAAGTCACCTGTCCCAAGAGGCCTGAGAACCCCACGTAGATATTGACACACGCTAGCACACCATGTCCATGCAGAAGACATGGACACTGCTTCCTCAAGGGATGATGGAAGAGTGCTAACAGTTCTTAATACTTTTCCCTCAAAGATGGCATTTGAGTCATCACCAAATACTGCCTCTCATCTAGACACACTAACTACTGCTACCAGCATGTTTATTACATATGGCGATGTCCAATCATAATAAAAGCATTTCCTTATTACAAATTGCCACAGCAATTGTCAAAGAGACAGTATCAGCTATGAATTACCTATATTTCCTTCAATTTTTTTAAAGCAATTTAAGTTTCAGATATTTGTACCTCACGGTGGTGCTATTTTTTGCATCTTCTCCTTTAAATAACAAATTTTCCTACTGTATAAGTACTCTGCTTATGTTTCACAGAGAAAATAAGAGACTCTTCTAGAGAAATGCAAACTTGAGTGTTATCACAGTGTTAGCAAAGGCAAGATCGACATAAAAACACCCAAACAATTCAAACATTTTTTATTCTTCTATTCTGCCAAAGCATGGTTTTACTTTTTCAGCTGATAAGAGGAGCATGGCTATCAGGCATGGCAAGCTCCACACAATTTATGTTGGAAATTTTCCCCTGCACTGGGAGGCTGAAGAAGAACGACTTCATTAATTCCAGCTTTTGGTTCAGACACTCTAGACAACAACATAAATGTTCCTCCAACACCTCACACACATATGCATGAACCCAAAGCTAGACTGGAACCTGACTATGGGGTTTGTGATACAAATGGACTCCTGAAAATATCATTACTTCTTTAACTATCTTTTTTTTGAGAAAGTAATTACAGACAAAGCAGTAATTTGTAAAGAAGATACATCAGAACCTTAGAGGAAACTGGAGACCATGAACACAAATCACAGTCTATGATCAAAAATCAACACACATCTGCCTGAAAGAAACATGTGCACATTGTGCTTACACACACAAGCCATGGAGAGACAGAGTCCATCCAGAAAGCAGCAGCCCTCTTGCTCTCTCCAACCCTGCAAGAGCACATCAGTACCTGCAGCATCTTGCATGAGAGAAAAACAAGAGACCAGTTTACAGCTTCCAACATGACATTTTAAGCGGCAGTCAGCAAAACCAAAAACTGTGATCAGTCTGAAAATTCATACTGACATTTTTCCTTCTGAACCCGTTCGTGTTCTGTGGTAGGCCTTGGCATGGCTTCAGACACCACTGCACACAGCTCTCTCAGCTGAGAGCAGGGCTCACTTTCTGCACACAGCAAACAGACCATTACTAAAAACGGAAAATACCAAGGGTTTGCACAGCACTTTCCAAGTCATGAGATGTCACTGCTGCCTCTTTAAGGGCAGACACGTGTCAAGCCACGCTCCTGAAGGACATAAGGCTCTGTACAAACAGGCTCCTCTGGCCAACACAGGACTTCCTCTGGCAGTTCTGGTGGGCAGAACTTGAAAGGACTGCCAAGTCCAATGACCAGCAAAGCCTGAGCTGGCTGAAAATAACACACAAAGACTGCAGTCCAGACAAACAAGATGAAAAAGCCACATTATAAAAGATGGGATTTTATACAAGCTCTGATGCCACAAAGCGCTAACAAAGAGAAAAGGGGAAAGAGCTTGTAAAGGTTTTCAAACAACAAGCAAACTCCACTTCTTAAAGATATAGCAATGCCATGTTCATCATGCATAAGGTAATTAAGACATCAATGCCATTTTAATGTATCAGCTGCATGGGAGTTGCAGCTTTCAGCAGATATGGAGTTATCTGAGACAGACACTGAACGATTATGATTTCAGTGGTGCATGCTGCCACTATTTTTAAGGCTTTACAAGGTCTACCATGTACTTTTTTTTTTTTTAAATCAGTCCAGTACTCCAGCTGGGCTCTTGGGCACAGCTGCACATAAAGGGAGTAACAGCAGCCTGCAACACCACCCCAGTGAGCCAGTGGAGCTACCACAAGCTGTGGGCAAGCTTTGGAAATTACCCAGGATCAAAGATGTATATGACAAGGAACTCCTGCTTTCCAAGCAACAGAGTGCTCCTGGAGTTCATTTGCCACAACGTCACTCACAGCTTGACTCTGAGACCTCACTGGCACAGAGCACTGGTGGAAGCAGTAATTCATCTGCACTTCCCATTCTCAATCTTCTTCTGCGGGAAGGCACCCTTCCCTCACAAAACACCATGCAAAATGACTACAATAAGAAGCAGTAGTCAATCTCAAATTTGACAGAGACACCTCTAGGTGGCCAAACTCATTTTCCATTGTTATTCTGTATACCCAGCATGACTGATTATGTTTCCTCTGCACAACTTCATGAACCACACATCACCAAGGAAAAAGAAGAAATAGGTGAAGTGATCAAGTTGACCTTGGTGGGCTCAGCATAACTGGAGAGCTGGCCAGCTGAAGAGGCTGAAGGCTCAAAATCCCTGAATATACTTGCATTAAAACATGCAGGTCTGCTGCTATAGCTAGAGATTCAGTACTGCTGCCAAGCTAAGGTAGTCAGAAAGTGAAGAGGCAAGAAAAGGAAAATACCCTTGCAAAGTTCAGATTTGGTCTGTACCTTGGCAGAGGCACAGTGCTTTGTTTTATCTCTCAAAGTTTCTTCTCTTCTAAAGCAGAACTATTTTTCTTCAAAGCAAAGACCTTTGACCTACCAGAAGTACTAAATACACCCACGTGCAGCACTGTATACCTATTCAAACAAATGAAGAGGTAACAAAATCCTCACTAACTCCAGCTGTCAAGTAACAAACCTTGAATTCCCTTCCTGCCTGCTGCCAGCACATGACCTCCAGGACCCCTCTGACCATGACTCTGGTGCTGCAGGTCAGCATGTTTTAAATCCACCCCAAAAATGGCCCCTTTATCTAAGCTGAATCTCAAGGCTGTTCCTGGATCTCTGGATGCCTGAGCATGAAACAAAACATTTTTCCCTTGACATAGCCTTGGGTAATGCTGTTGTAGTATTAACCTTCTGAAAACAATTAAAACAAACACACTGGGAAATACAGTAAATATGTAGCATAACAGGCAAAATGAACTAGGTTTTTACCATCTTCATCACCCAGATCTTCAAAGTCCTAAAAACCAAAAACACTGACACAGAAAAATTATCCAGAATTCAGGATCAGCCTGTTATAATTAGCCTATTCCAGGAACTAACAGCCATTTTAATATCATGTTTACTCTCAAATGCAAATTTTAAAGTTGTTATTATTAACTTTTTGCCAAATAGCACTGATTAGACAGTGGGGGAAAAGGCCTGTGGAATTACTACAGCCTCAGTGGCATTACTCAAAATTACAACAATAAAGACAAGTCCTTAGTTTTCCTGCCTTCATTTCATATAACACATGTTAAACATCTGTATCAGGCATAACATCTTAAAGTTTTTGAGGATGAGGATGTCAATGAAAACAATAGTGAATCCATTGCCAGGAACTCAGATTCCATGTATTCATATGTATTCAATCCTAAGTATTCACATGAGATTAATTTTATATGCCCCTCCTCTCTCCCTTTAACTATTTCAATAGTGACTATGTGCTTGAAGCAGCTCAGGGAAATTCAACAAACAGGAAAAAGAAATGAATACTCTGTTAATTTAGGACTTGATAATATACCTGAAGACTGACTTCCAACTTAAAATAATTTTATGCTCTTCTACACACATTTTTCTGGCGCAAATTCCTAGAGTTTCCAAGTGACTCTTCAAACAATAACTCTTCCTCAGAACAAACAGCTCCATGAGGAAGCAACTATCTCCTTTCTAAAAACTGAGAAACTGAAGCAACGGAGATACCCAAAGCCAAAGAGAAAGTTATTGTAAGAGTTCAGTAGTTCCTGGCATTCAGCTGAGACCCAGATCAGTACAGAAATGCACACACGCACTCACTTCCCCAGGAATATTTGATCAAATAAAACAAACAAAAAAGGCTTGCATTTTTCTTGCCAAGTTCAACATAAACACTTGAGGCTATTACATGCACCCGTATTCTATTTCCTATGATAAAGCATGGCCAAATATGAATTGTGATAAAAGACATTTCTAAGAAATACTTGAAAAAGATTGGAACTTCAGGGATTCGTACTTGAGGAAAGAAGACTTGAAGAAAGATTCCCAGTCTCAACACACAAGATTTCACCCCAATGGGATTAATGAAGTAAAATACAAACAAATTCCTTATGTGATAACAGCATTTCATGATATGATCTTATATCTACCAGATTTCTGCCTTAACGCAGAAGTGGTAAACTGCTGATTCAGTTTCACAAAGACTGTTCAGAATACCTAATCCTATACATTTCTAGTCTGTCTTTTGTCTTATTTTTTCTGGTTTATAGGGAAGGAAAAGCACCCAAATTTTACTATCCCTTACTGAAAAGCCTACCTGTGTCACAGGAGGAACTCATAACCCTGCCATGCCCTCCCCCCCAACCAGCCACCCCTCCTATGTTTAAATTTGCAAATGGTTGTTGTTAGTATATTCTACACGAGTGTCAAAGTGAGTTAAATTAATGCATACACATATGTTGCATATTTATGAGAACCATGATAACTGCACAAGTATGTTTAATGCATGAACCCTCTAAGGAATTTGCTAGGGGAAGTTTACACTCCTCCCAGCAAGTAAGGAATGTGTCATTTAGCAGCATTCTAGTACAGTGCAGGTTAAAAACAAAACAACCCAACCTCCTCCCCCAAAGCAAGACTTCACTTAAAGATTTTCAGATCTTGCATTCCATATTATCAGAACTTCAGCCAACCTCTGAACAAATACATGATTTATTTTAAACATGCTTTCGATGTTGCTAAATCTAAGTAATGTGTTGTCAAACAAAACCACTGGTTTTATTCTGGAATCTGCTGGAAATACTACATGACAAACAGATCTCTACCTTTGCTATCAACATTTGCAGGCAACAGGAAATACCTCAGCTGGTAAATCAAGCTCACAGTAACTTAAGGTGATGGGTACATTCTACTTTTAGACAAAGGGCCACTTGGAGTTGGTTTCTACAATAATGGAAAAGATAACATTTGCTCTGCTTTGTTCTCCGAGTCTGATCCTATAAGTAAAATCTGATCTTTCCAAGTTGTTTACTGTCTTTTGCTCAACACTGTTGCCAGCAAACCTTGCTCCAGCTTCCTGTGCATTTTTAGAGCAGCCATCTCCAAGGGCTGTGACTGGAAATGGCTCAGGAAATGGCAGAAGGAGGTTAAGGGCTCCAAATGCTGAAATCTATTCAGCGCCCTACACTTCCGTATACCCCCAAGCACACAGACAAGCCAGCTTAGGGCAAACTGTGCACTGGGCACCTGAGCAATGCTGCTCTCTCAGGAGGTACAAGCTCCAGCTGCAGCCCATTTCACCCCAGCCCTGGGCACGCTTTAGTAACCAAGAAGTTACAAGTTCCCCCAGTACTATGTCCCCACAGTGCAGTCACTCCTCCTCCTTTCAGTAAAAATTGTGATTACCTTGCGAGGTCTACTCATACCAAGTTTGCCTATGACTTAGCAATGGATTTAAAGTTTCCTGGGAGATGAGAGAAGCACTGAAAAATCTATAGCAGAATCACACGCAGATATCTAGTTGTCATCAGAAGCTACGTTCAAAAAACCCAAACCAACTAACCAACCCCAAGCAATCCCAACCCCCACAAGCAAACAACCCACAAAACCCAGAGGAAACCAAAAAAGCCCTACAATTTGATCTTCATGTCCAGAGAACCAATCGTACCTACACTTTTTTCAGTCATTCACAGGGCACTTATCAGGCTGACAACCCAGTGCCTGGTATACTAAGAAAGGCTTATAAAACACCGAAACAAAATCTCAAAAGAAACCCCCACACCACCACCACCCTCTCCAAATATAAAAATATCTCTCCCTCATTCACAGTCCCACCAAAAAAGTATATTTTTTCTATTCAACTCATGACAGTAGAAGATCTGGCAGTTTTGATTAATGGAAGCCAATAACATATCTACTGAAAAAACTGTAAATATTTTTTCTCACCCTAAACTAGACATTTAAGACTGTATATATATACTGAAAATGAACACAACAGCTGAAGTGTCATGGATGCATAAATACACATTGAGCTGAAATCACTACAAACCTATCAAGGCAGATACTGAAGTCAGTGGAAAGACTGATTCTGGCCAAGAGAATCTGCCTTTAGTTCAATAACTATGAAAAACACTACTTGAAAGTTCTTTCAGCACAGATTTAGACCCTCTTTGCTGAAGCTTCTTCCTGTTAGATCATCATCTTTGTTCTCTCATTACAAATTCTCTAATTGCATACACTCATGTTTCTCTCACAGAACACACTACTAAGGATTTGTGTGTGTAATGCTATAAGAACAAGAACTAAAAGGCTCAGCTGTCGTGGCATGCAATGTTTTCTCTGCACTTTGGCACTCTCTTTTGATGTGTTTTGAGAGTAAACAACAAGATGGCACATCGAAAATTTTATTTTACTGTTGCTCTCAGAACAGCTATAGTTTTTGCCAGTCCCTCCAATTGCAGCACACATAAATTAGTAAGTGGACTATCACAGTCAGCAACACTTGCTTTCTGTACAGCAGTCCCCCCTCAGTGAACCCTTAAGGCTGTATTACACTGGCAAAAGAATCTGAATTTCAATATTTGTTTATAGTGGTCATGGCAGGGATCCAAAGGTATTCATGTTAATTTACAACACATTTAGGTAAACTATCTGCTTTTGAAGACAGCCAATTCTGCAAAGGCCTGTTTGAGATCTAAATCTGTTTCTTATTTCCTTTGCCCACCCCCTACCTTTTTTAAGTACACTTCGTGGTTGTGAAAGACAATGAAGAGGGCGGCTAGGTATGGAAGCAGTTTGCTCATATGATATGCAGAGCGTAGGTGGACAGTCTCCATGCAAACTGAACGTGGTTCTTTGCGGTACTTTGGTGGCAATTCAGAAATAACTTTATGCAGCAAACTAACGTATAATAATCCCATTTGCAGACATACTTATCACCAGGGATCTGGAGAAAAAGTAATTTCCCCTTTACCTCTCTTTCATGATGGCCAAGACCCTCCTTGGGGTTTCTGAGATTGAGGATGTGCACCTCTTGGGGCAAGCTCGTCGTGCCCCGGCTTGCACAGCCAGATAAGACCGTAAAGCTTTCCAATAAGGCATGGACTGGGTGTGAATTGTTCACAGGTGATAAGACACATTCCCTCTGAGGCACAGGACCTGTAGAGAAAGACACAGACACACATCATTGGGAGAGAAAAAAGCAATGCATCTTTTAGACTTGTTAAATAATGATCATCCTTTTGTTCAGAAAATCCACAGAAGCACAAGCATTCAGGTTCATTCTCCACAAAATTAAGACTTTTATTCCCATTGCCCTTCTAAGTTGTCCTGAATATGCTAACTCACTGGTTCATTTCTCTCAAAGTCCAAATTTTCAAGTATAAGTTCCAAAACTGAAGGTATTTTTTCTTGACCAGGGAGGAAAACAAAGAGAGAGAAAGAAAGTTTAAAAAAACCCCAAAACATTAAAAAACAAAACAAAACAAAGCAACCTCAACCAAAACCAACCAACCAACCACCCCAAAAAAAACAAACACCCCCCCCCAACACCAGTGATGGCGGTCAGGGGAATTGGTTTGTCCTAGATGTTGAAGTCAAACACTTTTCTGCAAACAGTGTAAATTCAATCATGTGTATATAATAATGAAAAGTTAATATCTACCAGAAAGGTAATTATGTCAGGAAGGATTTGGGCGAGTTGGATTTGTTGCTTTAGAAGCAGCGCTGATTTATAGGGAACATCATTCAAATACATTGTACAAAACAGCAGGCATCTGTCACATGATAAAATGAAATGTTTGTTTACTGAGTCTATTTTGTGTCTGACAGCAATTATCTGCACTGATAACAGTTATCTCGTCCAAAACAGAGTGTACGCCCTTTGAAATAATCACCACAGCATGATGTAGTGCCATACTCTTATACAGTATGTGAGACTGTGTGATGTGATAGAGCAAGATAACACAAAACCTGAAGCATACAGAACAGTGCACATACATAAGCAGCGTACATCCCAGGAAACTAAATCAAGACAAATATTTATGAAAAGCAGCCCTGCTTTTCCAAAACAGTTCAAGCCCACCCCTGACAGTAACAGATACATGTATGTTTTTGATTCAGAAGGTCACAGGAGAATGTAATTGATTTAACCCCTAATTTGCACCAAATTCACTCAGGTAAGAAACTTATATGAACCAGTCAGTTCAGAGCCTGCCAGGCATAAGCATAGATTTTTTTTTTTTCTGGATCCTGTACATCTGCAATCGAAGTAAAATGTTTCCTTTGAAAGGAGTTCAAAATAAAGAACTTTTATCTGAGGATTTCCCCTCAACTGACTAAATGGAAGAGCTCTATCTGGTGTTGTCAAGTCTAAAGCCAGCACTAGAGATCATCTGACACTGGTGTACACTTATGTTTAATTATATTAGCACTGACCTACACTTTGCTGGTTAAAACCACAGTTCTTTCAAAATACAGTTTGCAGTTGGCCATTTACTTACAAGTCAGAGTCTGTCATAAACCAGACTATCTGGAAAAAGCAAAGTCCTTGAGCACAGGGAGATTTCTGCAGTGCCTTGGGCCACAAAGGGGCTGTTCCTGAAACCCACCAGTGCATACTGCATATCCTATGAGCTCCCACAGAGCAGGAATATTTGTAAAGGCAACGCTCAAGGCATAAATTACGCAAGCATGTGCTTGGGGTACAAAGGATAAACTTTCTTCTCCCTAAATGAGGAGCTTGGCAGCTTGGAGTTTGACCACCAGCTTGGAGGACTTGAGGTTTTGTGGGTTTTATTTAATCCTTTTAAAGAATACATATACAAAATGTGACTGGTCCAAGCAATGATACTCAGTTTAAAAAAAAAAAAAATCATTTAAAAGTCACCCTCTGTAATGGTTGAAGAAATATTTAGAATTTGTAACAATAACAAAACCAGTAAAGAGGCTGCATTTTCCCTGATGTACAAGAGCAGATCAGAGAAACTACTGATCAATTAGCCCAGTCGCTGATGTGTAAGTCCTACAGCATACCACATTATACAATCTGCACAAAACACTTCTCTAAATTCCACAAGCATTTCTTGGACTAGGAAGGAAAGAAGCACTTGTTCAGTGAATTGTTTCTTGTCGGCCAGAATGGTGGTTAAGAGGTTTCAATCATAACACACTCACCCACAAAGAACAAGGTGCAAGACTGAACAAAAGCAGAAATGGAGTTGCTGAAAAAAACGTGCTCTTTACTTATCAAAGGTTCAGGAGCAAATACCTCCCTTGTGATTTCCTTGTGATCATCTATTCCCATGCAGGACATCTACCAAACCTCCCCTCCAGCCTTCATCTGGTGTTTACTCTGAACAAATTTAAAACATTAGAGTAGAAGACATCTGGATTTTCCCCTTACATCCTACAAGAGGAAGATGACTGTGACTGTTTCGTTCCAGCTGTAACTGCCTCCTCTGCTGGCACCTCAAACACACATTAAGAAATCCCTCTGTTCTGCTCAACGTGCAAGATGGAAACAGTCCCAGAGGGAGCAGAAGTTCACATCCTGGATAACTGTGTGCAGCTGAGCTTATCTGCACAGGGACAGGCAGAACAAGGCATGCCTGCTCTGCCTGCACTCCACCCTGGCTGGACAGGGGCCAGTTCTCTGGCAGAAATCCTGTCACCCTGCTGGCAGCGAGCCCACATGCTGTGCCACTCCTGGGCAGGGTTTACTGATGCGGGTCAACTCTTCCAGCAGTGCAGCTGCACAGCATCTGCCTGCACCCCCTGGCAGCTCTCTTTGGAGGGAATGGGTGCAATGAGCTGCTTTTAGCTGTTCAGTCCAAGAAACCAATGTTGTTTTGGGGGAATTACAGCATTTGGTAGAACTGCTTTCAGACCCACCTCGTAAGAGAAAGGGATATAGCCCCAGAAATCTGAACCAACCACCAGAGTATCTGGAGGATGCACCACTGCAATCAGACCACACATGCTATCAGACTGCCCACGTACAAGGCACGTTGTGGGGGTAAAGAAATGAGAGGTTACTCCAGCGGTCACATTTTTGCCAAGTTTCACACAGGTGCCTGAGTAGCCCTGGGCCATACTGCCCTTCCCAGCAACTCAAGACTCATAATCACAGGTTCTCTTCCACTGGCAATAGCAAACTGCAGTCCTCGTGTGCTGATATTGGCATATCTGCCCAAGCACTAAGCTGGGTGTAGTGCAATGCTCACGTACACTGGCATGTCTGCAGGTAGCACCAAGTGAAATGAAAACTTACTTCTAGATCACAAACTCCACTGAACACTCAGCCTTCAGGCAGCTCCTTCTGCCACCTCCTCTGCATTTATGCTGTACTTTAGTCTATTCTTACACTGTGTGCACTACAGCAAAGCTGGAGTTATTTGGTCAACATTCATTAAATGCATTTCTTTCCAACCCTTCCTACTGCACCTGCAGATCTGCCCCACTCAATTGTGGATGCTACTACAAGGCACTGTCACTCCAGTGGGAGATTCAAGAGCTCTCCTCTATCCAAATTAGCAACTTTTGGCTCCCTCATAGATCCTTTATCTTCCTTCCTAACTGCCACTTTACTCTGACTAGAAAGCCACCTACTTCCTCTATGTAGTTTAAATCCTACAAAATACATATTGGCCACTCCGGAAAAAAACGAAGTCCTCCCTAGGACAATGTGATTGTTTATCACCTCCACACTACCTACTTATATTTGAAAGCCAGCATGAAACCACAGCCTCATTCTACCTGCTGCTTTACTGTTCATTTGTCCCCCACAAACCCAAGGATGAGGCTTTGCCAGTTTCCCACTCCAGTCTCACACTGTTCCTGCCAACCTCATCTACGTCAGCGACACCTGCCAAAATTCACTATTATCAACATCCAATTAACACAAGATTGTCTTATCAGCTCTAAATATGTACAGATATTCTCCTGCGTCTCCATCCCCATCAAAGCACTTAAAGGGTCAAAGATATCTTCCAGTTCATCCATCCTAGCGTGGTCACAAGCCTTTAGTGCCTTCTCTGCTGAGAATTAAAGTGTGCACACAAAGCCATACTTGGGCTTCTGTTTAACTTTGGTGCATGTAACCACTTAATCTTGTTAGCAAATCCTGGCTCCTACCCCAATCAAATTTTACTTGCTTAATGCCTTTAGAGGATGGAAAGCAGGTTAGGAAGTTTTGTAAGAACCAATTACTAGGTATATATTTTATAATATAATGTTTATTGCAAATATTTAGTGAATTCAGAATTCTAGAGAATTGATGAATTATTTTTCACTTCCAATTAATATTTTAAAGGAAATCAATGTGGACCCAACCTTATTTGATCCTGTGTATCTGTGTCCATCTGGAACACATTCAATACAATTTCAACATTCTTGTTCCCAGTATCATCCATGCTACTAATGAGTAACATGTGTTTTGCTGTAAGAAGGTAGCAGAAATGAGAGTAAGACTAAGGGGGATAAACACAGCAACCCAAGACCAACTCATAACCTTGACTGATTTTATTCAAATAGTGAAGGGTAATGTACTTTCTGTTGCATTTCCATGGTGATTTCTGCAGTGCTGTCAGCTGAAAAGCGTGAGCAGCTCCCGCAAATTGCGTGAAATCTGTGCTGGGGCTTCCACAGCACATTAGCATGGTTCTCATATGCCATAGCAGAGGGTACAAGCCACACAAATGGGATAGAACACCCCTCAGAAGAAGGACAGATTTATTGCAATTGATTTTTGAATGAGGGAATGACACTAATCTAGTCATTATGGACAAAAACAAAAGAAAATCAGAATCCAGACTTGAGGAACACAAGGGACATCTATGCTGTCAGGTACAAAATAATATAAATTACTGCAGATCCTGCTAGAATTCATCACTGTATGCTGAAAGTCACATTAAAACGTGTTTAGATACAACTAAAGCAGAGATTTCCATGTGCCCAAATGACAGACTTTCATAAATGTTCTTTTAGAGAAGGTTAGTTTATGGGCATTCTCTTAAATTTCTTAGTGACAATGATGGCTGAAACAAACCTACTTTTGAATGACAACAGGGAGGGGAAATAATTTTCTCTTGAACTAAAAAGCTTCACAGAGCACTTGATCAAGACTCAGCAATATCTTCTTCCCATGATCTTAATCAATCATTTCTAAAGACAGAAGTGCATGGACAAAGGGCCACTGTTCTACATGGAGCAATTGTTACCACCTACGCAACCTTCTTCTCATAAGGGGCTTCTCACTGAGGGAAGCATTTATACCAAAAACTATACATAACAGTTGAGGCAAATAAGAATTTACAAAGTGACACCCATCACTCCCAGAGAAAGTGTTAAGTCACTACTACTTATTCAGTAAGGGTGGCTCTCTAGCAGTAAATACTAAATTCCTTCCTGCACAGTCCTTCACAGAAAACCACCTGGAAAGGCAAATTCCTAGTAATTTGAATGCAGAGGATAATGGACAACCTCCACTATTAATATGAAGAGAAGCTTTTAGTACAGATGACCATTAAAAAAAACCAGTTTCAAATTCCTAAGCAAGCCCTTGAACAAGGCATCAATGCTGAGGATCAGCTCATTCCAGCAAGCAGCCTTGAGAGATGAGCAAGACAAGATCAGATGACAGGAAATATTACATGGCTCTGTGTGGAAAGACAGTAGCACAGCAGAAACCTCAGTGTTTCTGCTGATGAATAGAAGCACCTCCATGATGATCAGCAACCACAAGGAGCTGGGCTATCCAAGACTGCTCTTGGATTACATCATTTTCTACTCTCAGTAAGGGTGACCATCATAAGAAAGATGCTGGGTAGAGAATATCAGACCTTCATATTCGCCAGGAGGAAGACCAACAAGGATGGCTGTCTAACGCATTTTATATTTGTACAAATCCACACATTTCCCTTCAGATCCTTAATTTGCAGGGAGTTCTTTTACTGTAACATCTAGGGCATGTTTTTCATGGTGGATTTACTTTTGATTGAATCACCATTGGGGAAAGGGTGAGAGGTTTAAAACTGCAGGGAGAAGATTCATGAACATGGACTAATTTTGGCTATTTTGAAAAAACAAACCAATCCAACCAACCAAAACACCCAAGATACCAGACTCCACAGATATCTGTTTGAATTAAATGAGCTACAAAACTTCTACTGAGAAGAAAAAAAAAAAATATCCTGAAGAAATATCCAGTACAGGTGGCAAGATTTGGTTGTAGGAGTGAAAACATACAGGCTGTACTAACTAAAAACATGTGCTTTTATGAAAACTCAGCAGAGGTTTCCCATTTCAGTGCACCGAGCTCACTAACCTCCAGCAACTCCGCGACACCATCCCTGCACCCTTCCCCTTTCAAGGGAGTAAAACAAAAATTCTCTGGAACAATGCATTAACCTTACATTCTTCACCTTTACACTGGCATCTCGTGCTAATGCTACATGCAATTAGACCCTTGCTCCATGTGCTGTCTATTCCCAACCATTATCCCCCAACTGATTCCCATTCCACTATTACCAACTCTGCCCAGACTTATTCCATGTGTGGACCAAACTACTAGATGTTTCCACACATTAGATTACACCTAATCTGCCATGTCTTTTATCCTCTATTTTCTGCAGATTTTCCTAGGTGTTTCTGTTATACATAGTGAAGTCTATCTAACATCATCTGCCTGCCCACTGGGAATCATTCAGACAACATGCCCCAATACCTTTTTAGGCTGCTGTTATGCTTGGTACAAACTCCTGATGCTGGCTTGTCTTTCTAAGCAAAATAATTTTTTATGCCTCTCTGGTGAATGCATTGCACAACATCCACTCCCATGGGTCCCAGCCACTGTAAAAGCACAAAGGTTTAACCCTGTTTAGCAAAGATGATCTAATTTCAAGTGTTACCTGCATGGACCTTACAGTTTTTTTCCATGTAGGAAAAAAATCAAATTACATTTTTAAAGCAGAAATGCCTTGTTTCACTTTTTGAAAAATAAGCTTCTATTATCTTTTGTCCTTATTAAGGCATAAAACTGATGCAAGTTGAATTGGAAAGGTTAACTATCAAGTAAAACTCAAGTGCTGTAGTAATGTACTGCTACTTAGAAATTATTAAACCAAAACTATCCATTTCATGAAAAATTGCAAACTATAAAGTCATACTCATTTGTCATACAGCAAAACTATTTCAATACCTAAGCAAGCAAGGCAAATATAGTCAATGTCAATCAGTTAAGTATCTTGTTTGACAAAAGAAACTCCAGGTGTCTTGTTTATACACATATTAAGTTAATTAAACAGAAAAGGCAATGAATGAAAAACCTGTTTGGTTTAATATCCGCTGAGCATAATCTCAAGACATTTCTACCCAAGTGACATAATCTTAGAAAACAAACATCTGCACCTGGAAAACAAAGAAGTCTTTCAAAAGCAGATGTACTCTACCACAGAGCTACATTTTATGTAACTTCTGCTGTACTTGTTTCTGACTAGAAGTACTGTCAGAGCCCTACCTTCTCTTGAGGCTTGCAGCAAAACATTGCTTACAGGAACTCTTCCCTTGTACTTTTCCACGCCTGAATGTGCAAACTCATCCACATGTGCTCTTACTCTCTCTTCCCATTCCTTCTCCCAAGCCAGTATTTGAAAACATTTCCACCACCATAAGAGCATCATTTTAATACTCATAAACAGAACAGCATGTATGCATTGACTTTAATTTAAACACATCCAGAAAGCACAATTACTGGTTTCCATGTCAAAGAACTGAAAACAAAGTGGTCCACCAATGTTTCAAAAAGGGTTGTTGACTTTTTCCCTTTGTTATCCTCAAGTAGTAGAAAAAAACCCCAACTTTCAAGTCATTAATATAAAAATCAAATGCAGATTATTCTCTTGCACAAATCTTCAGTCCCATGAAGCATCCATTCTTTTTCAAACAGCGGTCAATATTAGACTGAGGGCTTCCCTGCCTCCTAGGCATGGCTGAATTTCAGAAATCCCTGACTTGAATCACAAACTTTTAACTAGACTGTAAAAGATACAAATTTATTCCAGATAGCAAGCAGTACCTAAAATGCAAAAAACATTGTGTCTTAACAGCCTGAAACAGAAGAGGCAAATTTAGCATTCAATTTTCATCACTGTTAATGGATGAAGTTGTCTTCAGCAAAGTGATTGTGTAAAGAGGAAGAAATTAACAAACACAAACAATTTCTAACTTTCTTTGTTCATTATTCCCCAAAACATTCAAACTTCATGTTATAAAAGTCTTTTTTCCCTAGAGGTAACCTATAAATTCTCTCAGATTTACCCCTCTTTACCATAGAAAGATAGGAAATTGCATGGAAACAATGAATGGAAGTGCACTTTTTATCAGAAAACAACAGGAAGCATTCTGCTTGGTTTACAGGAGAGCTCTGTATTGAGGCCAAAAGGGGAAAAAAAACCTGTATAAAAATTTAATGCCTGCTTTGAGCAAAAAACTCTAAAACATGTTTCAAAACCATTGTATTTTTAATAAATGGGTATTGGAACTCTTCAAACCACCCTACCCATACTACTGCTTTTACTGTATTCCTAAAATCGGGTAAATTAAAGATGACAGAGAAAGAAACCCCAGATTTCATAAAATCAGTTTCAGGAGGCAAAGAGAGAGAACCATACTTACTTTCATGATCAGCCATACAAGAATTCATCAAAGAGCATGCACTAAAACACACATGTAAACTTCAGCCATCTGTGCTTATCTAAGGAAACAAGTCTCCTGAGTCTCTCTCATCAAAATGTTACCTATTTAAATTGCAAATACATACTTCAGTTCTTTACATACTCATGGGTATTCCTGAAAGTGCTGGTACAAGTTCTAATGATTTTCAAACCAACACAGGAAGTTCTGGAATCCCATCTCAGGCAGTATCAATAGTATAGATGAAGGTACCAAAATAGATAGTGATAATACAACTACAGAAGGCACACACTGGACTGGGGGGCAGTGGTAAAATTTCTGGCATAGGTGGATTGTGTTGTTTGCTTTTCTTGGTTTTATCATCCTTTCTTAATCACGATAATTAAAAATGCCAGGGTAGTTTTTTTGAATTGCAAGTAGCTGTCACAAGCTTGATCCCTACTGACCTTCATTTGGATCTACATATGCAGCTGTCTTTTGCCCAAAAATACACAGTGTTATATTGGTTGTGCAAGGGGAACTAACATGCAGTGAAAAGAGTTTATATCTTATCTGGTGACTAATGAGGGCAACCTCAATGAGATCAGGATAGATTTAGAGGTGTCTCGTGCTTACTCGTTCAGAGGGGCATCCCAACCTCAGAGTTGATAGCTACTCTTGCAACTTAGAAAAAATGTTCCAATTGCTCTTACCACATCTATCAGACACTTCACAAACATTCCTAAACAATTACAGTATCACGCAGTTCTACAAACCATTAACAGATTTTCCTTTAATTCATAACATTAGTATTATTTTTCATAGGTTATGCAAGCTCTAAAGCAAAAGCATAGCCAAAGTTTTTCTTTTATTTAATTTCTTTTATCTGGCCTAAGCACCTTCCTTGTCTTCACACAGGTACACTGAACTTACAGTTCTGTTTGTACTTTTTTTTTTTTTTTTTAACCACCTCTATGAGCTCTTCTCAATAGTTGGTTTGTCTTTCTTGTCCAACCCCCACTATTCCATGTTAACCACCATTCCTACCTAGTCCCCTAAGCTTCACCCACACTTGGCATTCACTACATCTTCATACACAGGGCTCTTCTTTCAATAAGATGCCTTGCTTTTATCTGTCAATTCAATTATCAGAAAGTCATATTTTGTTCTTCAGAGAAGGAACAATGAATTTTGAATGCTGATGCATATGGATGCATACCAATCTGGAGAGTTAGAGAGAGATGATTTCCTTTCAAAAATATCTTCTTGACAGCTACAGAAATGCAGAGTACCAGATGGTACAGCTGTCAGCTCAAGAGCAACTTCCTGCAATTATTTTCTGCATTAACTTTGTCACTGGGCCCAGGGCTGCATGGGACTCTTGCCATTTGTGACTAGCCCATCAGAAGAACAGGCTAATAGTCACTGCCTCTAATCCTTGGCCAGTACTGAAGCGTGTGGATTCTGCTTGCAACACCAGGCACTCAGTGAAAAGCAGCTGGAGGGGGCTTTTTGGTTTGGGGTTTGGTTTTTCCTTCCCTTAGTTCTGCCTGCCAAAAACTGACATATAGGTGCTTCACTCAAGCATGAAACTTTATAAGCCTTCCCCTTCCTAATCTCAGTTTGCACATCAGAAACATCACTCCATACTAAAAAAGGGAACATCTGCTCAGTGCTGTGTGTCAGAAAATCTGATAAACACCGCTGCTGGACGCAGTGCTGGAATGAGAACAGCAGCATCAAAACACGTGATCTGCATGCTGCCAGCCAGACCAGCACATGCTGGGGTTGCTTTTCCCAGCTCCTCAGCTGCAAAGGGATTGAGAATCCTCATCAGTGGACAAGACCCTTTGTAAAATAAAGAAACGTGGCTTTGTTACTCAGGTTTTTAGCTGCATCAGTCCCATCAAATGCAGTGGGGATCTCAGAAGCAGCAAAAGCCAAAGGGAAGAAAAAATCTTGGGGAAAGATGGCTCCATAACTGAAAGCATACCAGCTTTCTCCTAATTAAAAATAACAAGATTACAAGTCCAATTGAAGGCTGAATTCCTGTAACTGACCCTTTGAGGATGAGTTCATTATCACTAAATGTCTCACTGAACAAACCTTGAAAACTGATCCTTATCATGCGCTCAAGCAAGACAAAACTTCCCTCCACAAAACACTTAAAAGCTTCCGCCTTGTCTTGAAAAATAAAAAAAGAGACACTTAAAGAAAGAAACAAAAAAAGGGAAAAACTACTGTACTGTTCTACAGCCCCAGTCAGTTAAGCAACTGCTTCTTGTCCTCTGCTGTAAAATCAGCGAGGAAATCAATCCTGGAATATGCCCTGCTATAGGCTCTCTCTTCAGACTTCTGAATATTTATTATCTAGTTTGGTTTTGACTAGGAAAGACTGTGCTCAAATTTTTTCAAGGTTCTAAAGTAGACTAGGAAACACCATGTTGGCCCCAGTGCTGAGGAATGCCCCAATCCAAGGCAGTTGTGGGCACCATGACTTCATGCCCGGATATTATTTGAAGCTTGCTCAGAAGGACCAGCCCAGCTACAGGACAGACCCCCAGGCCCTGGTGCCTGTTTGGCAGGTGACAAATGCTGTGCCTGGCACCCAGGGCACGGCTCTCAGCTTCATGTAGACAGGGGCCACAACATCTGGATGTAGATGGACCCGAGTGAGCAAGGCTGTTGGGATGGCAGGTTTGACAGAGCTAGACATACGCAGCTATTTCTACATGTAGTGAAAAAACAATAAAACCTAAACACTGCAGGTGTATGAGACAGGATGAATCATTCAACATCTAACCACAGCCAAACCCAGGGTGCATCATTCTCTCCACCTTTCTCATTCCCACCAACACTTTCCAGATACCTTATGTCTCTCTTGATGCTGATCACACCTGCCTTGTCCAGGAACTGATTCAACTCACTAACACGACAGGAAAGTAACCCAGCAATAAAGAGACTAAGCAGGTTTCTGTTGCCTCTGGTGCTTTTGAGAGCAGGAAGGAAGGTTTGGGGAGTCTTAGGCTGGCCATCACCAAGGGCACTGGAATAACCTGCACCCCTGTCCCTACTATGGGCAGCAGGGAGCCTTCAGACATGACTGTGCTTGTGAAACCTCACTGACTGAATGTGAAAAGACCTTCCTAGAAAGAAATAATCCTGCTGATTTTAGAAAACATGCTGAGTGTGCGGATGCAGTTTCCTTTAAGTCCATGATAAGCACAATAGTGACACAAACTACCACTTTCAACATCTCCTCATGCATTTTCACTTTGACTAAATAATTCCATGGTAGAAAGCACAAATAGACACAGCTTAACAACTGCTCTGATGTCCAAAAAGACTTTATGCAATAACTCACTATGTTCTGTGTATGTACATATGTGTGTGTCAACATCTGTGTATATACATACATGTTCTCCATAGCTATCTCATCTAGAAGTTGACGAAACATTCAGTGGAAGTGAGATGAATCACACTATTCATATAAAGGTATTTGTTCCACTTTTGAAGAACATGCAAGAGACTTAACATAAAAGCTTTTCCTGAAGGAATTTAATTTAATTTCCTCAGAACTACTAAGCTCACCATTTACAATGGCAGGACATTGCAGTCATGACACATGGTCTCTTAAAATTGCTTTCCTAATCAGTGCTCCTGTAAGCCCACTCTTAACACCTCATATGGAATGCAAAACTGGAGCTACCCCCTTTTTAAGTGGTAAACACATAGCACTTCTGCACTTCCCTTGCCTTCTCATCTGCACTTCCTGTGTTAAACTCCTGGAAACTGCATTTACAGCTGCACTGCAAAGAATCACCTTAGATGTAGCATATTAGACCTGATGTGGGAGAAGTCTGAACTGGTTTAATAATTTATTAAGTGCATATAATGTGACTTCAATTCATTTACATATTTAGGATTTCATGACAGAGTCCTCTGGATACTATGAAGTTATTTACTGCTGTTGAATTAACATAATGCTTTTTATTCAGACAATCATTTCTCAAGGAGACTGAAGGAGCAATACAGTGTTTTTACAGGCTCAGCTCTCAGTCTAAGTTTGACTTGCCTCTAGCTTTCAGGGTGGGGTAGAAGGGTGAGGGTCAAAATACTATTTTGAAAAAAAAAATTAAGCTAAAAAAGAGGATCAAAAAGTTTTGTTTACTGTTCTGATTAAACAGATTCTGAGTAAATCCTGTCTGGTTTACAGATTCTCATCATCCCAGGTTACTGCTATAGAATCTCCTTAGGGGACAAGATGTATGCATACAAAATGCTACAGATTTGAAAACTGCTGCAGAAAACTTCTCTATGCATTCACCTTGCCAGATCACTGTTCCATTCAAAGACCAGATATAACTTACTACACCACCTAAGCCTCACCTACATGGCTAATGAAACAGGGTGATCTGCCAAAACATCACAGTTTATCCAAGGAGAAATTTACCAATACCTAGGTCAATATTAAAACCCAAACAAAAATCCCAAAACCTTTAACAATCTGAAAATGATGATCTGAAATGTCCAGTCCTTTCCTTCAAAAGCAGCAGTATTTTCATTCTAATGCAGCAATACAACACCTGCATCTACACAGCATATGGACATTTGTCCTGAACTTTCAAACACCTTTAAAACTACCCAAGATGAGTAACAGTAACTTTAACCAAGCTCATAGATCCCAGAAAGTCCTAAACAACCAAACAAATTCCTGTTATTCTATCCAGAAGAAGCTTCCAGGCAGAAAAGGAAGACATGGTGCAAAATAACAGGCTAAGTCAAGAGGCAATCTACTCTTCCAGAGACTGAATGTTAAATACACATGAAAGCCCAAGTGTTCAAAAGTAGATCAAAATAGGATTAAAGGATGTTGTTTCTGCATGTGTTTCAATGTCAGTATCCATTCTACCCAACTGAACTGTTTGGGGTCATGTCAAAATGATCATCTGCTGCCAGGTACTTGTATTGAAGACACCAGCCTCTCCAGTACAGAGAGATGCTCAATCATATCCATCTTCTACAGAATTAGGGACCAGGAAGTCTGAATCATCAGCACAGAATTTGAGTGATCAACAAAAGAATCCAAATCCCTTGCCATGACTGAGTTTTATTAGACATGATGACTTGATATGCAGTTTGTTGCCTCAAAGGAAGAGAAAGTTTTCTACAGGAGCAAAAGCACCTCTGACTCAGACCAGCTCTGAAACCGTCCATAATGGTTTATAAATAAATCTATACCATAGATCTATGGTTTTTAACCATAAAAAGGCTTAATAAATAAGTGAAAAGAAACAGCCTCTCATCAGTATTGTCCAGAGGTTTGTTTGCTGGGCACAATATCTGTCCACATCAAGTGCATGGTTTTTCCTCATCTTTTGCTGCTAATTCTATAAAACTGTCAATATTCAGGTAAATAAATAAAGAGATCTTATCAAGTCAACCACTTTTGGCCTGTATCTATGAAAAGCAGAAACCATCTTTTGTTTTTTCCTCCCTAAACTGGAAGAAATTGATCTTTGCCCTCTCAATAAGGCTGACTAAACAGGATGAGTGGAATACAAGCACAGAGATCAAGTGGCCTCAGAAATCTCTATTTTGAACATTTACACAAAAAGACTAACCAGAAACAACAAAAACAATACATGAATTTTATTAAGTTCAGCACTTACACCACACTCTAAACAGAACCTGTTTTCAAAGTGTGATGTTATATATTAAACTCAGCTGTTACTCTAATACTGACATGTGAAAAACAACTAACCTGCCTTCCACTGGACCACAGGCCATTACAGCACAGCTCAGTGTTGCCATCATCACAGGGAAGTTCTCAAAGTAAGATTACTTAAAACAGAAATTCCAGGTGCATAAACCTAGACAGATATTTTTCAGAGTATTTTCAAGATGTTGAGGATCTAATACTTTCGAAATGTTTGACTCCAGTTTCCTAAATACATAACTATCATTTAAATTGCAACTTGGCACTTCAGATAAACGGTTTTTACTAACATGGCTCCATTGCTATATTTTCCCCTTTTATAACCTGTTAACATTATTACCACTAATTTATAGGGAAAAAAAAAATTAGCAGCTGAAAAAGTGAGCCTGTCCTCAGGCAAGTAATTTGGTGGCTTTTAAATAAGACTTCAAATTAACCCTTTTTAACTAACACAGCAGGTTCTCTTTGAATTTTTTACCTGAAAAACACCACTTAAAGTTTATTCACATCTTCCTTAAAAAAAAGATATGGCAAAACACACTTAATGGAGGTGAAACTGATGGTGGGAGGATGTAATCAAACAAGACCTCGCCAGAGTGTCATAGTACAGCATATGCTCCATGCCCTGCCTGATCTTCCATTCCCCTGAACCAAATAGTCCAGCCCTGAAACACAGCAACAACCATACATGGGAAACAACAGAGTCACAGACTTAAATGGAATTAACATCTCAGAATTATATAATGAAAATTGGGACCAGAAAGATTATTTTGTCTCTATTGCCAGGAAAATGGAAGCATGCTCCCTCCTCTTGGAACCACAGAATGATAGAATGGTTTAGGTTGGAAGAGACCTTAAAGATCATCTAGTGCCAATGCCTCTGCCATGGGCAGAGACATCTCCCAGTACTCCAGGCTGCTCAAAGCCCCATCCAAGCAGGCCTTGAAAAATGCCAGGGATAGGGCTTCCACAACTTCCCTGGGCAACCTGTTCCAGTGTCTCCTCACTGTCACAGTAAAGAATCTGTTCCATATATCCAACCTAAACTTCTCCCTTTTCAGTTTGAACCTATTACTCCTTGTTCTGTCACTACACTTCCTGAATGAAGAGTCCCTCTCTGGCTCTCTTGTAGGCCCCCTTCAGATACTCCCTGGCCTCCATGCAACCTTCTCTTCTCAAGCCCCATCTTTCTCAGCTTTTCTTCAGAGGGAAGGTGTTCTAGTTCCCTTATCAACTGGACTTGCTGACATCTCCAGCCTGTCAGTGTCTCTCTGGATGGCATCCCTTCCCTCCAGTGTGTTGGCCACACCACACAGCTCAGTGCTGTCCGTGAAGTGGCTGAGGGTGCTCTTCTTCAGGCACTGCATCCTACCAGTCCTTTCCACACAGGCTGGGAGACTCCTCCAGCTCAAGCCAGCCAAAGGCATTTACAGGTAAGGAGGAAGTCCTTATACCTCCTCCTTCCTGCCCTCTCCCATGTATCTGTGATAACCATGAATTAAGAACCATGATAACCAGAAATTACATTATTTCCTTCCTTTCTTCACAGCCTTTGCCTGCTACTTATTCTTTTCACAGTTTCCCATTTCTTTTCTCAGTGAAACCCCATCTTCCTTCCTTCAGTCTCTACAGGAAAAGTGACCACAAAATTACTAGTTCACACCACTACCTTGAATATGCATCAAGGTGTACAAGAACACTTTTACTAGTCTTTGTTTCATATCTTTTCTTCATTATAACCTAACCTCATTGGGTCTGCATCACTTGGGCCTTTGCAATCTGTTCTGCTTGACTCACAAAGCATCCAAGCTTGACTTGTCTATATAAACACTGTGTGCCACTGGGTCATCACAGCAGAAGTCCATGCTGAAGGAAGATAAAACACATCACGCTTGTAAACACACAAGTGTTATCTGTTTAACCAGATACTACCAAACATGCAGTCACAGTGACCCCCAAAGCTGTGAACCTTGTATAGAGCCAAGTGTAGGTGCAGGGAAAAATGAGGTATATAACAAAAAAAAAAAAATTATAAAAACAGGAGTGCTGGTCAAAGAGCATTACCACCAGAAAATTACCTAGATTTTTAGGTGAGTTTTTTTTAAAAAACCTTGCTTTAATTAAATATTACCTGTGTTTGTGGTGAGCTTTTCAATAAAAAGCAACTTTCTTGGTAGACCTCCCGTAGCTATGCTATAGCCTTCAAATCAAGGAACTTCTGTCTTTTAGGGGTTATTCTTTGAACCTGAAATTGAATTTAAGGCCCCTTCTTGTGCCTAGGTGCAATAGCACTCCAAAAGAAACCTATAAGCAGTAATACAACATTGAAGAACACTTTTTATGTATGTCAGAAATTATTTGCAAGTTAAAATGCATTTTATACTTACTCAGTTTTTAATTAAAATAAAATTTGGGGGTTAAGTGAGCATTTCAATATATCTGTCCCCCTTCTGAACTGGGAGGCTCTGTAAGAATTATTTTATTTCTTTTTAAACCTTGGGTTTGAGTGGTCTGCTCTATTAAAATAAAGACAGTCTAAAGAGCATTACCCATACAAAGAGCTGAAGGTCACTGTCCAACTGTGCTCATTATCTCATTACATGGTCTAATTCAGTAATGTGCTTTCTTCCTGGATGTGATAATTACTTTCGTGTTTCTTTGTTTCTAACAGAAATGCAGAGATACTGGAATCTTTTAAGGAAACAGTGAATCATTTTGGAAGGCCGTGTGCAGTAAGGGTCAAAGTTACGACCCTTCCTAGTTTGTACCATTTCATGGCCTCCACTTCCCAAAGCAATCTGCTCTTGGATCCGTGCTCTTAGGAAAACAGCTCCTAAAAAAGTACGAGCACCAATAAAATGAAATTTTCTGGTGAGAAACATCTCAATATACACATTCAGAAAATGAAATTTCATTCTAAATAAGCCACAAAATCCAGAGGGACTGTGTGTTTCCCTTTCCACAGAGGACTGAAATCAGTAATATACTCACACCTTAATCAAGTTAGGGCCAGTATGTATACTGTAACACAGCCAAGCCCTGAAATCATTACCGTAAACCCAGCATACATGCTGAAGACTTTAGCAGCACATGCTGCCATCAACTCCCATGGAAATCTGTAGATTCTTGCAGGGATGTTGGGGTTTTATTATCTCACAGGGTCAAGCTCTTAGTCCTTAATCAGGCAAGAATCCAGATGAGGTCCATGGGAGATTTGCCAGGCAAAGGACTAAATGGAGAGTGAGAAAGGATGACTCTAAACAAGTTGGGAGCAGATCTTTACACACAGCAGAGCTTGCATATTGTATGCCTGATTCATAGGCAGTAATTTAGCTCATGCAGATGGCAGCCACATGTAAAAAGATTTGGCAGTATATATCCTATACTTGCGCCTCATCCTCACTGAAAGGAAAAAGGCCCATCAACAGACAGGCATTAGTTCAGTTATTTCAAATGTAAATTTTGACAGAATAAGTCCACGAAAAAGATTTTCAAAACTGTTAAAGCAACATAAAGGGATAAATTAAATATTTACTAACCTAGTATTCTTGAGGTTCTTTTCTACCCACCAGAAATAAAACAAACCCCACACCAAATAAAAGTAATCCTAAATTAAAAATTAAAATTGCCCACTTAGGAAAGGTCTCTCAAAAGGCCATCTGCAACATCAGAGCTCTGAAATTAATCACTCACTAATGAATCTCTTTCCATTCCCCCTGAGATGAAGTTCTGTTGAAGGAGTTTCCTACTAAAAGCCACCAGTCACTCTTCTCCTTGCTATCTGGGCAACAACTGTCACTTTTCTCACTACAGCCCTTCTTCCCTGCAGAAACACCAGAAGATTTTCTCCTCCTTGACTTCCTTTTGCTCACTTCTTCCTTTATTAAGCACGTGCCCGCTGTGTTATCCTACAGGCTTTCTCCCCATGTAGTTCTAGAAGGGCAACTGCAGAAACCCAGAGATGTGGCTCTATAAGAGTTAACTGATTCCACATTTTCTTAATGTACTGCCCAGCTGCTTGTTAGCTGTAACCAGAAGGAACACGCACATTGGCAGTTAACTGCTAAATGCATTTTCAGAGCTAATAAGCTGAAAACAATTCAAGCTCTGGACATGAATACAGAGTATGCTCCCAGGCGAGCAGCAGATATAAAAGGAGAACTGAGATGGCCTCCATATGAAATCACAATGGCTTTTCTCCTCAAATAATCTTTTAACTATTTTTTAAGGGAAGTTGGGGAAAAGAGTTTTAACTCAGGAAATAAGTTATTTTGCCCAATGCTAATGTAGCCTTTATAAGGCATGCATCTTAGTATCATTACTGCATGGAATAAAGTCTCAGGGAACCTCAAAGCAGATTCAGATTTCACAAAATATAAAATGTTAACACGCACATCTGAAGTACTTCCCTTTCAGAGACCCCACAGGTGCAGAAATCCATCTCTCTTTATGGCAAAGGTTCAACTCCCATTTAAGGGCTTGCACAAAGGAAGCATGAGCCCCCTTGACAGCCAGCAGTGGAATACAGTTCCTTGTCTTTTCCAGTGCAAGAAAACTCCTGTTGCTCCTTCTTCAACAAGAAAACAAACAAGACTTCAGGAATAAAAAATGCAGGCACATTTGTAAAAACTAACCACAAAATACTAACTAAATGTAAAAGTGCTAGATCGCAGAAGCTTTCTTGTCCCCTGACTTAACTGAAAGCAGAGACCTCAGTGAGCAGGATGGCTTTTTGCTTCCAACAAAAGAGCAACCAACACCCCAGCCCTACATATGGGGTAAGCAGTGAGAAACCTTCCCGTGAGACTTTCAAAGTGACTTGGCAACACTTAGAACAGCACTATTTGTTTTCAAGTACAATCAGTAAAGGATAGCATTATTCAGAAAACAGTCACAATATCCTGGAACTTACTAGATGCAAAATAACTTTGCAGTGCAGTCAGCAGTCTGAGGGGCCTCATACATGATTTGCAAGCTTTCAAACAGTCCCCTAGAAAGGTGGGGGAATGAGTAATCTCTCTTCCTGTTAAACATTCAAAGTACACAGAGAAATTATCATTGAGTCAGCACTTGGTGGCAATTCATTTGGTTTGCTGGAATTTTTAACATCCTGGAAGTGGCCACTGCTATACATCTTATATGCCTTTTTTTTAATTACCACTATTATTTTTGTAGAAGAAAAATACTATGTAAACAACCAATTTCAGCATATTTGTAATTAGGAGTTAATATCAGGTTTTGATTTGGGGGAAAAAGAAGAGCTAGAGACTGAAAAAAACCTTTTTTTTTTAACAAGTGGCATCTTAATACAATCAAACAATTAAACAGAGAAAGAAACTAATTCAGGGCCCAGTTAAACTATAAGGCTGGAAAGAGTTTAACAAGGTCAAATGTTTCAGGCTTTCACTTGCTTATATTGTAGCATAACACAGACTGTGAAGGGTTCCAAGCTCAGAGTCCAGAGGACTGTTGCCTCTCATTTATTCAACAATCTTCATAGGCAAAGCATAGAAGTTTTAACACTTGCATTGTACAGCAGCACATTTCCTTTTTGTAATGTATTGCATATCTGTTGGGAAACTGTGGGAAACTGTTGGCAAACCCTTGTTATGGGTAGAGTTACATAAGTCACACGAACAAAAAAAAGTGCTTCTATCAGCTTTTTCATGTACGTTTGGGTAAGGATGTATAGCTATGCCAGTAAATGAAATTGTTTTGCTACCATATATTCCAATTCTGAAAGGCTGTTATACTCTGTGGTTATGTCCGACTGTGGCACCAGGTGAACTACAGATCAAGTTACTCAAAACACTTAAACAATAGTTTGATACTCTACTTTTGTAGAAGGAAATTAATTTTTGACCTAGTACAAACATGAGCTGCTGCAAAAGAGGGAGGCTCCACTACCCTGCCACACACTTTCAAGGGTCCCTTATTTGCTCTAGCAATCGTGATGGTTCAGAGAAACCCAGCCACTTCTAGGACTTCAAAAGCTCTCTTGTAAGCACACAGGAGCCCAAATATTCTTCCCATCAGTGGACCAGTGGTTTGAATTCACTGAATGGAATGGAAGTTAACACCATGCTTTCACTAATATCTCATGAGACCTGTGATAATTTACTGGCCTGCAGAGGCAGGCTTAACATTACACTGCAAGGCAAGTTACTTGGTGAAGCATAAACCTGAGTGTATCCTGCTTTAGAAAAGCCACCACCCCCTACTGACCAACTGAAGTGCTGTATGAACATTTTCTAATGGGAGACAAACAGCTGAATAAAACACCCCCACTCCCTGCCCCAAGGACAGACCTGACCTGACTCATTATCAGAGAGAGTCCAGGCAGAGCAGTTCCACAGTCTCACTATTCACAGCCCTATAACCGGTGCCACCAATTTGGCTGGAAAAGAACCAAGTTCTTGTCGAGGACAAGCCACCTTTTTTCTGGCTAACAAGGCTACAGTAACAAATTGAATATATTCAGAAATACAGCACAGAAGTGTACTCTCATCTACCAATTTTTTTCGTTGTGCTTACTATTAACCATTAACAGTTTAGCTAATACCCTTGGATAGTTTACTGCAGTTTTCATTCACTGTAAATGCAGAGAGACCCCATATGTCACCCATTACACACTATTCAGCCATTGTATGAAAAAAAGTTTATCTTTAAAGCTTCCAATGTAACTGCAAATGTTCTTTGAGATCATCCAGGATATTAGGAAGATGCTTGTTTAAAAAGTCTCTTCCAGCTGTTCTATGTGTATATTAGGAGCATTACAAAGGCATCAAATACTCATTAGTGATGAGATCATCCTAACTAAAAAAACATACTGATACACATCTTGGATACAAACGATTACAGTGAGATATTGAAAACAAGAGGAAGAACATACCCCAAAGAGGGGAGAAGAAAGCATCACACTTATTGCAGGCTCCCACTGAACATGAGCAATTGCATGATTTTCCTTCACTGGCACAACAGCCCTTGCACAGCAGGTTCTCAGTCAATCTCTCTTCAGCTCCACCACCCATGGCCTAGTTAACAAAATGGCACAGAGGGTGTAACAAGAAGCAGCTTTGAAGAAAAAGCAAACAAACCCACGTGTCACCAATGGAGAAGGAAGGGCAAAAGACTTCAGAACACAAGTTCTGTTATCACTTCAGGACATAAACCCTTGGACTAAATCCATTAAGAAAGAGGATCTGTGCTCCAACATCTTCAAATTTCTGCCATTAAATCATCCTAGACATAATGCTATACAACTGTTACAGGATCAGACACCTACTGACTTCTTTAGAATAGGATTAAAGAGAAGAAGACACAGCAACTTGCACAAAGTTATGGTCTCAACATGAATCCATTCTCTCTGCAGCACTTGTAGCCCACCAAGCAGCAAGATGAATCCTCAAAAAAGCATTCTAGCAAGAGATGCCACCAGGGAGCACACGGACACCAATATACAGGCTAGTTCCATCCAAAAATTTAAGGAAAGCAACCGGAGCAAGATGACAACACAGGTATCAGAACTGAATCAACTTAATTAGTTCAGTCAGTTGGTACCAAAAATGTTGATTGCTTCCATTAAATTACTTCAGTCCACTAGGCCAAAAAAGCACTGATTCATTGCTCAAAAATCCTCCCGGGTAAATCTTGATTTCACTCCACTTTTTCTTTGAGCAATGTTGTCAAATCATAGACAGTTACATGAATGCTTGACCTATAAAAGCATCTGAAGTGCATTATTATTTCTCTGGAGAAAGAGGGAAAATACGTTCTAGGACTCTTCAAGGCAAGAAAAAAAAAAAACCCAAACGAGTTCATTGTTAGCAACTTCTACTTGAAATGTTTTAGACAATAATTTTGGTTAATCCTTTACGTAGTGCTTGTGTAATGCTGAAACAAACAGAAGAATAAGCTGGTTTGGTTTTCTCCACATACAAGACTTGAACACCACCATTAAGCAGTTCAATACTCAGAACTGTTTAATTAGAATTATTTTCTCCCGAATCATATCAATAAAGTTGAAGTTCAGTCTAGTATTTATAAGAGCTGACTTACAGGCTTCTTGCTGCAAACATACTTTTGAGATCCATTAAATGTATCAGAGACCTAGAATTAAGCAACTTTATTTTTTTTAATTGTTTTATTCAAATCAACCATCACATAGTCTTAAACATTATTTTATCTTGAGCATGAAATGGCTGAAAAACACCCCGGCTTTGCTAATTTCAAAAAAGAAAAAATATTTCAAGAGAACACAAGTAATGCAACCAGATCTATTTCAGGATTGCTTTTATTTTTCTGTTACTGGCATGAAGCATTTCTTACTCTGACATTTCAGTTTTCTTTGCTTGGTAATGAAACCATTACTAAGGTCAGCTAACTAGCTTTTTAACAGTAGGCACTACAGAAGCCTTTGTAAAGCATTACAATCACAACAAAATTCTAGTCTTCACAAAAATCTCAGACCTTTCTATGATGCACACTTGAGCTCTCTTACTTCTGTGATAGAAAATGTCATCACAGAGTTCAAACATTAGCTCTGGGAGAATGAAAATGAATGCAGTGAACAATATGGCCATGAGCACTATTATAGCAAGAAAAATAACTACTACTGGCCTAGTTCCAAAAAGCAACAGAGACAAGTAATTTCCAAAGTAATTTCTGAACAGTTTTCTTACCAATTTACTCAAATACCTATTACTTTTTCAGCTTGAAGGTGAAAATGTCCCACAGAAAAATTAATTACTGCTTTGAACTCATTAGCACTATAAAAGAAAATTCTGCCAGACTGACCTAACATTTCAAAGCAGAAGATACAGAAATCTGGCAACTTTTACAAAGTCTACCCTAATGCAGGAAACTGAAGCTACACCTTAACTTATATCACATTGCTCAAGCCATGCAAGGGATTTAATGCAGTTCTACATGCTGTTGCAAACTATCTCCCAATGATGCAAGAAAAGATTGACATTTCATCTGAAAATCATTTCTAGTACAGTCGCAGATTCTCCACTCCCTTGCTTTGTATGACTGAGTCTACTTCCTGCAAATAGGGGTTTTGTTTGTTTGTTTTTAAATAAGGATGGCAGGTAGAGTAAAAGTAGTAACTCCATGAGTTAAGACACTTCTCAGAACATCATAACTTATCTATGACTCGCCAAAACATCAACCACCTTGTTCCTTACCAGAGATCACAACAAGCCTCCGCAGTTCAGCATCCACGAGTCTAAAAACAAGCACAATAGGCAAAAAGTCTGACAGTGCCTTTAATAAAACCTTTGCCATTTTCATACCTCCAAAAAGGGCAGGGGGAGGTTTTGAAGATAACACCAATTAGAAACCTTAATTCTTCAAACAGTTCTGCATGGAAGATGCCAGGGTTGAACACATCCATGTTACATAGCGAGTGACCAAGACTGAGAGATTAAGTAACTCGTGGAGAGATGACAGAGGAAGTCACAAATCCAGATACAAGCCTTTCATATTTCAGTCAAAAGCAGAGGCTCAGAGATTAGCCCTATGCATTTAACACAGCTGTGGCCATCGGGCATGGGGACTCCACAAAGAGAACAGGTCCAGCAACCCTGTGCTCTCCTTCAGGAGTCCCTGCTCATGGCTGAGCCACAGGTGGAAGGAACTGAACTGCTCTGCCAGGCCACAACTCACCCCACCCTCTCCCAAAGGCCCTTCAGACACAGCACTTACATTCAGCCACCAGAGGATGAACACACACATCATGTCACACAGGCTGCTGTGCCTGGGCTGTATGAAGGGTGCACATCACTCCCCCATGGTTCTCAGACACAGCAGCACCTGTCCAGCCATGCCCTGAGGCACAGGACCTTTTATGCTACAGAGCAGATGTTTCCCCGGAGTAACCAAACTGCCCATTTGGACTCAACACATGCACCAATACACAAAATATGTGAGCGCTGCTTTTGAAGTTCTTGATCTTCCACAGATTTCCTTAAAGCAACTCCAAATATGCAAACTGAACTATGTTAAGCTACTTCAGCAATAGCTACATTTTCAAATAACCTGTTCACCTCTATCCATTTTCATACAATTCGTGAAGCCTGAAGAATCACGAAGGCATTATGACATTAAGTATCCAGTCACCCCTCCCTGATTTTTACACATTAATGAAAGGCATGCATTCTTCTGAAGGAAAAAAATTCATTTTGACATAGTAGCTAGAATCAAAATAACTTGAGGAGCATCTTGAGTAGGGCATATATATTACTGCTCCATTCAAATTAAAAATAATAACAAAGAAAAATTTTATTTATTCTGAAACAGACTGCATTCATCATCCTTTCCAGAACACAAGACAAACCTGGTGATCTAGGAAATGAAGAAAAAGAGGAAAATGAGTGAAAATAACCATAAAAAATAAATTCTTCACTCACTCGTTGCTCCAAATGTTAAGGAAAACACACTAATTTAAAATTCAAAAAGAAAACAACAGAAAACCCCACCACCAAAACACCAGACCTGTTTCAGATGAAAGCAAACTTTTTCCTAAAGAGATAAAACAGCAACAAACCTTACATATGTTTCCATCACTCAGCCCCAAATTCCTTTACTTGTTACTTCTTCACTGCACTACTTCAATAATGAGAGTAATGACATTTTTCAGTTTAGTTATTTCCATCCCTGACAGGTAAAATCCCTTTTTTATTAAATGCCTATTAGTAAGTCTCTCAGTGTGGAAGCTGCCAAAAAAAAGAACAATAGCTCCATCTTTTATAAGGTACACTTATGAAGAAAACCACACTGTGCTTAAAGCAACTGCACTTCATGGCATTACTAAAAACCTTTTCTTTTGTCACCGAGGGTCAAAACTTATCCTTGGTGAAATTCCATTGACTTAAAACAAGTTTACACCAAAGAGGAATCCAACTGAATGCCTTCAGGTAATGAAACATGGTATAGTCTTCGTGCTAAATATACTTTTTTCACTCCAAATTCATCTCTCCTATGACTTACAGCCTAAGGGACTTCAGTTCATTTTGTCATTAGCTACAGAGGATGAAATTGTTTCTCTTCCTTGAAAAGGCATGTCTTTAGTCCCTATATTTTTTCCACACTATAACATTGCCAGCAGTAAAATAAAGACATTGAATCATACAAGCATATTTCAGTGGAAGGAGCCTATAAAAGAAAGATTTGAAGAAATTCAATGCAATTTTCATGTGAAAATAGCAATTGTTTTTCTAATAGCAGATACTTCATTTCTTCTTGCAACACCCCAGGATCCCTTTTGGGAATGCTGGGTATGGAGTGAAGTCTAATCTTTAGTTAACCGAATATGCCCTTTTTCCTTTTATATTAATTAAAGGGACAGAGGGCTCATGTAATCTGTAAGACAAATGACAGATAGAAAAGCTAAGAAGGAGTTAATAAGGGCCTGCAATACAGAAAGGTTATTAAAAGATCTACAAGCAAGACCTCAAATCCCAATTCCCTTCAGAAAACAAAAGAATTATTTTTAGCAAAGTATTTATAAAATAATTATGTGAAGCTTAGAACTTGTTAAAGACAAGTTCTCTCCTTAAAAAAAAAAAACTTGAATAAATTTCCTTACAAAGACAAAGATTAATGCCATTCCCCATTCTGTGCCATAAAATTTTCCTCAAAACTACTTTTCATCAGTGGAGTACTTCCCTCCAGAGACCCTCACTAACACTGCCATTTGCCTGCATCTACACAATTCCAGTACTGTATTATGGGCTTCATATTTCTTGAGATTCCTTTGGCATCACCCAGAGTCAGTTTAAATCAAGGAACCAGATATTCATGTTTAGTGATAAATGCTCAGGTTCAGCAAACACTTTGATAGACACTCAGCTGTTCTGCTGAATCAGGACCCACAATCCCACATCCTACTGCTCCACATGGGAGCAGAATTGTGCAGAATTCTACTGAAATTCAACTACTTCTAGCTTGAAAGCCTTGCTGATACAGGAAAAATGAAATCTGCTCAGTTCAAGCCATTCCAAGTCTGTGACAATTAAGTCTTTGAAAATACATAACCCTTCTCTGTATCCTGACATTCTAAATTCCTCAGAATTTTTTTGTGGGTTTGCAAGATAAAAAAAAAAAAAACAGTATTTAGGCATAAAACACATAGAAATGGCACAGGATTTGACTCAGTTGCTGAAAGACAGACAGATGACCAGATTTAAAATGTAATTTACAAAGGAATGGATCATCATGCAGCACAAGAATGCTGAAAACTTAAGTTAGAGGACACAGAGATTTAGTCTAGCTTCCCAGTTTTAATCGGTCTTTGTACTTAAAGTGCTCACTTACAACAATTTACTGCTTTAAAGGTATTATGTTTTGTGTGAAATGAAAATTAACTCTTTTTTTAATGTATATTTTGGCAACTCAAAGTTATGTCACAGAGTTCATTGACATGAAGTTAGGGAATCAAATTATGAATTCCTATCCGATAAACATGTGGTATTAAGATGCTTCAAATCACCATCAGGGTGCTGAAGGAATAAAAAACAAATTAGAACAATTTTCACTTTTAATAGCCAGTCACTGGTTTCTCAATAGCATTTCTCAGAACTGAGAGCATGTTAGCCTCCCCTGAAGAGCACGGGCATCCCGATGCAGCTCCTGCAGGAGGGCTTGCAGCCTTTTCAACATGGCACAGCACATGAACCAGCTCCTCTAATTCTCTCTGAGACTGCAAATCTTCAAATGTTCCGAGTGCTGGTTCATCTCATCCTCAAAAGTCTGAACACCCAGACCATAAACAGATAGGAATATGTTTACAGGAGGCAGATTATGAGAAAAAGCATATTATGAGGAGGCTGATTATGAGAAAGAATTGCAGGGAAAGGGAGGTAGAGAGTGAAATCCTCACCCATTCAAAAACTACAACCAGCCTGTGCTTTACTTCAGTCCTAAGAATTCAAGATCCAACCTCTGTCCCTTGGTTCTCATCCTCTAAACACAATTTAAACAAAAAATACTCCTCACTTCTGGCAACAAATACTTTGGGGAAAAAATAAAAATTAACGTCTAATTACATCTGGGAAATACCCAGCAAACACTTAAAAATAGAAGGAAATTTAACACCCAGTGTATATATTTTTATATCTATATGTTTGTTTGTTTTTTTTTTTAGATCACGTCCTTCACCTTCCAGTGGAAGGTTTTTCTACTACACTTTGAATAATCATATACTGCTTTTGGAAACACAGTGTTCAAGGTCAGGGGAAGTTCATCTTTTATAAAAAAAAGGAAAAAGTAGCTGTCATGACAAGGCCTGTTTCTTCCTGTTTTTCCGCTTATTAACATGGCACACATCACCATCATATCTGGGGGGCACAGATCCAGAAGATACACAAGCTTGCAAGTGAACAGCCTTACTGAAAATGAAGCACATATGCTCTGAACAGTGTAAGATTACTTACAAGAACAAGCATGTAAAAAGAAAGAAAAACCAGCTAGGATTACAATAGAGTGGAGAACCAGGGAGTAAAGAGCTGTTGAAAGGAAACCATAAAGACAAACCTAACATGAGCAGATAAACCAGTAACCTCAGTATTACAGAAAACAGGTAAATTCATCAAAATATCTAATTCTTACAGGGTCTTCATTTGCCTGACCACAACCAAGAAACTCTGTCATAAGGAGAGAGGTGTCTACAAGTCAAGCACAGGCAATGCTAAATATCAGGGGGGTTCAAAGGAAAGTGAACGTGGCTCCATGGGCAAATTCTGGTTGGTATCAGATACCACAGCTGTGCTGCTTTCTGAGCAGCAAGAATGATTGGCACCAACAGAAATCTACCCCAGAGGATGGAATGATAACCTTTGGGCAGTGTAGGCAGTAGACAGTCTAGTAGACAGTCTAGTAGACAGTCCATAAGCTGTTTCACCCTTTTGTCTTCTTTCTAGCTCAATAGTAATGGAGGAAAGAAAGAAGGAAAAATAGAAGTTAAAAAATGCTTCTATTCCTTCATGGAGAAACCTGTCTTGTTGAAGGCTTGGCCCTCAAGGTCTAGAGCAGCTATGCATTTCAGTTGTCCTCAAAGACATTTTATTAAGACATGCATCATGCACCCAACTGCACTGACTTGCCAGCAAGTAAAATAAATATGTTCCAGTCTTTGATTTAAGCCACGTTAGGACAGAATATTTTTGCTCCAAGATTTCAAAGCCAGACTAATTTAAGAGGTTATCCAAGGCCTGGATAACTGTGCGCAATTCTGAATGTTTGCATGGAGTTCCTACTGCAGGTTGCCAGACCTTAATTTAATCCCACTTCAAAAACTTAATTCCTTCAGTCGGGCAGATAGCTTGCCAGCAGTTTTTCTCTCCATCCTGCCTTGGACTTTCCATGAAGTAGAAAAATCTCAGAGTAATCAAGGTTTTCTTTGCAGTCTTTTTCTGTCCAATTAAAGCTGTATAAATAAAAGCTTGTAAGAAATCCATGTACAAGAAAAAAGCAAATCAGATTCACATAAGCATTTAGCTACATAGATCCAGGTAGTATAAAGACGTAGAAAAATAGGCAAATATTCCTTCAATATTTATATAGACTATTTTCAATGCAGTTTATGAGGTGTAATCTTTAAGCTATTAGCTTGAAAAAAAACCGCAGATCTGTGACTTATCTTTGACCATCCAATTCTGTACATCATGTTGTGTTAACTCCAGGGTTTGGGGAGTTTTGATATATTTAACACTCTAGTACCTTCAAGAGCAAGAATAGAAAAAAAAAAAAGAAACCAAACAAAACATAGATTCTGTCTAGAAGCTACCTCACTTATACATGAAAACACAAGAATGCTGAAGCTATTATAACATCAGCAAAACCACCCCCCAAACCAGTAGTAGCAGTTTCAGTGTAGGACTGGCAAACAAAAGCAAAGCGTTCTCTGCTGCAGCAGCTTCACTTCTTCAGAAACTAAGAGCAGGCTGGAAAAAGCCTCAAATGTATAAAAATCAATACCCTAGGGAGGTGGCATGCTGCCCCCTGCCTCCCCCAGGCTCCACCACAAGCAAGGGATTTTATTTATACTTCTTAACTTTATTTAGACTTCTATTTTTATTTATACTACTACATTAGTGGTTCAGGACTGAAAAAGCACAGGTCCTGTATGCTGGCAATTAAGAGCCAAGCCTGCAGTGCCCTGGCCATCACACTGACCAGAGCTCAGGGGCCTCTGCCAGCTTTTCACACAACTGGAATGGGTTGTGTGCTCCCACCTGCCCTTCACCTAGATACACAAACTCCCTGCATTTACAGTATAACTATACACACATATACATATATATATACAAACACACATATATATACACATGCATACACACACTATATACTTGTATATATATAAAGTCGCATTAAAAGGACTCAAGGTCCCAATTTGCAAAAGATCTATCTAAATAACCTTCAGAGAGCTGTCCTTCTTCAATTTTAATTATATCTGCCTGACATCTCTTCCCTCTTCATCATAGTCCATCGGTTATTGCTCTTATCTTATTGTACTCATTTTACTCTGTAAAGGACATTATCTAGCTGTTCTCATTAAGAATTCATTGAAAAAAATTAAAAAGCATGGTAGAAAACCAAAATATACAGGCACGTACAGCCAGAAACCACAAAGACAGTGCTTCCTCACCTTCCCCTAACAAACCATGACCCTTCCTACTCCCTTCAGCTAATTTCTTCCCATGCAGACAGAGGGAAAAATCAGACTCCAAGAACGAAAGAATTTGAAACTAGCCCTCCTCCAAGCAGGGTGCTGGACTAGACTTCCAGAGGTCCCTTCCAGCCAAAATTATTCTGTGACTCTACTTATGAATAAGCAACTGACTGAATCCCAAGCTTTTTGAGAGTTTGTTTCAAGAATGTTTGCCAGAGGAAAACACAGAATCGGGGAGTAAAAACCAAAAAAAACCACAATGAATTTCAAGACAGACATATCATGTTTTCTGAGCACTGAATAACTGTCTAGTAGTAGTACTGTTTGATAGCACTATTAAATCAGTGGTTTTAATTAAAGCTGGCATTAAGAGGTTAGCTGACTTTATAGGCAAGCATCATCCTCAGCAGCAAAACAGAATTATGGTTGTGATCAATTAAAAAAAACTTTTCTGCACTGCACTGCCACTTCCTTTTAAAGTAGATTTTTACACATCTAGAACGATACAGATTTGCTCCAAGTAATGCTTCTTCTCAGCCAAGTGCAGCACTGATGTCCTCAGCTCAAGCTGCAGACATATTCAGACACACCCTGCACTGCTGCAAGTCTGTCTGTAATGAAGCTATTGCAAAATGTCAGCATCACGTACTATTAAACAATCAAAATTACTAATGTTGGATAGATGCCTTCAAGGAGGTCAAACCCAGAGAAAGTCCCACAAGGCTTGAGGGCTTGAAATAACATAATTTTCCATGCTGAAGAAGAAATTAAGCCAAATTGTAACACATCTAATTGCTCAGCCCTGTCTCTTCCAAAGCTGGTCATCTTTTCCACAGTGAGGACATCTCAGATTTAAGCAAGCCATCTGTCCACTGTCAACTTTTCCCACTGTCTCATTTTGACTGACTGTATATCCACTCGGCCATTTCTCCAGAGACCCACGCTGTATACAAGCTGGACACATAAGAGGCTTCCCCTTGCAACCACAGAAAGAACTTTGACAAACAAACATACTGAGTAGAATCACTTCAGGGCTTGAAGAAACTACAGAATAAACTAGGCACTTGAACTCCACAGATCTTTCCTTTCTCTGTCACAAGTTATTGCAACATACTGCTTTAAAAATCCCCAGCTAGGCCAAAATGTGGGACAGGAACAATCCCCTTAAATGGTGATGCATGTTCCCAAACTACAAGGACTCCATTAAAACTGACAACTGTTATTAAAAGGTTTTTGCTATCATCAGTAACGGCTGACCATAAATCAGGTCAGACAACTGCCAGGAATGACCTGGGTGAGGCTTATCCCAGTAAGGCAGGAAGGATGGACAAACTCAGTGTCCTATTATGAACTTCTCTAGGATTTTGTCAGACATTTTATAAAGTCAAATAATTGGGGCTTAATTCCAGATTATAGGTCTTGGAGGCAGCATGCAGCTGAGCTGGTACACCCTTTCATACCAGCTCTGTAGAGAGACTCTAGCAGCCTCAGCTCCACCAGCCCAACCCTGAACTTGGGGAAATAAATCCAGTGTCTTGGCAGAGCCAATAGCTCATCATGCTGACAGAGCTACCCTGCTTCCACTCCCAAAGGCTTCCATACCAGTCCCCCCTTTATAACACATGTGTACCATGCAATTTTTAAAAATAAATAGGTAAGTAACCTAAATAATTTACATTACTACTGTAGTTCTTAAATTATTTCAAGAGTGAACATAGGTGCAAAAAATATTCTTATAGGATTGTTTCTCACATCATATATGATGCAATTACGATCACAATAATTTTATAGAAAACCTCGACATAAACAAACCTGAGCTGATTTCTGATCAACAATTCTAAATATGCACAACCAGTTACACTGAATGAATCATTTGCATAACACCACCTACCTGCAGCTGCAAAGCACAAAACCATCAAAGCAAACACTGAAGTCACACAACTTGACAACATTTTTGTAAATGCTGTGCCTTCTCAAATCAACTTGCTTTGTGGCTCTTCATGTAGATTTACTTTCTTTGAAATTTATGGTGTTGCTTTGAAATCAGATCTTCTGGACTTTTAACTGCCTACAGAAAGAAGTAAAAATAAATATTAATACAAATAGAACTTACAGAATTGTTATTAGATACTTAAAATTATCTTTCTTGTAAGAAGAGAAACAGAATCTTAAAGGACTAGTAGGGGAATGCATTTTACATTGCCAGATACCCTAGGTACCAATAACCTAGTACTCTTCCCAATAACCTAGTACTCTTCCCTCTGTATTTCAGTACTTCTTTGCAGATGTTGCTCTCTTATATTATACATTGTGCAAGTTAGGATCTGCTTGGAAGTGAGGCCCCAGAGTCCTTTCTGTCAGCTAATACTGAAGTCCCACTGAAGACTGCCAATGGTACTCACACCCTCAGACATGTTTATTTTAAGTAATCAGACTTTCTCTGGGGCATATAAACATTTGTTTGCTTCTTTATCTTTTGCTACTTTTATTACAGCATGGAGAAATGTTTCACATGTGCTCTAGCTGGTTGATGGGTAAATCTATAAATTTAACTCATCATTTCTCAGTGTGACGAACTCTGAAAACTTTTCAATGCCACTTGACACTAAATATAAACAAAAACATAAAACTGCTCAGAATCTTTATTTTAAGAGATTTCAAGACATGATATACCTGGTCAGTTAAACAACTCTAGTGTGCTATGCTAATAAATGACAATACAGCTGACGCCTGCAAGCCTTACAAACATTGAAAACTATGACCCCAGAATGCATGCTGCAGATTTTGGAGGGGAAACGCTTAAGCAGAGGCACAATATCCTCTCTTCCACCTTTCTTTTTTTTTACTCTATTCTCATTCATCTAGATGTCTAGAATAAGATTACAGACCAAGGAGGTAAAGAACCAGAACTCTTGTATTGTGCCTTCAGGAGCAGATGACACATGGACCCTTGGCAACCACTGACGCTCACCATGAAGCAATGCAAGAAATTACAAACCCCCATCATTGGGTAAGTGATAGCAAAATGCTGAGACAGAATCAAAAAATCTGAACTGTGGCAACAGGAGCACTATTTAAAAGATTCTTACTGACATTAAAATGGAATACAAGGACAAAAGGCCAGATTCTGTTACACAGTGTGTGCCATGCTCTGCACCAGCAGAAGTTTGCTCTACAAAAACCTGCACCTAGAGCAGCACTTCAAGAACAGCACCCCTGGGGCTATGAGGAACCTCGAGGAACTCCTCAGCAGCATTTCTGCATGGATTATTTGGCAGGGACAGCACTGACCCGTGTGCAGGGAGCTGCACCTACACACCTGAAAGGGCTATCAGAGCCTAACTCCAGCTCCTGGAACCTCCAACTGGTCTTGGCAGTGCTGCAGATCCCACCAGGAAGTGGGAGCAAAGCCCAGGAGCACTCTGCAGGCTGCTGGGAACAACCAGACACACACTTCTGCAGGACAGCAGCATATGGGTGAGCAAGGAGCGGACTATCTGTCACAGCATGGGGGCTCATGCAGCTCCTCTTCAAGCTCAGTGTCCCACTGAGTAAAATGTAAAATGCACTTTTGGCAAAATGGCAAGACATGACAAATACTGAGCATTATTTGTGAAGTCAAATATAAACTGGAATAATTTGCTACTCTTTCTTTAGATGAAAAGAAACCTAACTCTACCTGGTGATAGTATTTGGTTACTAGTTCATTTTTAAAATGCTGCCATAAAGAAAAATGATCAAATACAGCAAACTATGAGATTTCTAGTCAGGGTTATCTATACAAGACCATCATAATGTTCTGCAAGATGTCATATGTGCAAACAGGCAATGAAGAAGCATCCTGAAACACAAGATACTGATGTAGAGCCATTTTACCACCAACAACGAACACAAGAGAAACCAGAAAAAGAGCAATTACAGCACATATGCTAATATACCAAATAAGATAACACAAGATATGACTTAGATCACCCTTCCACCTGCACAAACCTCTCATTCCTCAATGACAGTTTTATAAAGCATCAATTTGCGTAGAAACAGGGAGCACAGGAAAAGACCTGGAGAGAAAGAAATGACATTTGGAATCCCATGCTGACATGAGCATCCAAATATTTTAAAATGTCAAGCTTCAATTCAACTTGGATGAAAGTCTTCTTGAAAAAGGTGATTTAAAAGAGAGAGAACATGAACACATTTCCATCTGTAGGAGTGATTTGATTCTTACCACAACCCACTGACCAATAACATTTCCAAGGTATGAAACAGAGCAGCCAGTATATGATTGAAAAGCCCTAAACTTCTACCCTGATTCTGCCAGTACATGAAGGGTAAATAATGAAGAGTTAAATGAAAATTTGGAAGAGCTTTCTAAAGAGTGAGTTCACTTGCTTGAAGACATAGACTCTCAAACTTAAAAAGGGGGGCAAATAAAATATCTAACAACATGAAAAGGTGACAAACTGATAGTGAGCTTAATGACTTTAGGATGAATGATAGCCAAACTGTCAGCTCCACAGCTGGAATTTATGTCAAAAGACAAAGCCACTACTAATAACTCATTTAGGACTAAACCTACTAAGTAGGCACTAATAACTACTAATTTGTCAATATTCTGCAAAATCTGATCACTTCTGACAGGACTCAGCTACAAAGCTGCTATTAAGTGACCACTTGACAGTACCAAGCAAACAAACCAACAATAACAACAAAAAAGTGAGAAAATTAAGCTGTGGTGCAAAATCTGCCAGATTTTGCTCAGCGTGAGTCCTGCTGTCACTAGAAAAAACACGAAACCTGCAAACTACGAAAAGTAGGAAAAGCCAGTCCACAACATCAGATGGTATTTCCTTTGAAATAAGAGAAGAAAGCTGTGCAAAGGGATAAGGAACCTAAACTATTAACCCAAGAAGTAAACACAACTGCTAGTCAACTTGACATTCAAATGAAATTTCCAAGAGAATCATCTTTTCCTTTGGGGTCTATCTGTATGGCTATTTTTGTAAATGAGATCACGAAAGGGCATATTAAAAGTATAGCCAAAAAATCCTGATGTGGAAGAGAAAGAAGAAGACATGAGAGTTTCGGGTTTATTAAATATTTTTTCATGCCAGTGCTTTGTACTACAACAAGCTGCAAGGAAGGCTGGCAAAAGATGGTATCTGAATCAAAATCACTGAAGACTATGGGGTCATTTTCACAGAAATCTGCTATTGTAAAGGCTACTAGTCCTGGTAAAAGTGAGGGTCTAAAAAGCACAAAGACCCTGTTCCGCTGAGAAATAATTTATTTGCAGACACAATCAGGAATATATGCTGCTGGGAACATCAGGAAGAACCTGACTACTAGTAGCTTTTATAAGGTTTGAAAAAAGACTGAGGAAATGGAAAGGGAGGAAGCACATTTTGAAGTGCATAAGGACAAGCAGAGGAGAAAGCATGAGGTTTTAATTTGGTTTCAGGAGCCTCTGATGTCCATGAGATTTTTGATACATAAAGCCTAGCTAGAACCCAGTGAAAAGCATGGTGCTTTTTGAAAGATACAAAAGCACTGACTGGAAGGACAGATCTCATTGCTATGCTAAGCTAGAGGACAACAAATGCTCCTTAATTCAGTGGCATTTAAAGCAATCTACATTTCTTAGAGCCAGCAGCGAACAAAACACAAATCACTTGAGTGCACTATTGTTTTCACTCTGCCTTTCACCAATTTTTTCTTTGTAAAAATCTGCTACTCATCTTTCTCAGAATGCCAGTCTTTGGATTTTTTTTAAAGCTAGCCTTTGAACTAAAATGTCACCTTTAATACTATAACAAGATGGAAGAATTCACAGGTTAGAAGCATGATCCCAATACTCTTAAAAAAAAAAAATCTCTCCTGACAGATTTTCCAGTTCTTACTGACAGGCACTCCCAGACCATAAAGCTCTGTGGTCTATGGATGTCTTGCCACTAAGAAGTTACATTCTGCACTGTTCTGCCACTAGCAGAAATGTATCCACTCCTATGCTGGCCTAATCCTCATCAGACAGGAGATGGGACTCTGCTCTAAAGTGCTTGAAGAACTATAAATGAAAATTAACAAGTGTATGTCCCAGGATTAGGCTCAGGCTTCAGGACATTTGAGCACCTCTCTACTCAGCCCAACTCTGCACTCTAGCCAAGTACCTATCATGTAGCAGACTTTCTGAAATCAGCAGTATCCTTAGCTTCAACTTTTACACACTTTTCTTCTCTTGGTAAATTTATTTTTGCTTACCTCTTCAAAGCTTCTCTGCCCAGTCCAACCTGCACTTGGCCAGAGCCACAGATTCTGGGGTATTTCTGCTTCCTATTAATGGCTTCTCTAGCATAAGAATTTCCCACATTTCTTGCTGAATTGGGATCTTATTGTCTAATTTACCCCTTTTATTTCTTTTCCCTTAAGCCATTTCCCCAACAGCCACCATCTGTTACATTAATCAGGACCTACCTTTCCCATACAAGTTCTTCCCCTGCCTTAACTCCATCCTTCTTGTTGTCTAAACTTTTCCTTTACTGCCTGAAGAATAACTTCCACTTCCTCTCCTCCTTATCACCGTGGACTCCGGCAATTCCCTCCTCTTTCCACATGTGGTGCCAGAGGTTGCACAGCCCTCTACAACACTCCTAACAAACACTTCTTTACCAAAGCAAGCCAAAAATCCTCCTCCTCTAAGTCACATCACAAGTACCAACAAAGTGAATGGGGATACTTGAGTGAAGCCAGCAGGATCTGCCCCTTTGTGTTGTTTTGCCATAGCAACATGAACCCAAGTTTCTAGGCCATCCAAGGCCGCCTTCACAGCCAAAGTTTTTTCACTTTTTGTTTGCTTGTTTTACTCATGGCAACCATTTCACTTATTCAATTGCTTTTTCTTCCATTTGTCCAAGTTGCTTCCCTATGTAAATGCAATGAATACATGCATGCCCTGTGTAAGTAAAAAGGGCAATAATTTGTAATCAAGTACACCCAATCTCAAGTTAAAAAAACCACAAATTGTTAATTATATAAGCAGTTCTCTAAACTTCGGAACAGAAAAAGTTTATTTATAACCCTACTCCTATTAAAATGCACTTTTGAAGACTTCTTTTTTATTAGCTTACATTTATCAAGTCAATTCTGCATGATTTGCTCACATACAAGCTGGAAAGCTGATTAATAGGATTAGCAAACGTTCATGTGGAATTGAAAACCTGTACATATTTTTAAATGCCTATGTCCAAGGCATATACAAAAAGTCCCACCATTCAGAACTCAAAATAGTAACTTATTCATAAACTATAAAGGGACAGATTCTGGTTTAGAAACAACAAACTGGTTTCATTTTCAGCGAATATATGAATAGCAATAAAACTAAAAATCCTGACCTATCAAAAAGCCCAGGGAAAAAGTAACTCTGATGTCCTGCAGTTCACATGCTGCTGTGCTTGTAATGGGACATTTCAACAAGTCACAGTTAAAGGCTATGGGAACTGGAAGAGTGCCAAAGGAAGATGCTTTATGCCATTTAGTAATTGTGCCCCTCTATTCCATGTGATTTTTGTTTTAGCATTTTGTTTATTTATTTTCTTATTAATGTTTTAAAATGCAGCCTGCCAAATTACAGGAACAAAAATATACACAAATAAGTCCAATAAAAATGTGAAACCATTCCATCCACTTAGTAATAGTATCCTGGAGGGGGATTTTGTTACCTGGTATATATTTTGCCTACAGCTGGAATGAAGCTCCAGTTTGGATGGGGTTGTCTATTCTCAGTATAATTTCATAACCAACTTTCCCTTCAGTTTCACAACTTTTTTTTTTTTAATCACCTCAATTTATTGCTCTGAGTTTAGATGACAGCAGACACTGGACGTTTCAGCTGAAGAATCAGTGCATAATATAGCACAAAAGTAAGAGGCAGTTTACAGAAACAGGACAAAAATCATTCTGTTACACATTCCCAGGACTTCCCTTCCCCCAAACAGAGGGAGGTATGCAGCTAAATCTTCCTAGGCTGAGGGCAAGGTTTTGCTTACCAAGTGTAAACAAGAGAATAGCCTCTTGCAGGATCAGGATGCAGGAGGGTTTCAATACGTGGAAGGGAAGGAAGTGCATTCGGGCATCTTTTAGTGGAAGGAGTACGCAAGACTTCCACAAGGAGTAGACTGGAACAGATTGCTTTTTGACAACAGCACAAATTCCAAGAGTTTACTGAACCTCTACAAGAGGAGGCGCAGATGGCACTGCAGACAGAGTTTAACAAGACCAACACCCCACACATAATCTGAGTACTAAATCAGAATTTTTTTACTGTATTATAGAGCCCTCAGGACATCTCTAAAGGGAGTGGAGAAGAGGCTGGAATGCTCTACAGCTCTTACACTGTAATGGCTTGAGCAATCTGCAACCTCACAGCAGCCTCAGCCATGTGTTTTCTGTGCAACTCACAGCTACTCTATTCTTTCACAAGCAAAAAAAGTCATAACAGGACCTTGGCCCTCACAGCAGCACCCCCTCAACACCTGCCTGGAAAGCCAACGCTACTTCAGGCATTCTGCTTCAAGTCCTAGTTAGAAGATGAACAAGAAATTTCACTGATCTCACCAGGGAATACCAGCAGAACAATTATATGCCATCTTCCTGATACACATTAAGGAAGCAGAAGGAAGAAAAAAAGATTACTAAAAACATACATGCATAAAAACATGGCAACTCAAGAAATCTCGTATGGACGTTTAAATAAAACTCAAGTTCCCAATTAACCAGTAATATCTCACCACAACTGACAGGAACCAAGCTCATGTTTTTGAAATGGAACTTGCTGCTTCTGAAAAGTTGACCCTAAAACAAAAACAATAGAAATAGGAACCTTCACGCTGAGCAAGATCATAATAACTTGCATGAAAAAAACATCTCTACAACCTTTCCTTCTCATAGTTAAATTTCTCTGGACTAATTACTAACTTTTTTATTGTTTCTAATTGGAAACAGAATAGGCTTCCTGGCACTAGACTATCTTACCCTTCAAAAACACAGTAGCAGCCAACAACTTCACACAAATTTAATTTATCTTAAGTTTTACTTGGCTGAGTTTCTAATTGCACACCTAAACTAAACAGATAACAGCTCTAATGTACCTATCAAGACAGATATAACCCTAGGAAAGGCACCTCTGCGGAACTGAAGCCACAGCAGGATGGAAAGTTACCAACAATTCAGCAAGGCTTCTTCCACTCAGGGTAAAAGATTTCAGCAAATTGCTGTTAATGAATGCATGGCACTGTTATTCTTTTTCAAGACTAAGCTGCAAAACCTTAGGACTGCATCTAGAAATATTCTACCTAGAACCTTCCTACCAGGAAAAAAAAAAAAAAACAAAACTAAATCAGTCACTGTAGATTTAAAATCTTGAAATGACCTTACACATTTGGAAAAGTAGTTTTGAAACCACAACCTATGAATACCTGAAAACTGTCTGGGTTAACTGTGAGAAACCTATAAAGAATATGATGAAAGGCAAGACAACAGCATTAAACATATATTCACTGTACAAGGATGCAGTCCTCTTTGGGAAGGGTAAAACAAACAAAAAAGATAGTAAATAAGTGAAGAGGACTGAAAAATCAGCACTTCCCATTACAGGGGAATTGGATGAGGTGATACAAATCAGCCCTCCTCACTGCCATGGGCCATTAGATACTGCAAGAAGTAAATTAACAGGCTGAAGTATCAGCTACTAGGTATTTCAAAGTTAACTGCATACATTATCAAATCCACATTTTGAAAAAAAAGCCAAACAGAACAACAAAAGAAGTGTGTCTCTTGGTCTCTAGACTAAGGCAAACTCTAATAGGCAGGCAGATTAATAAATTATTTCTTCAGGATGCTAAATAAAAATGCAAGATAAACACATTTACCAAAAGTTAACTGTTAACCTCTAAACTTTCAGCAGCATATCCTACAGATTGGAAACTTCTCCCATACAAACTGGAAAGTCCTTAAAGTGACACACAAAAGAATGAGTCAAAAGGAGTTTCCCTTTGTGTAGGGGTACCTACCCTCCCCCTGTCTGTCAAATAAATGGTATAATTCCATTCATTCAGCAGAAAAACACGTTCAGGTAGGAGCAAATTTTTTTTCATAAAAATTTTTATTTATAAGGACTTCATTGGGGATTTGTTTCAGTCAAGGTATGAATCACTAGCATGTTCTATTCAGAATGAGGGTACACTCCCATTAAGTCTTTACCGTTCAGAATTTCCTTTAATCATTTTACATTAAATGTATAAATGACAACTGTAAAAAGAAAATCTTCGGGCACGGGTATGGAGAGAGGGAACAAATTCCTGTAGTCATATAAATTTGTGCATCCTTCTGCCAGAAGCAAATTGCTACACCTCATCACTGGAGTGAACCAAATCACCAGTTCTACAAGTATTTAGAAACACTGGTGATTTTAACTGCTGGAGGGAGGAACTAATCTATCACAGAACACAGTGCTGGAGGAGTGGCTTGGTTCATTAATGCAACAGCTTTATTAGGAGAAAAGGCTCATCCATTCAAACACCACAACAGCTACTTTGTAAAGTAGAATTCTGTTTCACTCAAATCATTGTCAAAAACAACGTATCACATGTGTGATAAAATACTACCATAGCTCTTAATCACACAGTCTCAAATGCAGCTACAGTCTAACAACTGACTTGTCAAATGTACTGCAAAAGAGGACATACCAGTCTTCAATCCACCTCCAGCTTCTTGGCAAAGAAATACATGAATTCAGCAAATTTATACTACACAGTAAGATCACTGGATACTTTGGGATTTTTTTTATTGTCCCTGACTCACACAATATAACTCACCAATTTCCAACAGAAAATGCCTATGCTTACAAAGGAGAATCAGAGAATAAGTGACTTGCCATTATTCTTTAGAGTTACTAACAACACCTTATGTATCACAGCCCCTATTACCTTCTGTGCAGAAAAAAAACCTCTACACAGTAGCTCTATAATTAATTTGTTTCAGACCCAAGACCTCTAGATAAACTGTTCTCCTGCAATCTAAACAGGTCTCTTGCAAGGTCACAACTGAAATTATCTAAAAGAGAGGCCCTTTCCAGCTGACTCGCAAAGTTTTACAGCATCTTAGAGCAGGAAAGAAAAAAAGGAAAAAAAAATATGAATTTGGCCAACTAGCATACTGAAATTAAATAGATAATTACAGAGAAGTGCTAAATATAGTGCAATTAAATGTGTTAATAAGCAGGTGTTGCTCATTTTGAAATACTATTCACAGGATGAAGTTGAAATTATTATCTTCACATTTTCCTCAAAAACACCATTCATTTCATTATAGAAACATTAGAAACTAGTATATTTTCCAAGACAATTATTTGTAATCAGTACAAATCAACAGTCATTACACTTAAAATGCAGTATATTAAATATTCTCTGCCAAACTCAACAAATATGATTACTTATATAATCAAGGTCATAAAGCAAGTTCTTCTTTGAAAATATCTATTTTGTGATACTTGAAATTAAAAAAAAAATTGAATATAAATTAAGTGGCAGCTTTAAAGTCCTTCTTTCCACTATTTCCAGAGATGTGCAAATCTCTTTCATTTTGGTTACCACAGAGTTAATTGTTGCTGTAATAGCACCAGAAATGCTGCTCTATTGGATGACTGCCAGCACATAAAAATGCGAATCCACAGCAATGGATAAAGCAATTCCAATTACACTACTTTTTGCTAGTACATTTTTATGGCAAAACATGCTTCTATTCATGAAGTGACTAGAAACCAGCATGCCACTGTTAATCACCACAAATATTACTGCTATAGAAGTAATGCTTATTTATAATACACAAATATTTTGTGGAACTAGATCAAAAGCCATGTGATCGCAAAGATATTTACAATCTATATCCCAGACAGTATTTTCTGAAATTCACATAAACAGCCCAAGACTTGGCAATTCACGTCTTAAATGTTAACACAGTATTGTTGGAGGCATCAAAGAAACGAACTGTGAGATAAATTAGGCAAAGATTTACTGCTATTTTCAAATCACATTAAAGCAGAAATTTCAATTTGGCTTTACAAACTTCATGTCAGAGAACGATCTGGAGAGAAAGTTTTAGGATTCCATGAAAACAACACAAGATGAAGATTGCCAATGGAATTCAACATACACCTTTTTGTACCTTCAGTAGCAGACAACATCATGCAATGCTCTTAGAGAACAATGCATGGTCATTGAAACATGCATATACTTTACATATATTTTTATATATTTTATACCTCACTATTCAGTTAGCACCATTCTAGAACCAGAGTTTACATAGCTTGCTTTAAACCTGACCTGGGACTGTTAATTTCAGTTGAACTCTATTGTGTCTGTACTTGCTCTAACACCTAATGCTGGTGATATATACAATTGTTATCACTCACAAGCAGCAAACTGGCTACTCCATAGCAAATGCACCTTGGCATGTTTTTATCCCACCATCAGTGAAAGGTGGCTTAATCAAATAGAAGCAGCAAGATTCTCACATTTCCTGTAGGCAAGAGCCTGTTCCCCAGCTCTTACTGGGGAAGAGCTGACAGGCTGCAAATTCCCATTATTCACTTAGCATTCAGCCATTTGTTTGGACATCCATACCTTCAGTATTGGCCATTTGGCTGCACCAGACTTCAAAGACCAGAAAGCAATATGGATTGGTACAAGCCATCCACATAACCTTCTTTGGCAACAGCCTTTACATTCAGTATTCCTGCTATAAAAGACCTAATCATTATGCAAATACAAATGAAAATCATTATTACTCTGTGCTGGGACTGTCAGTTGACCTCTACAGGAATAAGCTAGTAATGACTTCTTAAAACCGAAAAGAATATCTAAAAGCATTTTCTCTTATGGAAATCTTAAATGCTAGAAATAGTTTCCTGTGAGAATAAAACTGCTTTGTAAGTCAACTTGAGCTCTCAAGATGTCTATATACAATCACAAATGTGGCATAGTAAGAGCTCCACTGTGAAAACATTTTGTCTAGCTCATTATCTGAAACTTCACAGGATTACTCAAAACAATTTCTTGGGATTAATTCGCTTTAAACATCTTCAAAGAGAAATTTCACTCGAAAAAACCTCTAATGTTTTTGCAAGCCAGTAACGGCTAATATGAAAAAAACTCTGCATTCAGAAGAATGGGAAATATGCCTAGTAGAGGAAATTTATAAGTAAGTATTTGAAAATAATGTGTTTATTTCAATGTATGTGGGTGTTCCAAGGAAATTAACATTCACCTTCTAAAGAAATACTATCAAAAGTATAGGCCCAAAGTCTTAATAAATTACAACTGTGGTAGGAGGAGAGATTTCATAGACAGAAAGTTTTGTGTTCCCCCTGCTGGTTTAGCAATTGACTTCCAAACATTGTTCCAGTGGTAGGCATCAAGATGCTGGGGAATGAAAACACATTTTGCATGCCAGGAACAACAACTGAAAGTTACTTTTTAAAAGAATTCACATCCTTGGTGGATATCACTTAGGCACTTTGACTAGATGAGGCTCTGGACACACCAAAAATGCATCAAAATCAACAACAAAATAAGATCTCCCCAGAGACAGAAAGCATGTCAAGAGAGAAAAATTTGAAGTGTCACTTTAAACTTGAAAAGGTTGGACTGCAGCAAACAATTGGGGGAAGCAAGTTTCAGAGTAAAGGACTCTTCACTGAAGGAAGCCAATGACCTGGCCCCCTCAACACCCGTCCCTCCCTTCCTCCCCCAGGTCTGCACTGGAAGAGCAGCTCCTCCTCAGCTGGAGCTCAAGCCCCGTAAGTTTCATGGGTTAAACAGGAGCTCTTCAAATTAATAAGCATCTTCCATTAACATTTTACTAACACTCTTGTTGGGAATACTTTGACAGGACACCTGCGCAGTGCTAATTAAAACCCAGCTACCAACTCATGCTGTGGCAGGCATTCATGGAAAAAAGCAACAACTGTAAGGGAAATAAAGTAATCTTTGTAATTAGCAATAAACAAATAGATTTTTTTCTTGGGAAGCCACATCATTTACAAATGCAAAGTCTTCCATAGATGAGACTACAATAGTATCAGTCCTCCCAGTCACCATGAGACAAACCTAACTGATGCCACAGTTAGTGAGCAGGTGGCTCTCTCACTTTGGGTTTTCTCCCCACTGGGGGTCTACTATCAGACTGTTTGACCTCACCAAGCAAAAAGCAGATAAACTTAAACCAGTATGAATACAGACCAAACCAGAAAAACTTTTTCTTAGAACAAAATCATGGTACTTGTATGACCAAATGACTCTCTAATAACTTACAAACACTATCAGAAAAAAAAATTAACTATGCTGATGGTCATACATTTGAGAAGAAAACAATAAATGAGAGCAAATCATTTTTAACAGTTACAGCTTAATAGAAATGAGATAAGTAGATTTACATCTGATTACACCGACAGCAAGTGTTAAAGGCATAACTGCACATGCACACTACACCCGAAGAAGTCATTTTTTTTGAAAGGGACAAGCATCACATCCTGAGCTGTTTAACACCAATGACAGTAACTTTGGAATTACAAGTGCACTCGAAACTGGGGAAAGCTCGTGTTTAAAAGGTTACTTAATTTACATCTAACACTAAAACCACATTCTTTTTATTACCAGGAGAGCCGTACTCAGAAGCCTGCAGTGACTTGACTCCAGTGCATCCCCTGCGAAATATGCAGCAGAAACTCTCACATGTCAACAACTGCTCAGTGAAATAGCACCGAAAGGACATTATACTGACCTTTATATTCTGCTCTTACGCTAAACTCACTCTGCTCGTACACTGCCGAGTTTTCACCTGACCTCACGAAGGGAAGACACATGAGCCCCTGCGAAGGATTTCGCCCGGCGCCCGTAACTCGCCCAGCACGTACCAACCAGCCGGACGCAGTGACTGTCGCTGGGACACCTGTGGCTCCCCTCCCCAGCCGCACACCTCCCAGCTCTCCCCTCAATGCCCGCAGGGACCCCGCAGCTCGCACGGTCCCGAGGGACGAGCAGCTCCCGGCGCTCCTCACGCTGACCGCCCCCGGCAGCTCCCGCACCCCGCGCCCGGCTGAGGCCGCCGGGACCCTCCCGCCCGGCCCGCGCACGGTGACACCTCGAGGGGCGCGCACCCTGCGCCCGCCCCAGAGGACGGCGCATCCCTGCGGGGCTCCCGGCCCGAAACGCCGCTGTCGGGGCGGGGGTCGCGGCCGCCGCACCCACCTGGCGGCAGGTCTGTCCACGCCGCGTCCCGCGGGGCAGGCGCGCAGCAGCGCGGCTACGCCATGGGCACCGCCGGCCGGCACGGGAACGCAGCCTCACCAAGGCCACCCAGCGCCGGCCACTGCCGCCCGGCCCGCGGTGCGCGGAGGAGGCGGCACAGAGGCGGAGGTGGAGGAGGCGCGTGTGCGGCCGGCCGGCCCCCGGCCCGGCAGTAACCCCGCGGCGCACGGGGCGGGGCGGAGCGGGCGGTGCCGCCATTGGGCGCGGGGCGGACACGGCGCCGTGACGGCCGCGCCCGCGTGCAGCGAGCGCGCGCCGCGGCCCCTGCTTCGTCCCGTCCCGTCCAGTGCAGTCCAGTCCCACACCTGAGCCCCGCCCGCTCCGCGGGGAGCCGTGAGGGGGCCCTGAGGTGGGGCGCGGTCCGGCTGTGCTGGCAGCCAGCGGCTCGGAAAGCTCCGCGCTGCCGGGGCGGGAGGCACGGACCCCTCTCACGGCAGCCGGGGCAGCAACGGCCTTTAAGTTACCGGCCTCGAAACCGCGTGAGGCCGCCGGGCACCGCGTCCGTAACGGAGCCTGGGCTGCGCTCGGTGTCGGGCCCAGGGTGAGCGGCGGTGTGACGGTGCCCTGCCCTGTGCACCGAGGTACGTCCCTGCAGCCCCCGAGCGGGCCCGGCTCCCACCGGAGGCTGGCGCAGAGCGAGGCCCCGGCCGCCCCCTCAGTGCTGCCACGCCGGCCAAGGGCAGCCTGAAGCCTACATCAGAACGAGTTTTGGCCAACACCGCAGAGCTGACATGGTTTACAGCACAGCAAACTAATCCAGATCACTCGAGGTTCATTACGCTATAAAGTAACAGAAAGTGTAGAAGACACGCTTTAGGTTCTCAAATCCCCCGACTTCAAGACTATGGAGTTGTGGAGCAAACTGTCACTAAGGGAGCTACCCCAGATGAGACCTTTCCACCCGTAGCTCCGTTCAACTATAACTTTATCCTTCAGCACAATGAATAGCGTCAATTGACACGGTCCTGCAATGTCAGGTGTGTGCTGCTCTCTGAACCCGTTTGTCCTTTAAAGGTCATGGTAACGAGAGCAGTACTAGAACTTGACAAACATAATTACAGCAAAACTCCCATCACAAAATTGAGCCCCTCTCCTATTACTATCCAAATAAGTAATTGTTCTTGTGTAGGTATGGAAATCATGTGGAGATACAGAAAAGCAGAGGGGAGTTTCAGGATGTTTCAGCAAAATTTTATTACTTTAATTGGCTTTCTTACTGAGGGGATTAGGGGTGAGTTGATTTTTTTTCATAATGCTCTTTGACTTCAGGCCCTTTGCCCTGAGTCACAAATGCCAAGTTCTTACATCTACCCAACAGGTGTGTAAGGAGAGCTCAGACACAGTTTAGCCACTCTTGAAATGCCAGTTTGCAACCTAGAATAATCCACTGCCATTTACCTTTGGCCTCTGTTTTTGGACAAGCCTTACTCACAGTCCTGCTACATATACCACACATCTGTCAATGGCTGGGTCCCGCAAAGACTCAAAACTTCTACATTATCTGTATATGAAAGCTCTAGCAAAGAAATCAAAGTAAATCAAATAACAAGCATTTAGTCTGCGTTAAATATTTTAGCAAATAGGCTTACAAAACCTGGAGAAAAACCTGCAGAAACAAGTAAAATACGTGTTCAGACTCCTTGTTGGCAGCCTAAGCGCACTTACAGAATTTATTTATTTTTAGTGTTGGAAAAGTTGTGCATGTTGGAGCATGATATACCTTCTCTCTTATCACTCTCATATGTAAGACGCAAAAATTTTGCAAGAGGGATGTGGAGGTGGGGGAAGTCCCTTCAACAGAGAAGAAAACTAACAATCTACAGCAATATGCGTATTTCAAGGCATACTGTGTCTCTACTATATTTCTGCTAGCTAAAATTCCAGACTGCTGATTAAAAATTGGATTGAAACTTAAGCAGACACATTCTTTTTATTTTAATTACTCAGTTAGGTCTGAATCCTGCACAGATTAAATCAAACAGATTAGGTTCACTCAAATAAGCAGCCATGAGAGCTGTTCAAGTGTGTGACATCAAATGTGTATGCACAAGCCTTTGTAAAATCAAATTGTCAGTACTTAGGTCTAACCTTAGCCAAATTATTTTCACCATTTTCAGTGATGTTGGTAAGAACTGGTTCTTGTCCATTGAGCCAATTCTGTTAGGTAGTCAGCATCCTTGACCAAAGTCTAGGATTTACACCACTTGTCCTGGTGTTTGAAAAAGTTCAAGACTAAGACACAAAGAGCACTGATTTTTAGTTATAAACTAATATGTAACTCAGTTGATGTACATGATATTCAAAGACTGAAGCCATGACAAATTGCCACATTAAAGTGCAATTAGGCACATGGGGTTGGCCCACCGAGGAACATAATGATATACATTAAAAATGCTTTGGCATTTTTTTATTTTTGCATTTCATGGCTGAATAAACAGAAAACACATAATTTCCTCTTAAAACCATGGAAAATCCCTGCAATCTTAACTACAATGTTCAATCTTTGCATCTGAGGAGCACAGTTAGAGACACAAGTTACAGTTTTACTTACTTTTTAAGCCTTTGCTGATATAGTGATTAACTTCAGTCCTGGGCAGGATTATTTCACTTAGCAGGCATCAGCCCGATCCAGCAATGTAATGTATTATCCTCACTAAAATGTATGAAAGCTGTGACAGTTCACTTTTGCAGGAGGTTTAGAGGTTTTCATGGTGCTACAGAATTAAGCCTAAGTAAATGTAAAGTCTTAAAAAATACACGCTGTTACAACTATTAACATCACCATTTTCATTTTTTTCCTCCTTTCTCAGAAAATACAATAGGGATACTCCTGTGGATAATAACTACCCATTTGGTACTCTCAAAAAGTTCTAGACTAGTTTCAGTTACTAATTTCATGTTATGGTCGTAAATCCCTAACCTACACTGAGGAGCCAGCTGAGTTCAGGTCACCGACATCAGGAGCAGCATCAATCTGTTAAAATGGCATCCAGCTTGAACTAACTAATCCTTCCTAGGGATGGGTTATTCATTTGGATACCATTCTATATTCATGGAATCACAGAGTACTTTGGGTTGGAAAGGAGAACCTGCCATTGCCTGGATAATGAGAATCTTCCCTGCCTTCTGTAGTGACGTTAGACTGAGGCCTTGGGACTCAACGTGGAGCTGGGGACTGCATGCTGTCTTTGATGGGGCACTGAATACACTGCCTGCTAATTAACAGATTCTTATGATGAACCCACTGCCACGAGTCCACTCTATTTAAACTCTTTAACTATTTAAAATACACTTTAAAAGGTTGCTGCAGGATGTAGGCATCTGATGATCACTTATCTGTTTATAGCATTATTTAAACATACTTCACCCACCAAAAGAAACGAAGGGTACAACAGCTTTACAATGTTTATTCCCAAAATGACTTGGAGATTCTAATTGAGAACATAGACTTCTATAAATGAGCAGCTTGGTATGAAAATGTTTTCTCATCATAAAGTATTTTAAGATCCCAGAAATTATTTTTGGACATTAGTAAGGACTAATTCTCACAAAACTCTCATACTTCATACAGTGTCTAGAATCTTTTCAAGGCTAAAAGATTGTCCCAACCAATAAAGCATTAGAGAAGAAAAAGAAAGCTGGGAAGCACCACACTGTCCTAAGACCTGTTCCTGTTTGCTTTTAAATTTATGTATCATGTTCTACATGAAGCCAATACAGGTTCTGTAACAGTGGATCCAGAAAAGAGGCCAGCAGCCATGTTCTTAAACCACTAAAGACCACTGGTAGTTTCGAAAGTCCAGAAAAGACTAAACATGCTAATTCACTAAATTTCAAAAACCAGATGGGTGAATAGGCACCCTGAAGGGGAATCTTGTACGTAAGATAGGTTTAGAACTGGGACCAAGCACAGGGAGTATGTTCAGATGAGTACAGTCATTGCCCAGCACATCCATCTGTCCCTTTCTGAGGTAAAATGTTGTTACTTAAAATTAGCTTTGTGTTTTAAGCTGATTTATTGTGCTGCTGAAAGCAAAGAAAAGAAAGGTCTAGAAGCATTAACCATAGGTTGCTGACCAGATATGGGTTGTTATGCTGCAGTAACTCCATTGTTTTAGTCATATGACATTACCCAACAACCTTTAATATGAAGGTTCAGTTAATATAATTATGGCATTAAAAGCTTCTTAGGAAATAACTCATTAATACAAACTAATGAGGTAAAATTCTACATTCCTTACTAAATGATCCTGCATTCCTTGAACACCTAAAACTTTTGCTAAAGGTAAGTAAATTGAACTGTTAGGCTTGCCTACACTTGAAAGTCACTTTGGATTAAGGCAGGGAGTGAATTTCAAGTGCAGCAACAAATCTGGAATAATTCCAAACATGGACAAGTCATGTATAGTGCAATCCTGGAAGATACCATGTGTTTTACACTCAAACCTGAGGCTACATATCCAATTCAAATAACACGTTCTTATAGATTTCAGATTTTTAAAAGGAAGGTAAAAGACCAAAACCCTCCAGCGTGACTAACCATCTCTTTTGTGCCTCCTCCCCTGCCTGCCTTACACAGGCTTCTCTATACCCAGCACTCTTCTTGATTCTGATATGCCCCTTACCCTCCTTTCAACATTCTTCTGATAAGATGTTTATAGGCCCTCAACCTACCAAATGCAAACAAAACAGACCAGAAGAGGGAGGAAAGAAAGAGATTATATGAGAGAAAGAAAAAAAATCAACAAAAGATCAAACACAAAAAATGTGAAACTAGCATACCTTCACTGTTCGATTATAACACACCCAGAACTTAGTCACATAAAAATTATTTAATAAGATATACTTTCAGATTCAACATATGAAATAACTGATACTCACCCTGTAATACACAAAATATGGAACTATAAATATGGCTAACACTACATGTGTGCTTTGCAGGATTGGGTTCCAAACTGCTGTATTCTGTTTTGAAGTTCATGTTGCTTGTGTTTTCAAAACCAAATTACAGGTGAAATTCTTTGTAGCCAAGATCAAAGTATCACAGGTTAAAATTTCTTTATGTCTACAATTTCCTAATTACTTTATTATCTACATAATTCCACAGGGTGCCAAATGTTTTACTGGAAAATATCAAGACAAAGCTGTTGTAGAAAGAGCTAACAACTTCAATTAGCAAAGGTAAGTGACTGAAAGGGATGTGAGGAAGTGTAATTGTGCATTGAAGTTTGACACACTGTATTCATTATTTGTCTTGGACATTTTCTTCTAGCCCTTTTGATCTTTAGTTGATCTGCTTTTCTCTTTTTCTTCCCTTCCCAATCTGATTTAATTGCAAGGACATGATAAAATGGGTCATGATAAAGTAATGGAAGGCGATTTAAGTACAGTCTGCCTCACAGATGAAGCAGAGCCAAAAATCAAGCTGCTAGATAGATAGTCATTATCTTTCATAAAGTAAATTTTGTCCAGCACAGTAAAAATGCCTGAAATAAGACTGGTTTAGCTATATTTCAGTCTCATAATGAATAGGTTGGCTAGATGTTCAGAATCTAGGTATACATACCAATGAAATTTCATGTCAAATAAACAGTCAAACCTGAAAAACACCATAAAAAACCCCACCAAACTAAAAATACAGAAGTTACAAGCCCTTCTTTTATTAAATAAATCTACTGTTTTATCAGTCTGCAAAGTGGTTTGAGGAGGAGGAGATCATGAGATGTTTATAAGGTGATAGAGTGTGGTATTTTTCAAGCCTGATACAGGTAATCACATTTTAAAGCAAAGCCATAAAGTGAGCCTCCTTCAGTGTACAGTGTGTTTCCAAACATGTTCTCTGTAAGAAAAAGTCGCCTATTTAAACCTCTTAGTTATATGAACTGAAGTACCAACCTGCAGGAAAATTTTGGGATTTGGGAATTACCAAGTAATGCATTGCTCATGCTTCAAATTATTTCTTGTTTAAATTCCAAACGTTTGAGGAAGGAACTCTGCACTGCTGCTCTGTGCTTGGGTTTAGCCCTGCTCCTGGAGAAC